>NC_136811.1:31280840-31568340 GCF_951216825.1 Electrona antarctica | reverse complement strand
AGAACATCCGTACATAGAAAACACTATAGAATGCTATAGAAGGCCAGATCAATAATGACCTGGCATCTGTCTACATAACATGATATCTAAATTACATCTTTTATAGCCTTTGCATAAGCCTGTAAGGTCGTCGAAGCTAGGGCAAGTGCTACGGCCAGTTCTACGGGCTAAAAGTCATGGGGTTTGAAGAGGTGAGTTTTCTTTTCAGACTACGGTGGAAGATTGAGAGTCCGCAGTTCTAATGCAATAGGGAATTCATTCCAGTCTGGGAGCAGAAGATTCTGGGACATGTAGAGCGTTGTCCCCGGATGTTTTAGTGAAGGTTCTGCCAGCTTCCCTGTGTTGAGGGAGCGGGCATGGGGGAGTTGGGTTGTAGGGGTGGACCACACTTTCAAGATATTGGTTGCTTTGTAGGCCAACATCAGTGTTTTGTACTCACAAACACGGGCAGTAGGAGCCCATAGAGGGAGTGGAGAAGGGTAGGGACATGTGAAAAACATGGTTGGTTGAAGACCAAGCGGCATTCTGGATCAATTGGAGGCATGTGCACCTATACACTAAAAACGCCGGGACAACGCGCCACACGTCCCAAACTCTTCTCCCTTCTGGCCCCAAAACTGTGGAATGCACTTCCCGTTGCAATCAGAACTGCAGAATCACTCCCGATCTTCCGCCGTAGTCTGAAAACCCACCTTTTCAGACTCCATCATGGCCCATAGCACCTACCCTACCCCCTTAGACAGCACTTCTTAGACTTATATAGCATTTGAAACAGACTTATAGCATGTCATGTAGACAGCACAATAAGTGCATTGTATGTAGTCATAGCACTTCATAGTATATATGTACAGCATAGTATAGCATATATGTATAGTTTATATGTATAGTGTCATTATATAGATATGTTATAGTTATAGTTTATATGTATAGTGTCATTATATAGATATGTTCTAGTTACGTTCTTAGCTTACGCATGTTTCGCGATAAATGCATTTTACATATGTGATGTATTCCCATGCTTTTTGTTCTTGCTTAATGTAAATCGCTCTGGATTAAGAGCGTCTGCTAAATGCCTAAATTGTAAATTGTATACAGTATACAGTCATATTTGGTAGATCAATGTGGTGCAAAGGGTGCATTTATATATGCATTTATATATCTATAGCGCTTCATAATGTATATACAGTACATTCACAAATTCACACACTGATGGCGGAGGAGACCATGCAAGGCACCAACCTGCTCTTTGGAGCAGTTATGGGTTCAGACTAGTGCCTTGCTCAAAGACTCTACGCAGCGCCACCGCTATACGTATACGCACAATACGCACTGCGAGTAGGGCCACACGCCGATTCCAAAATAACCACTTTATACCTCCTGAGCCATACAGTGGCAATCCCCATACTGTATATTGCATGTATGTCCGCCTGTATTAGTTGCATGCGCTTGCGCGCGCGTGTGTATGTGTGTGTGTGTGTGTGTGTGTGTGTGTGTGTGTGTGTGTATCCATCAGATTGAGCTGTGTCACAGTGCTCATCCCCAGTAGAGAGTTATGTGCGTCCCTCCTATGGGTCCATGTCAGCACGTGTCCTTGATGGGAGATGAGTTGTGTAAACGGCGGATTTCTGCCCAATCCTGTGCAGGGCTGACAAACCTTAAATCACTGCTCACTAATATAGTGTTGTTTGGCCCTGGGGTCACGGCAAAGCCAACACACCAGGGTTGCCAGATTAGATCTTACTCTCCCTCTTTTTATCGCCACAAGATCGGATGCTAAAAATGTGAGGGAGAAAGATATAGATATGAGAGAGAGGAGGATGTATTGCGTGAGTGGTGTGAGGGTTGAGAGAGGGGGGAGAAAGGGGGGAGACTAAAGAGAGAAAGGGATGAGGTGGGAGAGAGAGTGGAACTTGGACATAGGAGAGAAATGGAGTAACTGGAGAGATGAGAGAAAAAAGAAGAGGAAGAGGAGAGAGATATACTGTAGTGATGGAGAGACAGTCAGAGGAAGAGAAGAGAAAAGGTGAAATATGAGGGATGGATTGTGGGATGTACACACACACACACACACACACACACACACACACACACACACACACACACACACACACACACACACACACACACACACACACACACACACACACACACACACACACACACACACACACACACACACACACACACACACACACACACACACACACACACACACACACACACGTACATTATTGGGGCCTTTCTGTGTCCTCATCCTCAATCACGTCCCTGGAGGGATGTGACTCCTTGATTAAACCGGATACACAGCTGACCTCTCTCTTTCTCTCTCTTTCAGAGACAAACTGCCATGTGCACACACACACACACACACACACACACACACACACACACACGCACGCGCGCGCGCGCGCAAACAAGCGCACGGCCGCGCACGCACACACACACGTACACACACACACACGCACACACACGTACACGCGCATACACACAAACACACACACACAGTCATAACTTAAATACTTAATTTAAATTAATATTAATTATTTTTTTCTTCTTTTTTTGGCTTCACTAGGATTGAATATTCCTCGTTTTGGTTTGTCAGTCTCTCTATTTGGAGACTCCACTCATTTGATTGCCGTGCAATCAGATCTGATTGAGATCATTATTGTGCTGACATTTTCGGACCAACAACTTAACAACTTAATAAACATTGAAATAGTTGCCAAACACTAAAGGTCTCTCTCTCTGGTAGCAAGGCCTTCTAAAGGTCTCTCTCTCTGGTAGCAAGGCCTTCTAAAGGTCTCTCTCTCTGGTAGCAAGGCCTTCTAAAGGTCTCTCTCTCTGGTAGCAAGGCCTTCTAAAGGTCTCTCTCTGGTAGCAAGGTCTTCTAAAGGTCTCTCTCTCTGGTAGCAAGGCCTTCTAAAGGTCTCTCTCTCTGGTAGCAAGGCCTTCTAAAGGTCTCTCTCTCTGGTAGCAAGGCCTTCTAAAGGTCTCTCTCTCTCTGGTAGCAAGGCCTTCTAAAGGTCTCTCTCTCTCTGGTAGCAAGGCCTTCTAAAGGTCTCTCTCTCTGGTAGCAAGGCCTTCTAAAGGTCTCTCTCTCTGGTAGCAAGGCCTTCTAAAGGTCTCTCTCAGGTAGCAAGGCCTTCTAAAGGTCTCTATCTCTGGTAGCAAGGCCTTCTAAAGGTCTCTCTCTGGTAGCAAGGCCTTCTAAAGGTCTCTATCTCTGGTAGCAAGGCCTTCTAAAGGTCTCTCTCTGGTAGCAAGGCCTTCTAAAGGTCTCTCTCTCTGGTAGCAAGGCCTTCTAAAGGTCTCTCTCTCTGGTAGCAAGGCCTTCTAAAGGTCTCTCTCTCTGGTAGCAAGGCCTTCTAAAGGTCTCTCTCTCTCTGGTAGCAAGGCCTTCTAAAGGTCTCTCTCTCTCTGGTAGCAAGGCCTTCTAAAGGTCTCTCTCTGGTAGCAAGGCCTTCTAAAGGTCTCTCTCTGGTAGCAAGGTCTTCTAAAGGTCTCTATCTCTGGTAGCAAGGCCTTCTAAAGGTCTCTCTCTCTGGTAGCAAGGCCTTCTAAAGGTCTCTATCTCTGGTAGCAAGGCCTTCTAAAGGTCTCTCTCTCTGGTAGCAAGGCCTTCTAAAGGTCTCTATCTCTGGTAGCAAGGCCTTCTAAAGGTCTCTCTCTCTCTCTCTGGCAGCAAGGCCTTCAGTCTGTCTGACCACTGGGAAGTGGTCTGACTGGTATGACAACTGGGGAATACCCTGTCCATTCTGAAGTAGAATGCTGAAGTAGTTAATATTTATAGCTGTCTGTCTGTGTTAGTCAAAAACTTGTCTGGCTTCAATGACTCACACACACACACACACACACACACACACACACACACACACGCACACACACACACACACACACACACACACACACAGGCACACACACACGCATGCGCACACCAAACTCCTAAAATAACAAATCATTTGCTAATTACGGTATGCCTTACAGTACTCACAAAACGTTACACGCGACCGAGAGCATGCCCATATCAGAGATGCTCCGTGTCATTTGGATGAGTCATACAGTATTTGTCTTTTACAAACACAGACGGTGGCACGAGACAGGAATCGAAACCGGAATGTTTCTTTCTTTCAATTCAAGGTAAACATTATACCGTAATGTTACAAAAATGTGAATTCTGAACAGATCTACCATGCACATTTTTAGTTTCTGCCCCGAAAGAGGAAGCAACTTCTAGACGTATGCATGCATGCATTTTTTTAAACAGTGCTCTGTCATATTGACTAATAACACATGGCCTTTTTGCTCTGGGCATAAGAGCAAAATCTCCCCCACCCCCAACTCCAGCCTGGTGAATGGTCAATTCAACTCCGACCTGGTGAATGGTCAATTCATGCATTTTAGCTGCCTCAGTATAACCATAGTCTTCCTCTGCAGTGGCCAGAGGTTAAAGGTTAGGTCTGGGTTTTTTGTTTTGTTTTGTTTTTCAACCTGGGTCATAGTTGCTCCCATCATACCAGTCTCTCTGCACATAGAATCTGATGGAGACAAACAATTATTGTTATTAAGTGTGTAAAAAAGGTAGTTGTATAATGTTGGTACACTGCTGCTGCGGATCCTAATCATTATTAACAAGACTCCTAAGACTACTACAGAGAGTGCGGATTGTATATTCCTGAACTTTTCCAGACTGTCCTTGAGTTGAGCGAACCTTTCCCTCGTTGTATATATTGTCCAGCTGTACTATCACAGCTTAGAATTCATTGTCTGAATAAAAAAACAATAATAGTAATGCCAGCGATAATAAACTCTGGCCAGCTTAGAGGCTAAGTTGATGACATGTTGCCATCCCTGGGTGGATATTTTCAGTCTGGCTTTGAGGTCTAATCTGTGCACATTCCAAACACAATGTTACACCACATCATGAATGTGTTTTCCCTTACACAGATCAAACATATCCAGAAACAAATTCCATCTTAATACCAGATGTAAATTGGGTCTCTGTGTTTCCCAACAATGTGAACTTGTTACTTGACCCAACTCTACTTTAAAATGAAAAGTGTGAGAAATGGTTGCCTGGTGGTTATTGTGTTGTGGCGACACAATGTGTCCATTCTTCCCCTGGTCAAGTGCTACATCCTTCCTATTGTTTTCAACAGGCTGTTTTTATGAATGAGAGCACCTGGTTCTGTCCCCTGACTTTATCAACTGCAGTGACATGAATGGGGACAATACGCTAACACATTTACATACAAAGACGTAAGCAGATCCACCGACAAACAAATGTGCTGAAGGCAGGTTCACACGCTGATGCACACACATGCAGAGTGACTAGTACGTACACATACATACTGTACACATGTATACATGCACATACACATACTGTACATACTGTACGTACAGTACAATAGGCACAGCCCTGGACAAATCCCATCACAAATATACTGGAGACACAAATCAATAATATAGGGTATCTATGTTTGTTTTATTTGTGAAAACATGTGGGCAGGGCGCATGGCACACGCACGTGTGTGTGCACGCATGAACACACGTTACTTAACAGAAGCATGGTTTCTATTTACGTTTGCCAATTCATATTTGACAACTGACTCATAACAGTGTCATAACAGCCTTGCGGAGCTCACCTGATCTCTGCCGGAATACCTTTCACCACACCCTTGGACACTCACCTCCCACAAACCACCCCTTTGACCCACACCTGAGTCATCTCACCCAGCACTGGCCACAACTCAAGCCCCTGGCTTAGAGACCAACAGGCCTGCATGACCTGTTAGCCCTTTCCACTCCCATTGAGGACTCAGAGACTTGCTATGTTAAGCTACGCTAAGCTATAGTTAGTTAGTGAGATTACAACATGATGAAAGTGTGGTTTGGAAAGGTATTAGAAATATTTCTGGTGTATTTTCTCTCTGTTATGAGTGGTTTTTGACTTGATGCCTCATCTACATGTTAACTCACATGTAGGTATACTGGTACTCACATGTAGGCTACATTTGGAAAGGAGTTCATTAGTCACCTATTATCATAATGTGATAATAGGTGTCAACAATGTCTTAGATGGCCTGGGCCGTGGCTCAGCGGTCCAGGCACCTTGGCTGGTAATCCAGTCTGGCAGTGTGCCGCGGGTTCGACTCCCGATCCTGACGGCCTTTACTGCATGTCTTCCCCCCATCTCTCTCCCCATTTCCTGTCAGCCTACTGTCTGTCCCTCCATTAAAAAAATAAAAATAAAATAAAGGCGAAAGCCACAAAAAAAAACAATGTCTTAGATATGTTAAGATACAGGACACACAACACAGGCGCGCACACACACACACACACACACACACACGGAGTCTTGTAGTGCCACTGAAGCTTGATTTAGGCTTGAAGACAAGAACAGATTTGGGAACTACCAATGCTCGAAAACGTTCTTGTTGTTAAAATTAAGCTTAGACTTATGCACAATCACGAGGAAAAAACGAACACTTGTCAAACCTTAGAATATAATTTTCCCCTCTGTACTCTCTATACTCTGTACTTAGTACACAAATACTTCAATGACGGGCTCAGCTCTGTACAAATGTTCCCTCCACAATATGCTATGGTCCATGTGGTTGACACACATACACAGCATGCGCGCGCGAGCACACATGCACGCACGCACGCACGCACGCACGCACGCACGCACGCACGCACACACGCACGCACGCACGCACACACGCACACACGCACGCACGCACACACACACACACACACACACACACACACTTGATGGGGCTAAGAGCCTGAGTCAAAGGTCCCGATTAAGGAGGGTGGACGGACATGGTGGATCTAGTCAACTACCTGTGGTCAGGTACAGCCCCATTGAACTGTTACACACACTGTAATTACTGTCAGCAGCCTCGTGTCATCTGCATGTGTGTGCTTGTGCATGCGTGTGCGTGTGCGTGTGCGTGTGTGTGTGTGTGTGCATGCGCGCCCATGCGTGACTCTTTAAATGAATGTGCATTTGACACCTCTTCACTTTATTCTTTGAAGTTCCATCAAAATGGCTCTCTCTGCCTCATTGTTTTACCACACGCACGCACGCACGCACGCACGCACGCACGCACGCACGCACGCACGCACACACTTGTGTGTGTCTAATAAACAGGCCTATAAATAACACGAGAGTAGGAGACAAACAGTGGAGAACGTTTCTGTTGTGGTTTTTTGTTTTGTCGCTGGAGGATCCTGCAGACACACAAACATCCACAGCAGTAATTACTGTCTCCGCGGACGCAGACAACTGACAGGACCCCCTGGCCAATCAGAAACCCTGACTGGGAATTTCAACCCCGCCCTGACAACTGCCCAGCAAGGAAAACGAGTGAATTTGTGAATTAATGCCTGACTTCGTCATACTACAATTTCACACAAAAGTTGCAAAAATAGCAAATCTGTTTTTGAACTTTGAACTTGAGCACATATGAGGTTTCTACCCGACAGCAACGAAATGCAGAAACTCAGGTCAGTTTGGGCATGGTGGATTAAATTGGCGTAATTGGGGATGGAGAAGTTGAAAGTGAGCGGGGGAACAGCCACAACCCGGGCTGAGCCACTGACTGAGCGAGTTTGCAGAGTAGAGCGGGTGAAAATAACTGCTTTATGTGTGAATGTTTGTATGAAAAGACAAAAAGCCACATTTGGCTCACTGGTCTGGATTTGCTTTCATTTTTCAAACCACAAAATATTTCTTGGTGGGAGTTTTTAGTAGGCCAGACGTGGCGAGGCGATTATTTTTCCCTTTTCTTACATGATTACTCTTTTTTTTCACGCTCTTTATGTTCGTGACATGGATGTTGAAATGTGTTGTTGACTGCGACATCTGTTGTGGCCGCTTTGTGTGTCTCTGCCGCTCTCCCTCCCTGCACAGTAAAATCACCAGGGTTCCTTTAGTATACTGTACAAATAAATGTAAGGGAATGGACCCGTAACGGTACATTTGTACACTCTCAGAGTTACAAATGAATAGATGGTCACTGTGGATTTTACCATGTGCATCGTAAAATCCACACAGACCCATTTATATGCTCTCGGAGTTAAATGAACACTGCATGCCTTTCTCATCCACTTTTTCCTCTTTCTCCGTCTGTCTGTCTGTCTGTCTGTCTGTCTGTCTGTCTGTCTGTCTGTCACAGACCTTCCCTGTGTCATTTTGTGTGTTATTATTGTCATTGTCTCTCATTATTCTTATATCCCCTTGCTGTGAATATCCCCACAGCATTCCCACAGCAGAAGAAGAAGAAGACGAAGAGGTGGCAGAGGAGGAGGAGGAGGAAGCATCTTTAGCAGAATGTCTTTGATGGGCATGTTCAATAACAAGCAGGACGAATCGGGGGAGAGGTTCAAGGGCTGTCTGCCGTCAACGTGCATCCTCGTCACGGATGACTCTCATCACCATGCTCTTGAGGAGGAGGGGGGGGGGGGGGGGGGGTTCAGACTACAATGACAGAGAAGAGGAAGGGGTTTGGGGGTGGGAGGTAAGAGGCCTTCAGTTACTGAGGTAAACAGGAAAAGACACAGCAGAATACAGACTCTCTCTCTCGTGTGTGTGTGTGTGTGTGTGTGTGTGTGTGTGTGTGTGTGTGTGTGTGTGTGTGTGTGTGTGTGTATGTGCCTATGTGTGTAACATGTGTGTCCGTGTGTGCCTGTGTGAAAGAGAGAGCCGTTTGATCAACATCCTATCATTGTGATGGTTGTGCCCGATGTGTATGGGCTTCTGTGTGTTTCTCCACTGAGCTCTTCACTTTCCATAGTACAACTGGCACACAACAGTGTGTGTGTGTGTGTGTGCGTGCGTGCGTGCGTGCGTGCGTGCGTGCGTGCGTGCGTGCGTGCGTGCGTGCATGCGTGTGTGCGTGCATGTGTGTGCCACCTGTGTTGTGGGTATTGTTTCTATAAGACACCTGCCTCTATTCTTCTTGTGATCCCGTCTCTCTCTCTCTCTCTCTCTCTCTCTCTCTCTCTCCATGCTAAACATCCCAGTCGATCTATCAAAGAGCCTTTGATTTAGGGCAGTATGCACAGCCAATTCCTGATTGCTAATTAAAAGAAACACACATTTGACGGTGTACTGTAGGAATTGTAGTGGAGTAAAAAGTAAAATATTTGCCTCTGAGATGGAGACGAGGTATAAAGTAGCCTACAAAAAATATGGAAAAACCTCATGTGAAGTAAAAGCACCTCAACATTCTACTTGAGTAAATGTACTTAGTTTACTTTCCACCATTGCACGCAGCCTTGTGAGGGGGAAGAGGCAGCAGCGAGCGAGTGGTCTGAGAATAGAAGCGTGGAAGAGGAAGTCTAAATCCGTCCCGCATCAGGAAGAAAAGTGTGTGAGAGGAACAAACAAATCAGGAAATCCTCTACTCCACTCTCCTCCCTCCCCATCTCTATAGCTCCCTCTCAGTTTGCATCCATTTCACCAGTAGTGGAAGAAGTACTCTGCCCTGTCACAAAATATTCTCTATTTCAATTTGACTTGAGTAAAAACACAAAAGTATTGGCAGCTAAAATAAATGTACATTGCCGAAGTAAAAGCACTCAAAGTTTTCTACATTTTGTCAAACTTTTTGGAACATAACAGATCTATCTACAAGTTCACAACCGTACTGTGATGCAATGTGCTGTAGATTGGCTATTTCTGTATAGCCGAAGTATCAAATAAGGCTCATGTAGCCTATGTTGTCCGGTATTAATAATACTAAACTGCAAAGTAACGTTTAACTAAAACTGTAAAATATTGTAGTACATTATTTGCCTCTGAGATGTAATGTAGAAATATAACGTAAGTAAAGTCAAAGTACAAGCTCGCAACTCACAAAGCATCACAATGTGTCACATCGCGTCACAATTTGTCATGCGTCACAATGTGTCACATTGCGTCACAATGTGTCACATTGCGTCACAATGTGTCACACTCACAACACATCACAACGTGCCACGTTATGTGCTTCTCGATCGGCTATTTTCATCAAAGATATTTTATGTAGCAAAAACAGAACATGCACTAGTATAGACTGCCCTCAACAACGTATGGGGTTCAAGTGGTTAGTGCAGTATTTGAGTAAATGTCCTCAGTTATACAGTACTTTCCACCAGTGTGCTTCTTGGCATTCTTGCTTGGTGTTCTTGGCATGTTGTCCCTATGCTCACATGGTGCTCTGGATTCTGCTAGTGCCCTTTATCAATACACTTTAGCCCATTCTATAGTTCGTACCACAGAACATAAGTTAGGCTAGGTTTTTTTTGTCACTCACTCATACACTCGATGGGAGATTGGGGATCTCCATACATGTGTGTGTCCATATTTTGGCATAATCCCGGCACATGACAAACCCACAGACTATTGAATTTTATTATGCATAATCCTGATGTAACTGATTTACTCTACATGACATGATTATATGAAACAGACAGACAGATTTGTGCATGACATTTTTCAAAATCAATATAAATGAGCTCTTAGCATAGTACCAGTGTTCTTGGTAGCCAATGTTGTATAGGTATAGCTAGTGGACATGGCCATTTTTGTCACCTTTCTCTGCTGTCAAAAGCAACATGTCCTCATGTGAAATCAGCACATGACACAAATAAGGGAAATATGGCTGCTCTGCAGTTAATAACATTTAAGCGCTCTGTGATGTAGGTCTGATCAGCTGAGACACAGTGACACACCATGTGTTGTGTCTTTCTTCAAAGCAACAGGCTTTCCTTATCCCATTTTGACCTGAGATCAGATTCTAAAAATGTCTTCTACATCCTGACAGTTTTCTGAAAAAGCTATGTTTCTATGTCAGTCGTTCTTCGATTTTTCAAAAATAGCAGACCCAAGCACGTAGCGCGCCACTCGGTGGCACGCTATGAGCTTGTAGATCTGCTATTTTTCAATAGCTAAAGCATAACATAATGCTAACACCAAAAGGGGTACCCGCCCAGAATCTGAATGTGCTACCATTTTCAATGTAACTATCATGGGTTTGGACTTCAATATATCACCTTAATCTTAATTTTGTATCATTGTTTTGTTTGTGTTGGCAACAGAACAGCCAGTAGACATTAGCAAAAGCATTCACCCCAAAAAATGACCTTCTTCCATCAATTACTCGCCCCATGGAGACACAAAGAGTCTCCTTTGTCCCCATAGGGAACCACTGGCTGGTCATCATATTATTGGCTTATGAATGTGACAAAAACAAAAACAGTCTCCATGGGGTGAGTAATCGATAGAAGAAAAGTCATTTTAGGGAGAACTATCCCTTTAATCTTATAGCACGAAGAGAGTAAAATAGACCAAAACGTTAAATGAATGCCCCAAATGTTACCGTCTGTCTGTGACAAATCATATTGAAATAGATTTCAACATCTATCTCATCCTCGTCCTACCCCTTGTCTGAAGTCAAATACTTGTCTGAAGTAAAAAATAAAAAAATCTTGTAAAAGTTTTAGTCACTCCCACACATTTTTCCAGTCGAGTAAAGATTGTAAATTTATATTTATGGGATGAGAGCAATTATGGCCATGTGGTCACACGCACGCACGCACGCACGCACGCACGCACGCACGCACGCACGCACGCACGCACGCACGCACACACGCACGCATACACACACACACACACACACATACACACATATACACATGATAAATAACGTGACACGGTTATGAGTTTTCTGCAGTTGAAGCATTGTGTGACTGTTATTCCAACACACACACACACACACACACGCACGCACGCACGCACGCACGCACACACAGAGAGAGAGAGAGAGAGAGAGAGAGAGAGAGAGAGAGAGAGAGAGAGAGAGAGAGAGCAGAACAGAGAGCGAGCAGCGCAGCAGAGAGGAAGTGTGTGTGTGTGTGTGTGTGTGTGTGTGTGTGTGTGTGTGTGTGTGTGTGTGTGTGTGTGTGTGTGTGTGTGTGTGTGTGACAGGTTCTCTGCTCCTCTCTCAGGGCTACCGGTGGTTCCTCCTCCACCTCCTCCTCCTCCTCTGCTCCTTTTGTCGTTTGTTCCTCCTCCAGCTGGCCCGCACACAGGAAACAGATGCCCCCTCGCTCCTTCTCTCCTCTCCTTCTCTCCCTCTCTCTATGCCCCCTCGCTCCTTCTCTCCTCTCCTTCTCTCCCTCTCTCTATGCCCCCTCGCTCCTTCTCTCCTCTCCTTCTCTCCCTCTCTCTATGCCCCCTCGCTCCTTCTCTCCTCTCCTTCTCTCCCTCTCTCTATGCCCCCTCGCTCCTTCTCTCCTCTCCTTCTCTCCCTCTCTCTATGCCCCCTCGCTCCTTCTCTCCTCTCCTTCTCTCCCTCTCTCCATGCCGCTACATTCTCCTTCTCTCCTCTCCTTCTCTCCTCTCCTTCTCTCCCTCTCTCTATGCCGCTACATTCTCCTTTCTCTTCTCCTTTCCTCCCGCTTCTCCTCCCCCCCCCCGCCTCTCTCTCTTTCAGATCCAGATGCAGTAAGGTGCACCTGACTCTGGCTGTGTTTCCCACCCGCTTTATTGTTGCTGGATATGTGGAGGATGTTTTTCTGTGTGCGTGCGTGAATGCGCGCGCGCACGTGTGTGTGTGTGTGTGTGTGTGTCACAGTGACTCAGTCAATAAAAGGCACGCATAAAAGCATGACCACCTTTCCTCTCATACAAACCCATCACAATGGGCTCTGTGCCAAGTAGAACCATGTGGAATACCCACGTGTGTGTGTGTGTGTGTGTGTGTGTGTGTGTGTGTGTGTGTTACTATGTGTAGCACATTCATTTGTTTGCCAGCAAGTTTGTACCTTTCTCTTCAGTGAAAATGTGTATTTGTTTTTACGAAAAGCCTTTAAGTCTATAGTATTAGTAAAACTTTAAATTTAAACTGTATATTGAAGTGAAACTAAGTGAAACTACTTTTTCCAATAAAAATATCCTAAAAAAGGGGCCGTATTCGGGGACTACACTAATTGACATTCAATGTAATATTTCCAAAAATGGGGGTCTTCTTATAATCAGATTCGTCTTATATTCGCGACAATATTTCTCAGATAAACAGAGTTTAAGCTCATGTGAGTTTAATATGTCTTCCAACTTCATTCAAGGGAAACATCTGTCAAAAAACGCATAGCAAGCCTCTCATATTATTATATGATCAACCACTGAAACAAACTATGATGGACTTTAAGAAAATGTAGGCCTATTATATGTACGTATTATCAAGAAAACACATACATCATTTGAATTTAGTCATGCCACAAAGTGTGTGTGTGTGTGTGTGTGTGTGTGTGTGTGTGTGTGTGCGCGCGCGCAGGAAAGGACAGCCAGGAGACAGGAGAGGAGAATCAAGAGGAAGACGAAGACACCGGTTACCTGACTGTAGGCCTACATGCAATAGGATTTGTTGGTCCAGGTCCAGAATTGGGCTTTTCAGCCACCAAAGAACTCACCGATAGAAGTGGACGTCATCATCGGATTCGATGGACAACCATAAGCAAGCAAGTTAACACTGACTTCCTTCCTGCATGAACTAGGCTACACAATTTTACTTAAACAACACTTACACAGGTGTCTGAAATTGCCTCTAATTAAGCAAATCCAAGAACCTCTGTGTGTGTGTGTGTGTGTGTGTGTGTGTGTGTGCGCGTGTGCGTGTGCGTGCGCGTGCGTGCGTGCGTTGGGGAGGAGAATATCCTTTAAAAGGTTATGGTATTTTAAGCCATTCCACATACAAAACATCATACTTTGTTTTTCGGTCAGTCAATGTGATAACGTTTCCCCTCGGCTCGGTGATGTTGTGAATAATGACGAGGAGCTGAAGCAGCATCTGACGGAGTTTTTTGCAGTGTGTCGCCACCTAGTGCTTGTTGGTTATGTTACAGCTTTGCTAGACCACTTTGCATTGCCGTCTTTTTCTGTCTGATCTGATGTCTTTCTCCTCTGTCTTGTCTCTATCTATCCAACCTTCTTCACATATCCCTGTTTATCTTTTCTGCCCCCTCTCTCCCTCTTTCTCTCTCCTCTGTTAGCATCTCACAAACGTCCAATTTAGTTTCACACATGTAACTGAGTGATAACTTAAAATGACCTCAAATTGACAGCGATGGGATTTTACTTCAATTTGAATTCCTTATTTTTAAGGATTATTTTGTAAAAAGAAAGAAAGAAATGGATACATTATTATTATTAAAAATAAGTTAAACAAATACAAAATTGCACAACAAAGTTTAGAAGTACGTTGAAGGCAGAATCACGTCAACATCTGGACAAGGTCCTGGTAATACATTATGATACATGATGGTATCAACATCCTCAATAACCCACCCAGGGACATTTCCTTGGATGTAACATGTTTCACTGGAAATGTGCAAGTAATTTGATTTCTTGACAAATGTTCCAGACGATAAAAGGATTACTAGGAAAAGTGCTCTCATCCTTTCTCAACTCTCTGTCTCTCTCCTTCTTTGGTGTCTTATTTATTTTTACCTCTTTCTGTTGTGCTCTCTCTCTCTCTCTCTCTCTCTCTCTCTCTCTCTCTCTCTCTCTCTCTCTCTCTCTCTCTCTCTCTCTCTCTCTCTCTGTCTCTGTGTCTCCATCTGCTCTCTATCTTTTCCTGTCCCACTTTCCCCCTCTCAATCTCCATCAGGTTATTTAGCGATGACTTTATCTACTGTGGAATCAGGTCTTGTTGTGTCGTCCTCTGACTTAAGCACTTAAAAACCCTATACTTGGCTGACCGGAGTCCCCCAGGGCTCTATACTAGTGGCTTTTCTGTTTTCGCTCTACATTAAATACCTTTGCCTAAAATAGCCAATCTGCAAGCTGTGAGTTTATAGATTGTCCGTATTTCCCCACAATGCGGATGCAGGGGTTTAAGTGAGGTCAGACTCATTAGCCAGCAGCTAGAAAACTACTATAGTCTCTCTGTGTGTGTGTGTGTGTGTGTGTGTGTGTGTGTGTGTGTGTGTGTGTGTGTGTGTGTGTCTGTGCGTGCGTGCGTGCGTGCGTGCGTGCGTGCGTGCGTGCGTGCGTGCGTGCGTGCGTGCGTGCGTGCGTGCGTGCGTGCGTGCGTGCGTGCGTGCGTGCGTTTGTGTCACGGCTCATCCATTATGTGCGATGGGAGTGGGACGACGGCAGAAATTAAGAAAGAGAAAATGTTTATTTTACCATGTAAGGCACAAACCACACCATGCAACTAGTCATAACTACCTTCAACAAAACAGTTTAAGGACATGTCACACCAATCACTCCTTGCAACTGCCATTGGTGATAATGGTTTCATGCAACTATAACTCCTTGCAACCGTTTGGTTGCAAGGAGTTGCATGGTAAATCATTGGTGTGGTTTGGGCCTAACTCTAAAAGCTGTGATTGACCATTGTGGTGTGGTGTAACCAGTAGTCCTGTGTGGCCGTAGGCCTGCCCTTTGGGGGCAACAGGGTGCAAAACTTGATTTACACCCTGGTGGTCTCACTGATGTCAATACTCTCAATTCTCCAGCCCATCAATATTGTCCATCTAAGGCCCAAACCACTATTACTACTCGCAACTCCTTGCAACAAAACAAACCACACCAATGCAACTCACTGCCATTGGGAATAATGGTTGCAACTTGTTGCAAGTAGTTGCATGGCGACCCTCTCATGTGGTCAGGGCTTAAGAGCACCCACCAAGTTTGGAGTATGGGGGGGGGGGCAATTGTGCACCTGTGGCCCCTGGTGTTTCTATTGTGATGGCAGACCCCTGACTGGTGTTGATGCCAGTTTGGTGCGGATGGGAGCAACGGTGCGCCTCACAGGTCTGCATGTTACGTTTGTGACGTCCACATCCAGCGTCCATTCGTCCGTCTGCCCACCCATTTTTAATATAAAAATCACACCTGTGTGTACTGTACTATATTTTCTCGTACTGTACTGTACAAGCCCTCATCCCTGTGTGTGTGTGTGTGTGTGTGTGTGTGTGTGTGTGTGTGTGTGTGTGTGTGTGTGTGTGTGTGTGTGTGTGTGTGTGTGTGTGTGTGTGTGTGTGTGTGTGTGTGTGTGTGTGTGTGTGTGTGTGTGCCTTTATTTGTGACTAAGACGATATGTTTCCTCTCAGTGATGTTTGGGAAGAAACTGTAGAATTTCCCGGCTGTTGAATAATTTCACAGTTAACACCCCAGATCCGAGAAACCGCCTGTCCATTCAAATACCTCTGGTGACAAACTCACTCAAGTGAATCCAGACATTATTGCATGCCAATACCGTAACTCAAGTGGAATCCATTGACCATTTGCAATGTTTTCTCATGAAAAAGTGTTTTAGTGATTTCCATCTCCATCATCCATTTCTATCCTTTATCCTAACTCCTGATGCTAACTCTAAGGATGCAAGTGGGCACCTAAACCTGGCTTCTTTTCCCCCAAATGTAAAAAGAAGAAAAATAATGTCTCAAAACTCAAATTACATGTATATAAAATCAAATATAAAATATTTAAAACAGACACTGACCGGTGTGTTCTCAGGGGCCTACTGTTCCGGTTACTAATCTTCTATCTCTCTCCCCATCTCTCTATCTACATCTGTCTCCCTGTTGCTGTCATCATCATCATCATCATCATCTCTCTCTCTCTCTCTCTCTCTATCTCTCTCTCTCTCTCTCGCTCTCTCTCTCTCTCTCTCTCTCTCTCTCTCTCTCTCTCTCTCGCTCTCTTTCTCTCCCTCTCTCTCTTTCTCTCTCTCCTTTTCCCTGTGTTTCTCTCTCATAACTCTGTGATAGACATTATTTGGAGAGGTATTAGTGTCCGGAGCCCCAGTGTCGGGGTTAGTCTCTGGTCATTGCAGGGGCCTATCAGTGTGGCCATACATCAACTCTTTAATAGGAGGAAGTCATTACATCGCGACGATGACCCAGCCTTGACCCCGCAGGCTTAGATTAAACCACAGCCATGAGGTCAGGCCAGAGGGCGGGGTTTAAAGTGCTTTGACCAATCACACAAAAAAGGCCAGAAACCATAACAAGCTCTTCAGAGTAGACTCTAAGAAGGCTTCCTGTGCTGTGTGTGTGTGTGTGTGTGTGTGTGTGTGTGAGTGTGTGTGTGTGTGTGTGTGTGTGTGTGCGTGCGTGCGTGCGTGCGTGCGTGCGTGCGTGCGTGCGTGCGTGCGTGCGTGCGTGCGTGCGTGCGTGCGTGCTGGTGTGCTTGCCTATGGATATGTATGTGCTGAAGCTGAACTTTATTTTTTTTATAATGATCTATTAACCTATCCACCCCAGTGTCCACTGTATTGTTCTGTGTTTCATGGTATGTCTTGTAGGCACACATTTTAAATATAAATTGATTAACGTCAAGCCACAGATGTCACCTGTCCGGCGGTAATCGACTGCAGCTGTTCTGGAAATATTCCATATTTGCATATCCTCAATAAAGAGGTGTTTAATCCCGTCTGCCTGAATTTCACTGTATTCCTCAATGTGTAGAGGTGCTGTTTTATATATATATATTCATTTTTATTGGTTTTTGACATTACAGATAGATACACCAACAAGACATAACAATAAAACAAGTATAATAAATAAGGTCACATTAACAATTAGGCATGTACAACGCAGAGCAGTCACACAGCTGAGTCAAGATGACCCGTGATAGAGATGACCCGTGATAGGACCCCAGATGACCCGTGATAGGACCCCAGATGACCCGTGATAGAGATGACCCGTGATAGGACCCCAGATGACCCGTGATAGAGATGACCCGTGATAGGACCCCAGATGACCCGTTATAGGACCCCAGATGACCCGTGATAGAGATGACCCGTGATAGGACCCCAGATGACCCGTGATAGAGATGACCCGTGATAGGACCCCAGATGACCCGTGATAGGACCCCAGATGACCCGTGATAGAGATGACCCGTGATAGGACCCCAGATGACCCGTGATAGGACCCCAGATGACCCGTGATAGGACCCCAGATGACCCGTGATAGGACCCCAGATGACCCGTGATAGGACCCCAGATGACCCGTGATAGGACCCCAGATGACCCGTGATAGGACCCCAGATGACCCGTGATAGGACCCCAGATGACCCGTGATAGGACCCCAGATGACCCGTGATAGGACCCCAGATGACCCATGATAGGACCCCAGATGACCCGTGATAGGACCCCAGATGACCCGTGATAGGACCCCAGATGACCCGTGATAGGACCCCAGATGACCCGTGATAGGACCCCAGATGACCCGTGATAGGACCCCAGATGACCCGTGATAGGACGGTTAGGACCCCAGATGACCCGTGATAGGACCCCAGATGACCCGTGATAGGACGGTTAGGACCCCAGATGACCCGTGATAGGACCCCAGATGACCCGTGATAGGACGGTTAGGACCCCAGATGACCCGTGATAGGACGGTTAGGACCCCAGATGACCCGTGATAGGACCCCAGATGACCCGTGATAGGACGGTTAGGACCCCAGATGACCCGTGATAGGACCCCAGATGACCCGTGATAGGACCCCAGATGTACTCCAATGACCCGTGATAGGACCCCAGATGACCCGTGATAGGACCCCAGATGACCCGTGATAGGACCCCAGATGACCCGTGATAGGACCCCAGATGACCCGTGATAGGACCCCAGATGACCCGTGATAGGACCCCAGATGACCCGTGATAGGACCCCAGATGACCCGTGATAGGACCCCAGATGACCCGTGATAGGACCCCAGATGACCCGTGATAGGACCCCAGATGACCCGTGATAGGACCCCAGATGACCCGTGATAGGACCCCAGATGTACTCCAATGACCCGTGATAGGACCCCAGATGACCCGTGATAGGACCCCAGATGACCCGTGATAGGACCCCAGATGACCCGTGATAGGACCCCAGATGACCCGTGATAGGACCCCAGATGACCCGTGATAGGACCCCAGATGACCCGTGATAGGACCCCAGATGTACTCCAATGACCCGTGATAGGACCCCAGATGACCCGTGATAGGACCCCAGATGACCCGTGATAGGACCCCAGATGACCCGTGATAGGACCCCAGATGACCCGTGATAGGACCCCAGATGACCTGTGATAGGACCCCAGATGTACTCCAATGACCCGTGATAGGACCCCAGATGACCCGTGATAGGACCCCAGATGACCCGTGATAGGACCCCAGATGACCCGTGATAGGACCCCAGATGACCCGTGATAGGACCCCAGATGACCCGTGATAGGACCCCAGATGACCCGTGATAGGACCCCAGATGTACTCCAATGACCCGTGATAGGACCCCAGATGACCCGTGATAGGACCCCAGATGACCCGTGATAGGACCCCAGATGACCCGTGATAGGACCCCAGATGACCCGTGATAGGACCCCAGATGACCCGTGATAGGACCCCAGATGACCCGTGATAGGACCCCAGATGACCCGTGATAGGACCCCAGATGACCCGTGATAGGACCCCAGATGACCCGTGATAGGACCCCAGATGACCCGTGATAGGACCCCAGATGTACTCCAATGACCCGTGATAGGACCCCAGATGACCCGTGATAGGACCCCAGATGACCCGTGATAGGACCCCAGATGACCCGTGATAGGACCCCAGATGACCCGTGATAGGACCCCAGATGACCCGTGATAGGACCCCAGATGACCCGTGATAGGACCCCAGATGACCCGTGATAGGACCCCAGATGACCCGTGATAGGACCCCAGATGACCCGTGATAGGACCCCAGATGACCCGTGATAGGACCCCAGATGTACTCCAATGACCCGTGATAGGACCCCAGATGACCCGTGATAGGACCCCAGATGACCCGTGATAGGACCCCAGATGACCCGTGATAGGACCCCAGATGACCCGTGATAGGACCCCAGATGACCCGTGATAGGACCCCAGATGACCCGTGATAGGACCCCAGATGTACTCCAATGACCCGTGATAGGACCCCAGATGACCCGTGATAGGACCCCAGATGACCCGTGATAGGACCCCAGATGACCCGTGATAGGACCCCAGATGACCCGTGATAGGACCCCAGATGTACTCCAATGACCCGTGATAGGACCCCAGATGACCCGTGATAGGACCCCAGATG
This sequence comes from Electrona antarctica, assembly GCF_951216825.1. NCBI lineage: Eukaryota > Metazoa > Chordata > Actinopteri > Myctophiformes > Myctophidae > Electrona > Electrona antarctica. The sequence goes on along the minus strand of NC_136811.1, from coordinate 31,548,244 downwards.
ACCCGTGATAGGACCCCAGATGACCCGTGATAGGACCCCAGATGACCCGTGATAGGACCCCAGATGACCCGTGATAGGACCCCAGATGTACTCCAATGACCCGTGATAGGACCCCAGATGACCCGTGATAGGACCCCAGATGACCCGTGATAGGACCCCAGATGACCCGTGATAGGACCCCAGATGACCCGTGATAGGACCCCAGATGACCCGTGATAGGACCCCAGATGTACTCCAATGACCCGTGATAGGACCCCAGATGACCCGTGATAGGACCCCAGATGACCCGTGATAGGACCCCAGATGACCCGTGATAGGACCCCAGATGACCCGTGATAGGACCCCAGATGACCCGTGATAGGACCCCAGATGACCCGTGATAGGACCCCAGATGACCCGTGATAGGACCCCAGATGACCCGTGATAGGACCCCAGATGTACTCCAATGACCCGTGATAGGACCCCAGATGACCCGTGATAGGACCCCAGATGACCCGTGATAGGACCCCAGATGACCCGTGATAGGACCCCAGATGACCCGTGATAGGACCCCAGATGACCCGTGATAGGACCCCAGATGACCCGTGATAGGACCCCAGATGTACTCCAATGACCCGTGATAGGACCCCAGATGACCCGTGATAGGACCCCAGATGACCCGTGATAGGACCCCAGATGACCCGTGATAGGACCCCAGATGACCCGTGATAGGACCCCAGATGACCCGTGATAGGACCCCAGATGACCCGTGATAGGACCCCAGATGACCCGTGATAGGACCCCAGATGACCCGTGATAGGACCCCAGATGACCCGTGATAGGACCCCAGATGACCCGTGATAGGACCCCAGATGACCCGTGATAGGACCCCAGATGACCCGTGATAGGACCCCAGATGTACTCCAATGACCCGTGATAGGACCCCAGATGACCCGTGATAGGACCCCAGATGACCCGTGATAGGACCCCAGATGACCCGTGATAGGACCCCAGATGACCCGTGATAGGACCCCAGATGTACTCCAATGACCCGTGATAGGACCCCAGATGACCCGTGATAGGACCCCAGATGACCCGTGATAGGACCCCAGATGACCCGTGATAGGACCCCAGATGACCCGTGATAGGACCCCAGATGACCCGTGATAGGACCCCAGATGACCCGTGATAGGACCCCAGATGACCCGTGATAGGACCCCAGATGACCCGTGATAGGACCCCAGATGTACTCCAATGACCCGTGATAGGACCCCAGATGACCCGTGATAGGACCCCAGATGACCCGTGATAGGACCCCAGATGACCCGTGATAGGACCCCAGATGACCCGTGATAGGACCCCAGATGACCCGTGATAGGACCCCAGATGACCCGTGATAGGACCCCAGATGACCCGTGATAGGACCCCAGATGTACTCCAATGACCCGTGATAGGACCCCAGATGACCCGTGATAGGACCCCAGATGACCCGTGATAGGACCCCAGATGACCCGTGATAGGACCCCAGATGACCCGTGATAGGACCCCAGATGACCCGTGATAGGACCCCAGATGTACTCCAAGATGACCCGTGATAGGACCCCAGATGTACTCCAATGACCCGTGATAGGACCCCAGATGTACTCCAATGACCCGTGATAGGACCCCAGATGTACTCCAATGACCCGTGATAGGACCCCAGATGACCCGTGATAGGACCCCAGATGTACTCCAATGTTGTTAAACTGTCTTATGACCCGTGATAGGACCCCAGATGTACTCCAATGTTGTTAAACTGTCTTATGACCCGTGATAGGACCCCAGATGTACTCCAATGTTGTTAAACTGTCTTATGACCCGTGATAGGACCCCAGATGTACTCCAATGTTGTTAAACTGTCTTATGACCCGTGATAGGACCCCAGATGTACTCCAATGTTGTTAAACTGTCTTATGACCCGTGATAGGACCCCAGATGTACTCCAATGTTGTTAAACTGTCTTATGACCCGTGATAGGACCCCAGATGTACTCCAATGTTGTTAAACTGTCTTATGACCCGTGATAGGACCCCAGATGTACTACAATGTTGTTAAACTGTCTTATGACCCGTGATAGGACCCCAGATGTACTCCAATGTCCTTAAACTGTCTTATGACCCGTGATAGGACCCCAGATGTACTCCAATGTTGTTAAACTGTCTTATGACCCGTGATAGGACCCCAGATGTACTCCAATGTTGTTAAACTGTCTTATGACCCGTGATAGGACCCCAGATGTACTCCAATGTTGTTAAACTGTCTTATGACCCGTGATAGGACCCCAGATGTACTCCAATGTTGTTAAACTGTCTTATGACCCGTGATAGGACCCCAGATGTACTCCAATGTTGTTAAACTGTCTTATGACCCGTGATAGGACCCCAGATGTACTCCAATGTTGTTAAACTGTCTTGTTTGTTGCAACGCAGCCTCTCCAGATGTATCAGTGATACGAACTCATTAAGCCATCTAGTACTAAACAAGGAATGATGGAAGTCTTCCACTCTATTAAAAGTTTTCTCTTAGCTACAAGTGTTCCAAGCATTAAGGTCCCTGCATGCACACTGGACGTGTTTTCGGATTTTTAGCTGCATTTTTCCGTCGGTTTTCCGAAAACGGAATACTCTTGCTATAAGTAAGGAAGCCTTGCCGAGCCATGAGGCCCATAGGGCAGGGGCCTATGTCCTGTTTCTGTAGCGTGACTCCGTGAGGGGGTGAGCTTGATGTACAAGTACACCCCCTGGACATGACGCTAGTATGTCACAGTACAGGGACTTACCCACAAACCAACCCTTGATGCTGAGTGCCAAGCAGGGAGGTACTGGGTCGTATTTTTCAGAGTTTTTGGTATGACCCGGCCGGGGATCGAACCCCGACCTCGCAGTCCCAGGGCAGACACTCTAAGCACAAGGCCACTGAATGAACTGGTATTTACTCTTGCTATGTTTCTCCAGAATAAAACAAAAAAGTCGGCTTGTGGGAGAGAAAATGGTTCTTTCAGCTCAGTAAATTATGCAAAATGTGTATTTATAGATCTGAAAATGTTATCAGACCCTATTCCTTCCAATCTGACTCAAATACTATGTATTTTTTTCTGAAAGCATAAGATAGGCTTATATTTGTAAAACCCACAGAGAGATGTAAAGTGTGACCAACAGCATTGACTTAAAGAAATCACACCCGTGTGAAGTGAGGGGCGCTCTTATCATCATGCATCATCATACATCATTCCGGCCAATCACAATGTTTGTGTTTACACAAACACTCAAAACTGGCCATTCATTATCAATGGCATTTAATGTTTGTGTTGGGACAATGACGTAAAACTGGCCATTCATTATCAATGGCATTTAATGTTTGTGTTAGGACAAAGTTTGTGTTTACACACACACTTAAAGCTGGACATAGGAGGGGCTAGTGCCCCTCAAAAAAAGAAAGAAGGAAATATGGAGATAGGATGTTTCCTCCCAACAGTGACCATAAGGTTTTCCTTAGAGAAACCCTTGCCACGGGAGACTACATGCGTACACGTACATATAGAAAACCGTTTCTAGCCCCAGGGCGGGATAGGTGAGGGACTGAGGGTGTCATCTTGAGTGACAGTATGCATAATGTGGCGCCATTTCTGTGCCTCTACCCTCTGTTTCCCCTCTTCACCTCTCCTCTCAACTTCCTCTGGCCAGATCCCCTTTCGGGGGTTAAGGGTCATTCATTAGAATACCCCTCCATCTCTGATAATATACACGCATGCATGCACACTCTCTCTCTCTCTCTCTCTCTCTCTCTCTCTCTCTCTCTCTCACACACACACACACACACACACACACACACACACACACACACACACACACACACACACACACACACACTCAGGGTGCCTGTAAGGGTCAGCCCCATGGAAGTCTCAGCCATGGGTCTAAAGGGCCATACGAGGGCTGACAGCTATCATTAGTCTTCAATACTGAAAACCTTCACACGCGCACACACACACACACACACACACACACACACACACACACACACACACACACACACACACACACACACACACACACACACACACACACACACACACACACACACACTCCCCTACAGGGACTATTGTCCTTTTGCTCCTCAACTTTTTTACTCAGGTTCTAAATAAGAGAACCACTCACAATGCAGTCGCAGTGAGGTTTGTGTGGGTTGTACTGTGGTTGAGTGGGTGAGTCGAGGTGCATAGTGTGTAGCCTGGTTAATAAACCAGACCGAATCAGCCGTTGGCAATTTTTTTTTTGCCTGCCAGCGGATTAGGGTCTGGCGAGGCTCAGTAGCACGCCTCTTTCCTACAACCGAGAACAGGTCGGGCCAATCGGGACACGGTATGCAATATGGGCGGGCTTTGGTACAGTGACGTTCAATGCTTGAGACCTTTGACTGACAGTAGCTCTGACCAATTGCGTCAAAGAGAAAATGTTTGAACCCGCCCCCCGGGAAATGAAATCCAAGTGGAGCCAGCCCAGACTAATATACCGCGACAGTGTTGTGTGATATTAGTCTGGCTTATTAGCCAGGCTACATAGTGTGTGGGTTGTACTGCTGGTTGTTACCACTCTCTCTGGAAAACTACTTTGTTTATAAAAAAACAATTCACAAAAACAAATTACACCTGTAAACATGGTTATTTTTTCAGGCATGGTATACAGTCTAAGGCTAAGTGATTTATAGGGGTGAGACATGATAGAATTTCCAACCCACACACATGTTATTTCATGCATACATTAGAAGAAGAGACACGGACAAACACAGCGTTATATACCGGTTATACACACTGTAGGTGCTGGATAGAAAAACACCATGAAAATAGTGTGCAAACTGGAAAAAAGCTCCCATACTGTACATACTGTTTTATCCACAGAGAAATGCTGCGGATGAACAGGCTTGGAGTATACGGAAGGCGAAGCGAAGGGTGGAGGAAGCAAACAAGACCTGCCCTCCCTCGACAACTAAGCCCTTGATTAGACAAAGCACCTGAGAAAAGCACTGCAGTTGCATTGCAGTTGTTCATTGACCAGCACTAGAAGACCAGGCTTTTAGCTTTAACAACCACTACCTTGAAGGCTATAATATTCCCGGGCCAAAGCTGCTCCGAATAAGAATATGTTCTCACTTGACCAGAACCAAAAAAAGAAAACAAAGCATTAGCATGAACATTATAAATGTTGTAAGAGAGGCCTTGTTTTGTGACGGGTTAGGTTATTGGCTTGTTGAACCCTCGGACAGTACATTCACAACAGGTTGTGTGACTGCTGAGTAATCCTGGATGACGCCTCACATCCGGATGTTTAAGTATATACCCCTGCTTTCTCATTCTCTCTCTTTCCTTTCTTTCGTAATGGAACCCTGTGTGTTTTGTCTTCTGTCTGCCCTGTGTGACAGTTTGATGAGGTATTAGTCCATTTAATTTATCGTCTTGTTCCCTCTTCCCGTGTCTACCAGCAGACTTGTTGTCTGTTGTGGGAAGAAGACATGCCTTTGTTTTGAGTGGGACAGGACAGCCTTCTCACGTATAGTACATTGGCACGCACGTATACTCACTTGCATGTACAAATGTACGTAAGCAGTTATGCACATTGACGCAAAAAGACAAAGTACGTACATAGTATAGTGTGTAATGTCCAAACATGACAAAATGATTAAGACTCCCACTTCTTTTTTTCTTTCCACGATCAGTTTATTGAACATTTTTAGTTTACAAAAAGGACATGAAACAGTGAAAGTGATCAAGACACTATGACAACAATTAACAACAATAAGCAAGACTTTCACAAAGACAAATACTTTAGACACAAAAATCAAATAAAATCAAAAAGACAAGACAAGATAAGACAAAAATTAAGGGGGAAAAAATAATTAATAATAATAATAATAATAATAAGGGTAATAATAATAATAATAGACTCCCACTTCCTAAAATACACATTCACTCATTGCTCTGGGACAAATTCCCACCAGACTGTATCTTTCGTACTGTTCCTCATGCCTCTGGTTTCCTATTATCAATCAAGTCAAGATTGCCAAAAACAATCATACTGCACATATACTGTAGCAAAGGGGAGGCATTCCCGTTTGGGCTGAGCAGTATCTATGTTTGGTTCCCTATGTAAGAGACCCTCTTTCAAAACCAGGTTATTCACATATCATATTGCTGTGGAGAGCATTTCAAAACATTGAAAACAGATTCTGCTGATTGTATAATGATGAATTTGGACGGTACATAAATGTAAAGCAACTGTGCATCTATTGAATCAATGAATCCCAACCGGTGGACAGAGGCCCATGCCTGCATTTCTAGCTTTGATGAATGGAGGTGGCGATGGAGGACTGTCACCAGTCCCGCGATAGCCCTGAAAGTGGTGTGTGAGTGCGTGCATGGAGTGTGTGCGTGTGTGTTTTTGGGTCAGAAGGGGACACATGGTCTCAGTGATGACAGAGAGTTGGGCAAGGAGAAGAAGAGAAGGCTACAGAAGGAGAAGAGGGGTGATGAATGACGGATGGCAGCAGGGGGAAGAGAGGAGGGACAGACCGGGGTTGGGAGTGGTACCGAACATGGCTGGTGACCTTTGACCTATGAGGAGCACAGAACGGGGCGTGACAATAAAGAGACAGAGAACACCTATCTGATTGTCATTGAAAGGTTTCCTAGTTTACAAATGTACCAGAAAATAAAATCTTTATTTATATAGAAAGTTTACAAAGTGCTTCATAGTATTAGTATAATCAAAGCTAAAAAACAGAAAGTATTAGATACTTAGTATTAGTATTAGATACGTATTTGTGCACACACACTAAAAGCTGGACATAGGACTTATAATAATAAGTTAGCAATTGCCCTGTCACACTTTGTTTTTCCATTACTCTGTATTCACCAGAATCCAAACATCAAATCCAGCAGTAAGTATAGCCTATCTTTCAAGTTTATTGCAGCATTTTGTGTCTGTTTGTTTAATCTGCCGTTTTCTTTGGTACAGTATGCCTCACCTCGAGCTCAACACCTGCACAACCTGAAAGAGGATGAAAACAAAAGTAAAGGAGGCTGGGGGCTCTTTGGGTGGAGGGCAAATGGATAAGAGAGGTGAGAAGCAAACTCTATCACTGGCTCCCCATGTCCATCATCTCAATGAAAAACTCAGTAAACAGCTAGGATACAGGTTCTACAAGCACATAATGTGTCATGATGTGAGGTGTTGTGATCTTGTAGAATCTACAATGTACATCAGCTAATTTTGTCATGCAACACCATCATACGATATACTAGTATAAATGGAGCTTCAGCATGCGTTAATGTGATCAATCACATGCTAGTCATGCATCTTAGTCTTACTAGTATATATTTTCTTGAGCTGCTTCTTGAACTGCCTCATACCATTGCCTTTTTGTCTCCACCAGGCCGAAGGCATGGGGAGAGAGTATGTTTTGCACTCCGTCCGTCCGTCCGTGTGTCCGTGTGTGTGTGTGTCCGTCCGTCCGTCCGTCTGTGAACAGCTAATCTCCGGCACCGTTAACCCGGTCGATGTCAAATTTTGCACACACACTCCCTGGATGCCAACGATTAACCTCTGCCCAGAACGGCCTGTTATAGCACCATCAGGAGGCCGCTTTGTGCAAAACAAGTTTTTGGACAGTACACCTACAGATTTTGTCCAAACATCACGCAAATTGGTACACAGTCTCTCTAGAGCCATTCAACGAAACGGGTCTTTCAGATTTCTCAGACTCCATCCTGATTGGCTAAGATTGGCTTCCAAAGATCGCAGGAGTGCTCAGTTTCAAACAAAATGCTGCAAATCATGAACACATCGTGTGATTTCCGTGAAATTGTGCACGCACATTCCCACTAGGCCGAGGAAGAAATGCCACATGAACATGCCTCATGGTGGCACTATAACTCGCCGAAAAGTGTTTTTACCTCTAACTGCACGGATCTGTGGATAACTTTGTATGACAACTCCCTAGAGGCCAAGGAAAAACCTTTGCCTGGAATTTTTCACATCTGCTCTTTATAGCGCCACCAGGAGGCCGACATATGTAAAACACATTTTCTAATATTACTCCTTCAGATTGTATCCAAATTTCACGCAAATTGGTACACATGCTCTCCATAGTCATGTGATTAAGACGCGTTTGTTTGATTTCTTATAATCCACCTTCATTGCCTACGATTGGCTTCTAAACCTTTCAGGAGTAGCCCGCTTTGTACCCGTTTTGTACAAATTGCCACAACTACTCAACGCAGCGTCCGATTGCGGTGAAACTGTGCATGCATATTCCCACTAGGCTGAGGAAGAAATGCCACTTGACACTTGATTTTCAAATCAGCCTCATGGTGGCGCTACAACAGTCTCTCACACACACACACACACACACACACACACACACACACACACACACACACACACACACAAAACATGATTATATTACTCCTAAACATTTTTCCAAACATCACACACAGTACTCCTATCCTCCTGGTGGAGACCTGTGCCCAGAAGGGCACTTTTTCTAGTTTTAATATATATCTGAGCTGTTTGTATGTATTTCATCATGGCACTCATATTTTGATTATTTGAATATCTGACCTTTATTTAAGTAATATTACATGAGAGGGTGTGCTTTACTGTCATTAATGGCACACCTGCGTTGCTGCAGGAACGAGCCAATAGGAAAGTTCCATAGGCAGCGCAGAAGTGTTCCATCACGCTTGTTTAAGAACGGCTAGATGACCTGTTGCATAATTCTGGTTATTTCCTTCTTGTCCAGTGTTTCTGTTCTTCCTGAGAACTACAAATGATGGGAGCTTGTACACAAAATAAAAACCCTACCATTTCACACCTGTAATGTAAACCTGTGATGTGAGAATTAAGTTGAGGTTGATGCAGCTCTCAATTTCAACACAAGGGGGAAGTCTCCAATATGGAGCATTGTTTTACATAACCTCAGACCTGGTATAAATCTGGTGTATAATACCCAATACCATCAATGGTTTCGGTCTATCCCTTGTAAACAGCGACCACGTCTAATCATCAGATATTGGTTGAGGGGAGACAGCAGGGACATAAGTAGGGGTGGTAAAACTAGGTTTAAAGGCTTTTCCTCAAATAAAACATAGGAAGGCAGGGTGGTCCAAGATGGGCTGCCTGTTAATGGCTAACTGGATAGTATGTATTTAACCACACAGTCTCCCATATACCCCTGCAGCAAATGTATGTAAACATGTGAGTACACAGACGCACACACATTCATGCAGGCACATACACGCATGCAAACAATGACAAAGAGATCGTCTGGGAGAACAGTGAGTGGAACAACCACTTCAGACGTTTGTGTCATTTTCCAATTAAAATGTCTCAATGACCTTCTACAGGTTATCGGATACTGGCACGTATATACCCTGACCTCTGACCTCTGTATTTTAAATCAAATACCAGATTTCTCAACTAAAATGACAATTAAAAAAAGGATTGATAACAATGTTTTTGGAAACAAACGATTGTGTACGTGCACTAAAATCCCTGAGGGCCACATTAAACCCTCCCACCTGGAAGGAAAGAAGAAAAACAATCACCCATGTGAAGTGAGGGGCACTAATATATTAAAGTCTAACTCATGTTGATTAGGTGATGTAATGGTGATGTAAAACAAACGGTGCCAACACAAACATTAAACGCCATTAACAATAAAGAGACAATATGACGTAATGAGGCACATTATGACGTAAATTTTCCCTTCATTGTCAATGGCGTTTTTAAAACAAACATTGAACTAAAGACAAACATTAAACCTGTGTATAGCCCCTCAAAAAAAAAAAATATATATATATATATATATATATATATGTATATATAAGGCGTCGCATCGTGATTGACATGCCCAAAACAGGGCCCCTTGGTTGAAAGTTGTTCAAAACACACATGCTGTATATGCAATGTAAGTAAACACACCCACACAGCTCCATATGAAGGTAATTTGCACTGGTGTGTCCTGGACATTTTATGATAATCCCCTGTGTTTGGTGAGAGGGAGAGCCTTGGGTCCATTTCAGATATGGCTCTTCAAATACCACTTTATTACACAGTTGACGTCTAAAAAGGAACATTCACCCCACACATTCATGCTTGTGTGAATGTGTGTAAACACTTTCCTTCGAGTTAGGCTCAAAATATGAACTCAGGATATTGAATTTCAGTGTGGCTCTTATACAATACCTTTCCTGTCCATCTTGGTCATAAAGATTGTCTCGATCATGCTACAGTAACAGACATTAGGCTACTGATATATCATGTGTTTGACCACCACTGTATACTATGGGCTATAAAAGCTAAACAGCATGACTTATAAAAGACAGAAAAGACTTGTAAATATGATTTCAATTATGTCTGAATTATGTCCGCCCCAAAGGACAGAAGAGCTAAAGAGCTTAAGTACTGTACTTAAGTACAGATTCTGATGATTTGTACTTTACTTGAGTATTTAATCTTTTTGATACTCTTACTCAAGTACATTTCCAAGACAATTTTATTTTATTTATTATTTTACTTTTACTCAAGTAAATTTCTAGGAAGGCTGTAGAATACTGAGTACTTTTAGGTTGGCTCACTTGGCTGTTTTGTCAATGTCTAGCTTTCAGATATGTCATGTAGCAGCCAAGTCTATGGACTTTTAATGTTTGTCTTATTCAAGGGAAATGCCAAAAAAAACAGGCCCCCTGAAAATCAGCATGGCCACTGTGACGTCATGTTGCAGCCACACTGGGTGCCCCTCATTTCACACAAGTGTGATTTTTGTTTCTTCCCCATGCACGTCTGCCTGTGGCTTCCCCCCGCTCACCCCCTCCGCTCACCTCCTCCGCTCACCCCCTCCGCTCACCAGTGGCAGCAGGGCTTAATTCTCTGTTGTTAAGATGGAACAATCGGCACAATCAATTCTTACGTTTTTCTGTATTGTATAAAGTTTAAAGTATAATCCTGTTATAATAAGATGTGTAATATAGTTCTACAAGCAAGTGCATGCAGTGCAGGTGGTTTCAGAGTGACTTCTCTGAAACAATAGTTGCAAGGTCCTATAAATTATATGTGGAAAAAATAACAGCAATTCATTGATGTGAAAAAGAAATGTACTTTTACTCAGCCTACACAGTGTACTGTACATTTCATTTACCATAGTTTAACTCGGTTCCACGGACTAGAAGCTTGACCGGCCTGCGGCGGGTCTCGCTCTAGCGCCACGGGGCACGGTGTAACACGGTGTAACACGGTGTAACACGGTGTAACGCAGACAGCTGTGGCCTGTAGAATGATGTGAGATTTGGGAAGATATCTGAAGTGTCCATCTGCAGTCTGATGGATAACATTATAGAGGGCTCTGACCTCTGGCCCCATATTTAAGATGAGATTCTATGGGCGCGTTCGGAAATACCGGACCGAAGTGCACTCGCCTATTAGTTTGCATTGCACAGTGCGCTCAGTGCGCTATTTCCAAATTCGCCATATGTGAATATAACGTGAAATTAATGGGCATGTTAAAAGTGAAAAATGTGTGTAGCTGACTGAGCCCACGTCGTTCTGGTAGTGGGATGGGATGGAATAAATATAGTGAAAATATGCTACGCTCACCATGCTCACAACGCCCTGCGAAGTGTTGTTGTAGATCAGCTATTTTCACAATGTTTGGTCAATTCTTCTTTTAAAAAGGTCTTAAATTAACTTGTAACTTTTGTGGGTATGTGCAGAAACCCATACATGTATAGTCCAAGTCCAATGGCCAGACTTTAAAACATCAGCATTTATGTTTTAATTGAATGGTGGGCAAATCTGGTCATGAACATTTAAATTTGAGTTATGGAATAGTTAATGGAAACTTTTGTATTTTTAGGAAACAGTGGGAACCTAGTGGGTACATGATTTGTCTAATCTGTGTCTATGGCAAACTGGAGATGCCATAAATTGACCACTTCTCTCTGAGATGTAAAAGCATTAACTGGCTTGGTATTTTTAAAATCGTTTTGTGTGAAAATACAGACGGCACTTACAGGTGAACTAGAATTCGAGTTTTGATTACATCATCTATCTGTACTGTTATTATGCCCAAGCAAAAATCATAATAATTGTGTTGTGCGTGAGATCAATTTAGGTCAGCAAAAATAACACTGCAATGTAGGCCAGTCAATCTAATCTTCGTCTTAAACAAACTTCCTAAATTGGACGGAGACAATGGACGGAGAATTTTACATCATAGTGTCTGAGCAAATAGGCATAGTGTCATCTTACGTACGTCATGATGATGTACAATGATAAGAGCGCCCCTCACTTCACATGGGTGTGATTTTTAATATGTTATTTGGATGACCTTAAGGATCATTTAAAACCTCGAATCATTACTATTGCAATTTCTTTTGGTTCAAACCTGAGATTGACTGGCCTAATGAGGCTTTCCTCATATTCAAAATGTTTTGTGTGAGTCTCTGCCTCCATCTTGTGGTGAACCGTTTCTTTTTGTGTGCAGCACATAAGCCTGTGCATAGCCATGCATCAATGTGTGCAGCACATAAGCCTGTGCATAGCCATGCATCAATGGCTAGTAGATCTTATTCATGCTCAGTGCTCACATGCATGCATACACGCATATCCTGATGACAATTTCATCATAATATCATCATCATAAGTGCTCTACAATGGTTCATTCATTCGGAGGTGAAGCGGCGAACAGTCAACGCCAGCGTCCTCACTTCCCACATTCACACACCAATGGTGGCAAGCTAACACCGACCAAGTCATTGGAGGCAATGTAGGGTTCAGTGTCTTGCCCAAGGACACTTCCACGTGTGGACAGGAGGAGCTGGGATTCGAACCGCCGACCCAGGGATCATTGGGCGACCTGCTCTATCTCCTGAGCCACAGCCGCTGTTCGGTTATTTGGCGATGTTGGCCGAGGCTCCGACCAGCCCTTGCACTAGGCAGAGTTAAAGGACTAACACGCACAGTTGAACCAAATGCTCCCAATGATAGCTTATATTCGATGAACTCAAACGTGCATTTTATAGGGTTTTTATTAATTCATATTAATTAAACACTTACAGTCATACATTCACACGTTCTGTTCACACTTCCCCTAACTTCCCCCAACACAAGATGAATTCAGTATCCCGGATTCTGGGTTACAGTCCTATTGGTACAGTTCTATCCTGACTCTGTCGGTAGGAATTCTAGCTATCATTTGAACACTCTAAGACTCCCAGATCATGGTAAGCTTAGCTTGTCATGGATGGCTCTCAGACTTGGTTACACATTAAGTGATTAAGTGTAATTATGTGGTTTTAATTCTACCTTATCGTTAATCAGATGGTAATTGATCAACGATGGGGAGACAAGAACACAGATGACATTTGGTTACCATCTAAACATCACATTATATCAATTATTAATAATGTACAATTATATAATCGCATAATACATTATAGCATATAATTACCGCTGGTCTCTGCCTAGACATGTTCACGTTCGATGGTATGGTGAATCTAATTTACACTTTGTGCCATACAGAATAGTCAATGCAGCCCTCTGACTGATCCCACCTCCATACTGACACTTTCAGCCAATCAGATCCCACAGACCATCCAGCTTGCACCTCTGGCTACAGCAGCTCCTATTACAGTCCCTGTAATGTCTAACTACTTTAAACTGCTTAGATTATTACAGGTATTTATCATTTAGCCTTTTTACCAACCCAATATATAATAGGTTATTTAGAACACATTTACACAATTGAAAGGGATTAAAGATAGGTTACTTCAATTATTGTATGTTCTATGCTGAGTTGACTCTCCCTGTGAAAGAGGAGTCAATAATGGCCTGTCTCACAACAGGAGAAGGGCCGTAAACCCCCCAATGGAATGTGGAATGGAATGTGGGGACCTGAGCTCTCTCACCCTAGAGCAGCTTCTTAATCTCCAATCAATCTGACCCAATATATAATTTCTCATTATGAGTACAAATCTCGCACACCCATAATAAACCAAACACCCCTCACGTTTCAGTTATGAAAATTGATATGGTTATTCATTTTCCATAAACTGAAAGATTATTTTTGATATTAATTTTTTTCGGAAATATTATTTTTTGATATTTGGGCGCATGCCATTTTTAGTAATTTCGGAACCTGTTAAATAATACTGGATCCACATACTGAAGTTATAACATTATACAACTTTGAAAAACACATTAAAATAAAACACAACCCATTAACTGCATAAATCAATAAAACAATGAAAATAATAAAAGGTTTACATGCGTCGATATCGTGGACATTTTTGTAATTATCCCAACGCACCCTTAAGTATTAAAATCAGTTACAGCTAATCAAACTTATGTATACTTCTATTAATGTGGTGCAGTGCATCTCCACTTTGTAGGAGAGAAGCTTTTTCATGTCATGTCAGTTAGGGGTTACCTAACTGACATGAACTTTTGGTCACCTCTGTCCGTTTAACCTTTATGGCTGTTTGCCCGGACAAAGCTTCAGACTTATCTAAACAACCCCCTTGTTTAAGAAGACAGTTTATTTCCACACAAGACTGGTTCCTTATCTTAAGAAACATTCTTCCTGCGCTCCCCCCACCTGAAACGACTCTTTTGGTTGCAGAATGGGGCCCAGTTGGTAAACACATGTTCAGCAGTTTATTACCCCTGGTTGTGTTAGGAACCTCAAATTGTGATTTTAACAAAATAACCGATTTTGCATCTCAACAACTTGGTATCATTTGACTTTTGGATTTTTTACTTTGACTTTTACCAAAAGCAACCCAATTGAAAATTGCAAACCCTTGCAACATTTTAACCACATTATGTGTCTTTCACACATGCAGTCTTTGTGCCTGTGTGTGTGATAGTTTGTGCGCGCGCGCCCACGCGTTCACGCACAAAACCCACTTGCACTTTGAGAGACAATGTTCCCCCCTCCCAATCGAAGGAAACTTAATCATTTTACCAGCATTCTTTTTTACCTTTGTCCATAAGGACTTAATTGGCACAAATTATCCATTTACCTGTAACTTGTTATTGTACAGATATAATGAACCCACATACATCATCACATTTATATGCACTGGTAGACACACATCTCGTCTGTGAGTGTGTGTGTGCGTGCGCGTGCGTGTGTGTGTGTGTGCTGTTTGTGACATCTTGTTGTCACTGACCCCAATTGTTCCCTGCTGTAGGAACAAAATGGGTGGAGAAGCATTTCACATGCTACTCCCCTGTCCCAGTTCTGATCTCGCTGGCATGAAAGCGTTCTTCCATGGTCTCGTTCCTTTTTCAGGATCAATCAGAAAAGGCGTTATTGTGGCCTTGTTTTCAGCCGCTTTACAAACTCGACACAACAAATGTGTCGACACTGCGGTTTTCTGTACCAGACTGGACTTTGCCATTCCTGGTTTGCCACCCTTCACGGGGGCAATCTTCGGGTGACCCCTCACGAAAGTCACCCCAGGGTGCTTCTCTGGCCCGCCTGGACCCCTCACGAAAGTCACCCCAGGGTGCTTGGCGTGTGTGTCATGCACCTCCCCCACCGCCTCTTGAACGCGTGGACTGGCACCAGTAATGCCACAAATCACGCTCGGCGTTTCTGTGGTGAGAAGGTTTGATGACTCGTCGGCCTTGCCCACGCCGTTTGTGGGCATGGCTCTGCTGATGAACGGTGAGGCGTAGGCAGCCTCCAGCTCCTCCGGAAGGCCGCTCACCTGTTCCGCTCCCGTTGACAGCTCTGCTGCTGCTGTCGGTCCCACTTCGATGTTCGGCCATTCCTCCTCTGTCGAAGGCTGCGGAACTGCGTGGTTCACAGGTGCGACGTCTGCCGCCCGTTGGTTTCCCTCAGCTCTGCCCGTAGCTGCACTTGGCCTGCTACGGTGCTGACTGAGGGCTTGTCCTGTCGTGGGTTCGTTGCCCACGGTAGAGGGCTCTGGGCCCCCTGCATGGTTACTGCAGGAAGCATCAGGCTGTGCCTCCGTTGTGACAGGCTCTCTCTGCTCCCAGCCCGGATGACTGGTAGCCCTGTCTCTTCGCCCCTCTGGGGCTGTCCCGGTCCCCGCTGGCACCGTCTCCGCTCCGCCCGTCTCTGCGCTGGCGAAAGGGTTCGTGATGTCACATCTCGTGACGTCTGGTGCTGCGTCTGCGGGCTGGATGCCCCTCTTCTCTGGGGCTCCTATGTTCCTGCTCTCTGCAGGAAACTCACAGAGGCCTATTTGGTGGCACCCTGCTGTGACGACACCTCTGGCTACCCTGTCATTCTCCTGACAGATAGCAGCCCTGATTAAACGGTATCTTTCACTGTTGTACTGTTTAACATATAAATTCAGTAATTCATTTTCTATGTGTGCGAGTCTATCTTCGTTTTGTTCCTGAAGGATCATCTCGTAATCTACCGACGCGTCTATTACAGCGTCCATCACCCTGTCCAGCTCAGCAAAACTTTCAGTTATCTCGCTGGATGAACCCCTGTCCATACAAAGATCCACCCTATAGGTTGTGCTATCAAACATAGCTTGAGCCTGTGAGCTCTGTATCTTTAAAGAAGCCATTTTTCCACCCCCTCTGTCCCTCCCTTTAACAAACAGTACAGGAACTAATTGGACTGGGTTAGTGGTTTAGTCGACTTTCACAAATCATTCATTCACTCAAGTAAATGGTTAGTTTTTTGGCCCAGCTTTAATTAGCGGACTCTGACATTATTTCTACTCAGAGAAGCCCATACTTCCCTACCAAATAAACCTTTTTATACTATAACCTTTTTATATTATATAGATTATATATAATATAAGTATATAGATTTATATTGGCCGTGGGCGGTCAAACTCTTAGCCTTCCGTTAAACCTGGATTACAGGTTTTGCTAGATGCGTCACGCAACAGTTATTATAGACACGCCCTTCCTTTATGCGCACTTCAAAGCGCGCTTTCAGCGTTAAACATTATTGACTGGTAAGATTATTACATCGCCTTTAATGCTGAGTTTAGAACCCTATTTTGTTCTAAACATTTATCACCGCTATTAATTACTACTTTGGTAGGTTATACCGCATGACAGTAATTACCAGTCCCCCTGGACATTGCATGACAGAAAGAGGAACTTCCCCCCTCCTCACATGCACTAAATGCTGTTCTTCTTGGTGCGGTCTAAGCACCCAGAAAGAAAACACTTTTACTGTGGTTACTATAAAAAGCACCTCTCTTGGTTTAAACGACCGGCGTCTTATCCGGTCTCAATTAAACTTTATGTTTGGTTACAAATAGTCTTAAATAATCAGTTTCCTAAACTGACCGTCGATTAGAACTTTGCCCTATCGAACAATGACTCCCAAACCATTAGCTAAACGCACAGTCACTTTTTGTGGCTCACGGTTTTAACTGTCCGTTTCAGCAGATGGCCCCATAACCACACAAAACGGTTTAACGGTGTCGCATTCATTAGTAGCACAAATCAAACGGCATGCCGTCACGGCAGCATTTATAGTTGATTTAATCCTGTGGATGCTAACGACTGCGGCATCGCATTCACATCAACGTGCGCTGCTCATCAACGCACGGCTTAAATTTCAGTTAAATAACGTCACACCAGACAACCACAATCAAACGGGGTGCCGTTTTTCGGCCCCAAGTCTGTCTGATTTAATCCTGTGGTTATTAGTGTGGCACGATTCAACTCTGTGTGCTGGTCCCAACACTGCAATTTATCTTTGTTATATTGTGGTCACTTTAGTGACTATACACCGATCTACGCTGTTTAATTTAACAGCACGGCAACTGAATAAAGTCAAACCGTCTCAGTTGAACTATATTCTGAATTACAACAACTTTAAATTGCAGATCCCTTTAGGGACTGCTATTTAAAGCCCTTTACAACGCGGTAGCAATTTAAACTGTAATATGTCAAACGGTTACGGTTCAGACTATATTATATCTTAAATATACCCGGGCGCGTGTACAGCTGCACGCTGATCCCAGCGCACGGCTCTTTCTTTCTGTTCAAACCAGGCACTTTTAGTGGCTCTATGGTTTAAACAGTTCGCACGGCGGCGAATTAACTTTCGCTCGGCGGCGAATTACTGTGCACTGATCCCAATGCACAGCACAACTGCCTTTAAATTGCGGTCACTTTAGTGACCACTAATTTAAAGTTCTTTAAACGCGGTAGCGATTGAAACCATAATATGTCCAAACGGTCTCAGTTTAGGCTATATTATGCTTCCAACCGCCCGGCCGTGATCCAAGCTGTGCGCTGAGCGCACGGTACAGATCTTGTTTCAAGTCAAGTCACGTCAGTGACACGCTATGAATTAAACTGTGCGCACGGCTACGCAACGAATTAAAACTGTGCGCTGATCCCAGCGCACGGTACAAAACTCTTAAATCTATGATTTAAACCTGTGCACTTTAGTGCACAACGATTTAAAACTGTAATATGTCTAGATTATAGACAATATTACGGCACCACGAATTAAAACTGTTCGGTTATTTGGCGATGTTGGCCGAGGCTCCGACCAGCCCTTGCACTAGGCAGAGTTAAAGGACTAACACGCACAGTTGAACCAAATGCTCCCAATGATAGCTTATATTCGATGAACTCAAACGTGCATTTTATAGGGTTTTTATTAATTCATATTAATTAAACACTTACAGTCATACATTCACACGTTCTGTTCACACTTCCCCTAACTTCCCCCAACACAAGATGAATTCAGTATCCCGGATTCTGGGTTACAGTCCTATTGGTACAGTTCTATCCTGACTCTGTCGGTAGGAATTCTAGCTATCATTTGAACACTCTAAGACTCCCAGATCATGGTAAGCTTAGCTTGTCATGGATGGCTCTCAGACTTGGTTACACATTAAGTGATTAAGTGTAATTATGTGGTTTTAATTCTACCTTATCGTTAATCAGATGGTAATTGATCAACGATGGGGAGACAAGAACACAGATGACATTTGGTTACCATCTAAACATCACATTATATCAATTATTAATAATGTACAATTATATAATCGCATAATACATTATAGCATATAATTACCGCTGGTCTCTGCCTAGACATGTTCACGTTCGATGGTATGGTGAATCTAATTTACACTTTGTGCCATACAGAATAGTCAATGCAGCCCTCTGACTGATCCCACCTCCATACTGACACTTTCAGCCAATCAGATCCCACAGACCATCCAGCTTGCACCTCTGGCTACAGCAGCTCCTATTACAGTCCCTGTAATGTCTAACTACTTTAAACTGCTTAGATTATTACAGGTATTTATCATTTAGCCTTTTTACCAACCCAATATATAATAGGTTATTTAGAACACATTTACACAATTGAAAGGGATTAAAGATAGGTTACTTCAATTATTGTATGTTCTATGCTGAGTTGACTCTCCCTGTGAAAGAGGAGTCAATAATGGCCTGTCTCACAACAGGAGAAGGGCCGTAAACCCCCCAATGGAATGTGGAATGGAATGTGGGGACCTGAGCTCTCTCACCCTAGAGCAGCTTCTTAATCTCCAATCAATCTGACCCAATATATAATTTCTCATTATGAGTACAAATCTCGCACACCCATAATAAACCAAACAGCCGCCCTATGATGATAATAGAACAAAAGACAAGACAAAAAAAAGTTGTCCCCGTTTTCTCATTTTAATATCTCTTGATATCTCTTTTTGGTAGTTTCTGTGCTGGTGAAAATTTATTTCCCTTTTGGGAATTGATCAAATATATAACCACATCTTCAATACAATTCTTCAATACTTGTCCCAGTCATGATAGACTATATAACAAAACATAGGCCTACCTTGTTGTGTTTATTCTTTATTCAAAATACTAAAATGTTATGGCCTCAAATGCACCCCCAATTCAATGACTAAAGCTATAGACTCGAGGTATGCACGTGACATCATCATCATACCCAGAAGTTATGCAGGAATCTGAGTGGCAAAAAATTACATTCTGGCCTTGACAGCCCATACATCCAAACAGAAAAGTCTGATTGCATTAAACAGCGTTAAACTCAATTTGCCACTCAATTTGCCACTCAATTTTCCACTCACTTGTGGAGTGTGCATATCCTCTATTCACTATTGCTATTGCATGTGAATAAATGTGTTTCATTGCAATCAGACAAATAAAAATCATTCCCCTTACCCCTGTCTAGGTAAGGGGAAATAACATAATAATGGAGGAGATAATTTTCAAAAAGAACTTTAAGTTTTATTGTCACTCTTTTTTTGTCAGCGGAGACAATTGATTCAATTCTTTGTTATTTTTAGTTCAAAAGAAGTATTGGCTTCAGGGTGCTAGTTACATTTGTAGAGAAAGTTAACTATCTAAAACACTAAAGGTTTACCACTAACTCAATCCCTAACCTAGAAGAAACAAAAATACAATACTAAACCCTAACTAACCTAACTAACAAAATTACAATAAAGTGAAGGAATAACAAAAAGCGCCTAACACCCCTACAGGATGGAAGTGGCAGGGAGTTACATTAGGTAAAAGTACAAATAGAATATAGGAATAACAATAACAAACTGAGGGTTTACTCTTAAAGTGAACAAACTGAAATACTAGAGTTTAACTAAACAAAATGGCTGGGAAGTAGCAAAAGGCAAAATACAACTAAAGCATAACTTATAGAAACAGAAGGGAATCGAATTCAAAGGCACAAATAATGATATACTCAGAAAGGGCCGTGGTCCGTAACACATGGCATTCATGGGAACAGTAGACAAACTATCTTCTTGGTTGTAAATGGTAATTCAGTCCCATAACTTAAGCATATAATAGTTTTGTAACCAACCATGTACTATACTAGTCATATAAGGAACGTTTTTAAGTCCTTGATGATGGTGCGGGGAAGTAGCTCAATTTCACATTATAGTTGACTTTATGTACTGGAAAGACAAAGAAAGGTAGAACGATGATTAGTTTTGTTCATTAAATCATCCTATTCAATAAAGATCTAGTTATTGCATAGTAAGTTAGGTATGCACACTATGCAGTTTATGAATGAGGCAGCAATGATGTGCTACAGTATGTTCTAATAATGTTCTAAGACAGATGGCATGGCGGCTGGGCCAGAACATTGTCAATTTCCCATGATGTCTTTGTTGACGTCCGGTTAAAGTTCACCAATGTCTCCAATCTCCACACTTCAGACGTTTTGAAAGTGTCATGTCATAATTCCGCAACCCAAGGCTCCACCTCCCTTTCACTTTGAATCCATTTCATAGAATGGAAGTGAAAGAGATGCATATACACTACAGAAGCATAATGTGCGACCGTGCCCTTATCCTGTGTGCATCATTCAATGCACACATGAAGCACCGACAGACAGACAGACAGACAGACAGACAGACAGACAGACAGACAGACAGACAGACTATAAAAACATAAGTATCGCAACATCTTTTGTATTGTTGTTGTTTTATTTGATTGATTGATGTAGGTAGCTATTGAACAAATGTAACTATGAACTATGGTTCTCATGTGACAACAAGGATTCCTGTAAACATACCTTATTGAAGGAGAAGCTGGCAAGCTGGCAATCACATGGAATTGTCAACTTATTTGCATCAAAGTGATCTGATTAAAGAAACAAGTCGAAGTTTAAAGTTAGTTTGATTGGGAGATATTTGATTGCGAGGTATCGGCCATTCCATATGCCCTTATAGGCCACCTATATATTCTAAACAGGTTTAATGCATTAATGAATTAGTTAGGACTGTACTGAAAGGGTAATCGAAAATCTTTGTTTGGATTTCAGAAATATATTGTGAAACTTGGCAAATAAAAAAGCTGTTAATATAGAAATTTAACCAAGACATTAAAAATATAAAATAATATTTGTCCACAAAATTCATCATCATCAATAATCATGATTCATAATCATGATAACAATATTCAGCAAAACAAAATCTGAATTATATTTTTTGTCAGAATTGTGCACCTCAATAATCAGCCTATTATGTATGTGTAACTGTTTCCACCAAATAACCAAATAACAACAGTAGACAAATTGATTGGTTTTCATATTCCAGAATTTATGTCTGTCACCGTGTTGTCAGATGCAAATAAGCAAAATGTTATGTGTACACTCACCCACTGCCCTTCCCACAAACATCCAATCCTCACCATTACCTTTTAAGATCTGAAGTTTTGTAAGAACTGCCATGTAGTTATCATATGTTATCTCTTTATTGGAGCTGTATCTGCGCCACAGAGTTCTGAAGGTTCCTTCTTCTAATGTGAGACCTGCCATAGAGAGAATGTTCAGTGAAGACCTATAGATTTTCTTTAAAACATGTGATACGTTTATAAGTGTAGAACTACATAACTGGCCACACGCAACTTGCTAACTGCAATAACATTGTATTGGGAAAGTCCCTTTTTACTTAATTATGGAAAGCAGAATTGATTAGTTGAAGTTGAAGTGAGTGCAATATTACCATGATGAGCCAAAATTAATTTCATTTTGTCTTCAGAGACGAACTTTGGATAAGTCTCATAACTGCGCGTGAAGTCTCTTCTCATGAGGGTGACATACTCCTCCAGTTGGGAGAACTCGGTAATGTCTAGTTTGCCTGATTCATCTGCCTAAAAGAGCTGGTTAAGAGCTCAAAATACCAAATGAAACATTATGCATCACATTCTGTATTACATAAAATAATTCCACCCACTGTATGTCTAAAGACCATGTCCATGCATCAACCAATAGTTATCATAGCATACATAACTACTGTTACAAGCTTGTTAAATCCTTGTTTTTTTTTTAAATATAAAATCAGTAACATCCAACTGAATTGTGCTGTTTTGTTTGTATTTATATCATATATTTATTATATCAGAACTACTGTATGCCCCTGTGCCCTGTAATTGAAATTATTGTATAGGATATGAAGAAGAAAATGTCCCTTTAATTTAGAAAAACACATTTCATCCACTTCTTTACACCGTACCCCTGTGATGTGACAATGAAGTTCAGTCTGATTGGTATTCAGATTTTCAAGTGGTATAAGGATACATCCTTGAAAGTCAAGAGTATGTGGGCAGTCTGGAGACTCAGTGCTAAATTTAGGAAAATAAGATCATGATTATTAAGCTTAATACTATGGGCTACAAGTTATGTGATATGATAAAACAGTATAAAAGTTGAATACCTTGGCCAGAAGGATGATTAATGTTCAGCCTACCAAGAACACCCTCAGCAGTGAGTTCCTGGGGACAAGAAAGTATATTGACATTTTAAATCCAATCAACCAATCTTTTTTTGATTGATTGATTGAAATGTTTATTAACAGTTTGCAGAATTACAGTACATTTCAAGCACAACTCAATACAAAGACTGTTAACTGTGAGTGGACGACCCAATAAAGCATTACACTTGTTTACAAGAGGGTCCACCTTGTTCAATTCATCAAAACATTTAGAGACATACAAATATACACTTCTATATAGCCAAAGAACAGAACAGGAATTCATCATAAAGGAGGTAAAAAGGGGAAAGAAACATATAGTGAGGGGAAAAAGGGGTGGGGGGGTGGGGGGGGGGCCTTCAGATTTTACGGGGGCCAGTTTCGAATTGCAGCCGTCCGTAGGTGCCCTTTGAGAGCGGTTTTGAAGGAGTCAAGGGATTTGCATGTCTTAATGACTGTAGGTAGGGCGTTCCACATTTTGGTGGCGTAGGAGCGAAAAGAAGTTAGTCCCTTGTTTGTACCGAAACTGTGTTGCACATGGTTTGTTGCACTCCCTCTGGTGTTGTGGGTGTAAGTCATTCCAGCCTGTCAAAGTGGGCAGGGGTGAGGTTGGTTTGCCATGTCTGGAGCCTTGTTTTAAGGGCCTTTGAGGTGCTGTGGTACCAAGAGGTGCATGCATAGTCAAAGAAACCTTGTACGAGGGCTCCTGTTAGGGTCAATCAATCAATTTAAATAATTTTACTTCATTGTTTTCAGTCATCAAGTGTAGATGGGCCCATGTGTGTTTCTGTGTATGTGCGTGCGTGCGCATGCACGTGCGTGCGTGCGTGCGTGCGTGCGTGCGTGCGTGCGTGCGTGCGTGCGTGCGTGCGTGAGTGAGAGATGCATCACAGATATTAACTTACACTATCAAAAGATTCCATTGTAAATCTTTCACAACTTAAAGAATCTGGCCAAGCAAAGCCAAACCTATTCATAAGTTGCTCACAGCCTGTCCGTGCTGCTTCACACATCTTCCTGCAGGGGCGGCGTTGTCTCCCTGACACACACTCAGGAGCGTACACAGAGCACAAGAAGGTCTTCAGATGAGGGGAACATTGCACTTTCACAAGTGGATAAAACTGATGTATTTCAAGACCTGCATCCTCCTGCCGGTTGTGGCCAAGCATATTGGGCATGCTAGTTTCATTGTAATGCAGGTCTTTGCATAAAGGGATGCTGATTGGTTCACATGTTTCAGAAGTGCTCTCCTCCTCACCCTATGTATACACACATACATATACATACAGAAAGCAATTGTTATTAATTGTGGGTACAACGTACAACTTGCACATGATTAAAATAAATTAAAATCACTTACACTTACACTTTTTATATTCAGGTAAATACTTTTGTCATACTTTAATCTAGAAGCTTCACCCCATATGGGTGTAAGTGATTTTTTTTTGGCTCTGTTGTTTAAAGACTCCTCACTGTGGGAAGCAAATTTTGGGTAGATTTTTGCCGCAAACGTTGGAAGCCAATAATAGCCAATCAGAATGAGATATGATATACGTGCGTGCATGCGTGCGTGCGTGCGTGCGTGCGTGCGTGCATGCGTGCCTGCGTGCCTGCGTGCCTGCGTGTGAGAGATTTTGCATCACAGATATTAACTTACACTATCACAAGATTCCATTGTAAATCTTTCACAACTAAAATAATCTGGCCAAGGAAGGCGAAACTTATTCATAAGTTGCTCACAGCCTGTCCGTGCTGCTTCACACATCTTCCTGCAGGGGCGGCGTTGTCTCCCTGACACACACTCAGGAGCGTACAAAGAGCACAAGAAGGTCTTCAGATGAGGGGAACATTGCACTTTCACAAGTGGAGCAAAGCCTTGTACTTGAAGACCTGCATCCTCCTGCCTGGTGTGGCCAAGCATATTGGGCATGCTAGTTTCATTGTAATGCAGGTCTTTGCATAAAGGGATGCTGATTGGTTCACATGTTTCAGAAGTGCTCTCCTCCTCACCCTATGTATACACACATACAAAAAACAATAGCTATTAATTGTGGGTACAACGTACAATGTGCACAAATAAATTAAAATCACTTACACTTGTACAGTTATATTCAGGTAAATACTTTTGTCATACTTTAACCTAGAAGCTTCTCCCCATATGAGTGTAAGTGAAATTTGGACCAAATGTTGGGTAAATATGTGCCGCAAACGTTGGAAGCCAATAATAGCCAATCAGAATGGGATATGGAAAATCTGATCCCTACAGGATCTGTAGGGATAGTAGCAAAACGTTTGTTATGAAACAAGTGCAAAATGGCGTAATAAGGCAGTAAGTCGGCAGTGAGGCGTATTGTTGGTGTCAGCCGAGAACATTGGGGTCTATTCCTATTTCAATGTGCTACACCACTGGGAGATGGATTGCTGACGTGTCACGTGGAGCACAACAGTGCTCTACTGACTGTGCTATTTAAGGGGAGTTGCATAATGGTCCAAGGAATCCAGGGGATTTATTACAGGAGAGAAACACACACACACACACACACACACACACACACACACACACACACACACACACACACACACACACACACACACACACACACACACACACACACACACACACACACACACACACACACACACACACACACACACAGAGAGAGAGATAGGGTCTACCTCCCGGCCTGGCAGTCTGGTGAAGATGATAATAAAACTGGACAAATTAATTGATTCTATTTCTTAAATATATTGCACTCTATACTACGTTCAACCTCTGCCCTATGAGCCCTGAGCCGCTGACAAAGAAGCAACGATTAGAGTCATTGCTAACTCGGGCCAATATGTTAATAACCACAATTTTAGAAAAATATTGGGAACATTTTGCATTCACCAAATGACTAGTGATGTGCAGGTTTTATCTCTATGGTTGTGTCAGGCCATGCAGTAGACTTAGGTGCTGAGGGAGTTACCAGTCACGTATTCAATCTATAAATGTTATCCACAGTATGTAAATGTTTGCATCATGGATATTAACTTACACTTGCACAAGATTCCATTGGAAATCTTTCACAACTTAAAGAATCTGGCCAAGTAAAGCCAAACCTATTCATAGATGGCTCACAGTCTGTCCGTGCTGCTTCACATATTCTCCTGCAGGGGCGGCGTTGTCTCCCCGACACACATTCAGGAGCGTACACAGAGCACACGAAGGTCTTCAGATGAGGGGAACATTTCACAAGTGGAAAAAACTGATATACTTGAAGACCTGCATCCTCCTGCCTGGTGTGGCCAAGCATATTGGGCATGCTAGTTTCATTGTAATGCAGGTCTTTGCATAAAGGGATGCTGATTGGTTCACATGTTTCAGAAGCGCTCTCCTCCTCACCCTATGTATACACACATACATATACATACAGAAAGCAATTGTTATTAATTGTGGGTACAACGTACAACTTGCACATGATTAAAATATATTAAAATCACTTACACTTACACTTTTTATATTCAGGTAAATACTTTTGTCATACTTTAACCTAGAAGCTTCACCCCATATGGGTGTAAGTGAAATTTCTTCCTCACTGTGGGACGCACATTTTGGGTACATTTTTGCCGCAAACGTTGGAAGCCAATAATAGCCAATCAGAATGGGATATGATATACGTGCGTGCTTGCTTGCGTGCGTGCGTGTGAGAGATTTTGCATCACAGATATGAACTTACACTATCACAAGATTCCATTGTAAATCTTTCACAACTTAAAGAATCTGGCCAAGCAAAGCCAAACTTATTCATAAGTTGCTCACAGCCTGTCCGTGCTGCTTCACACATCTTCCTGCAGGGGCGGCGTTGTCTCCCCGACACACACTCAGGAGCGTACACAGAGCACAAGAAGGTCTTCAGATGAGGGGAACATTGCACTTTCACAAGTGGATAAAACTGATGTATTTCAAGACCTGCATCCTCCTGCCGGTTGTGGCCAAGCATATTGGGCATGCTAGTTTCATTGTAATGCAGGTCTTTGCATAAAGGGATGCTGATTGGTTCACATGTTTCAGAAGCGCTCTCCTCCTCACCCTATGTATACACACATACATATACATACAGAAAGCAATTGTTATTAATTGTGGGTACAACTTGCACATGATTAAAATATTTTAAAATCACTTACACTTACACTTTTTATATTCAGGTAAATACTTTTGTCATACTTTAACCTAGAAGCTTCACCCCATATGGGTGTAAGTGAAATTTCTTCCTCACTGTGGGACGCACATTTTGGGTAGATCTTTGCCGCAAACGTTGGAAGCCAATAATAGCCAATCAGAATGGGATATGATATACGTGCGTGCTTGCTTGCGTGCGTGCGTGCGTGTGAGAGATTTTGCATCACAGATATGAACTTACACTATCACTAGATTCCATTGGAAATCGTTCACAACTTAAAGACTCTGGCCAAGCAAAGCCAAACTTATTCATAAGGACAGGCTCACAGCCTGTCCGTACTGCTTCACACATCTTCCTGCAGGGGCGACGTTGTCTCCCCGACACACACTCAGGAGTGTACACAGAGCACAAGAAGGTCTTCAGATGAGGGGAACATTGCACTTTCACAAGTGGATAAAACTGAAGTATTTGAAGACGTGTATCCTCCTGCCTGGTGTGGCCAAGCATATTGGGCATGCTAGTTTCATTGTAATGCAGGTCTTTGCATAAAGGGATGCTGATTGGTTCACATGTTTCAGAAATGCTCTCCTCCTCACCCTATGTATACACACATACAAAAAACAATAGCTATTAATTGTGGGTACAACGTACAATGTGCATATGATTAAAATAAATTAAAATCACTTACACTTGTACAGTTATATTCAGGTAAATCCTGACATAGGATCAGACTTGGCCAGTATATTCCATTTTCCTGCAGTACAGGCTCGCAGTCCCGTTTCACCTTCTCACACAGAGACCGACATGGCCTTGTACGATGGTCCTCTCCCTCTGGAGCACATTCTGGTGCCACAATGCGGCACATGAACTCAGCAATGTGTGATGAACAGCCTGTTTCTACAATCCTACCAATCTTCTGCAGTCTGTATCCTTGCACCCCAGTTGGATGGAGGGTGGTGTTGTACCTGACATCTTGACAGAAGTTGACCATCACTGGTGAGCATGTGTTCTTGCCTGTGTTCTGTCTGCCGCATGCATTCTGCAGATTTAGGAACAATCCAAGGACTTGCACAACCCAGAGCTTCATGGCTTGTCAAAAGTTTGAACCGTTAAAGCTCTTCGGAGGTTTCAGGCTCTGTGTTATGTGTTCTGATTGTTCAGAACACCCCTTCGGAAAATAATGTGGAAGTCAAAGCAAGCCTACTCTGAATATGGCCCACATCTGTATCACATCTGGATGTGATTGTAAGCCCTCTGCGTAGCCTGGGGACTGAAAACGTGCAATGTGGCAGAATAGAATTGTTACACAATTTCATGGAAAGTGTTGCAACACAAACATTTGTTCAAGCAATCTAATAATTAACATGAATATTATACATTGGTCCACAAGCAAGGATATTGTGTCCACTCCATATAGCTCTTGTTGTTTTGTTCCAAAATAATAATTTCAAAAATATAGTTTGTTTTTCCAAGTTTTGAAAACAGATCATACTAGTGTGATCAACAAAAATGTTAGTTCTGAGGATCACCCATGTTGTAAACACGCACGCACGCACGCACGCACGCACGCACGCACGCACGCACGCACGCACGCACGCACACACACACACACACACACACACACGTGCGCGCACACGCACACACACACCATTACATCATGCAAAAGCCATCCGATCTGACCATGAGCCATCCAATCATTTTCAGCCTCTTTGGCCACTTGTGCTACATCCACCGTGGTCCTTGCACGAACTTGACCTTCATCTCGCTCCTAATAATCAGTTGTGGTATCGGAATTAGTATTGGAAGCAGGAGGACGGTTTTACCTTTGTGCCTTGATGTACCGACAGAATTGTACCAGGTGTTCAAGCAGGGCATATGTTGGCCACCCGCAACACAACGCTGGTACAACACTGCTTCGGCATTGGGAGTATATGGAGGACGAAGAGGAGCTCATGGAGAAAAATGATACACATCCCAAATGCTGTTCCCACACTACAGGTAAAATACATCTATTATGAATGACATATGGAATGGATGACATGCGTTTGAAACTAAATGTCTTTTAGTTTACTTTCAATTTAATAACAACATTCAATTATGTTTGTAACAAAATGTGTGCTTGAGCACTGATTTATTATCTGTAATCTGTCTTTCTTGTGCTATCTGGTTTGTCTTCTATTGAATTGAATCAGGATTAAGAAATGTGTGCAACCTACAGCATACCCAATGCGTTTACGCATTGCGACCATTCCCCTGTATGTGCCAATGTATGCAGGTGACTTTTGGCAGTAAGCTCTGCCCAAACTCAGCAGGGCTATGAGATAGCTGGAATAGGCATATGAGTATGACAAAGCCACAGAATGTAACAGATAAATAGCACTCACTTCCTTCTACTGGCTGTAGAAGAGCCATTCACACCAAGCAAGATCATGATAAGTTGAACTATCAACTATATTATTCACCATTGTTTTTTTTGCTTTTTGTTGTTGTTGTTGCTGTTGTTTTAATTATATCTTTATAGTTAGGCCTATAGTGCTTGGTGGGAACGAATCAGTTTGTTCTGATACTGCATGTGGTGTCGCCTGCCTGATGGTAGCAGCCTGAACAGATTGTAGCTATAGGTGGTAGGTGTTTGATGATCTTCTTAGCTTTGGCTATACACCATGCATGCGTATACAGTGTATAACTGTATGTCCTGCATGGGGGAGGGAAGCTCACCTAGGAGGATGTACTGAGCCATCAGCACCACCCTCTGTAACGGCCAGTACAGAATTCATTCCATATGTTGATCTGACTCCATGCCAAAGCGCCAGCACTCGCACAGCAGTCTACTGTCACCCAGGCGGATATGTTGATCTGACTCCATGCCAAAGCGCCAGCACTCGCACAGCAGTCTGCTGTCACCCGGGCAAGGTCGCTTCTCGCCCTCAGGCGTCTTACTGGAATAGTTATAGTTTATTGTTAATTAACAAATATATCATCTGACCATCCAATACTATTTTCATATCATCTTTGTCTAGGAGGCCACAACTTCATCTCTCAAGGTGTTGATGACAGATGGACGCCTCCCGTAGTCCATGCAGAAATCCCCAGTGTCTACAGCTACACAGAACAAGACACTTTCAATAGTTGGGTGGTCACTGGCTCCTCACCACATCGGCCAGCAGCAACTCTCAGTAGAGTAGATGGTAGAGATGCATCACAGCATTTCATTGGAAGCCACCTTGTTTTTGGGCATAATAGGCATGGTAGACCATGTCACTGCTGGGATGGATACCCCATTTTCCCCCAGGGAAGTGAGTCATTATATTGATCTGTATTTTTTGTAGATTAGAATATAAACCATAGGGGTCTTTGTAATGGCAACACTGGCTTGTATTTAGTATAATCCTTCAGTGAATAATATTTCCAGTGGTTTCTGTGGGGTTTTGTGGAGGCAAATTATGTTTCTGAATTGTTTTATTTCTTTCTTTTTTTCTCCTTTTTTTTCAAAATAAATATTGAATATCATCTTATCAGTGGCAATAGGATTCAAGGTTGACATAGTGGAAGAAGTAACCATTGAAGACACTGAGACACTTGAAGTAATGTAAGTACATTTTAGGGATGCCTTTATCAGTTAAACATAGGCATATTATTAACTAATTAATTTGCTTCACATTGTTTGTCTTCTCGTTTTCTCATGCTTGATTTAGTGGATCCTCCTGTGTTGATGCAGCCAGATCCCCACATGAGCAGCTGACCAACATTCAATCTGTTGCATGCAAATATTGTACACTGTAATCTTAAAATTACTTATATCTGTGTCATGTTATGTAACATAATCAACAGAAATAAAAGTTAATAAGGGTGTTTTTTTCATTGAATTGTCAAATCTTGGTGAGAGAAGAGAATATGGGTTATCGGTGGTCGACAGTAACAAAGTACATTTACTGGGTAATTACGATGTAATACACAGACAATACACTATATTATACACTATAGGCTACTCTGAATCTAGAAGGGTGATACCCTGTGACTAAACAAACACTAATAGTGATGATAATTATCAATTAATGCTGCACCTTTAATATATTATGCTATTTTGCCTTTATTGATAGTATACAAGATGGACAGGAAGTGTTTTTAAAAGCCATTTTTATAGTATTTTAAAATACTACAGTACAAATTTGACTGAGCAACTTTCACTTGTTCAATAATACATTTGACTACTATTAAAGGAGACAAATACTGGATTTGATTTTGAATACTGTGGGTGACTGGGGGGGGGGGGGGGGGGGGTGATTCTGACTTCGTTATACGTCATCTTTTTGCGCCAAGCCAAAGACACTGCGCGAGTGCGTGACATGGTGCGCGACTGCGCATTGAATGAAAACAAAAGCTCTCAGTCAAAACTCAACAAACACAAAAATGACGGACTCTTTAGAAACACAAACGCTTCAAGATCGACTGAACTGTCTACGGGAGTTGACCGAGTTCACAGAGAACTGCAAGAAGCAATTAAACGAATTGTTCGACACTTTGGGATGGAAACAAGACGAGGACCCGCGACCTCCTCAGGTACACTGTTATACATGCTATCTGTTAGCTAGTTAGCTAACTTAGCTGTATCTTCTCACTTGTGAAACCAGCAAAAGACCACGTAAAGTCAAAGAAGCGGCTACGACTATATCTGCTATTCACTTTGTGTGAACGCAGCAATAATCATATAAAGCTCTAAATGGGCGATGCCTGTATGCAGTGCAGTCCACACTGTTTTCATTTCATTTCATTTAGGAGTCCTACAATTAAACAGTAGACCTAAGATTTAGACTCTCGTAGAGTAGATGTATTTGTCTTTTGATCGATTCTGATTGAAAATGTCAGAATCGATAAAAAAAATACATCTACGAGAGTCTTAGGCTGCTAGCAGTTCGAAGAGTGTGTGACTGACTGTTGTGATCATCACCATGCAGACACCATGTCTGTCTGCTCCTTTAGTATAAATAAATATAAGGTCAGCTCTGAAACAAGAGGGTTTCCGAGGCTACTTAGATACTGATGTATTTGAACGTTCACATAACTTCAGACACACTCACACTGTGTTGCGTGCAAAGTTGACACACGTATTTATGTATGTACATCATGTGTGTATGTATATAGATAGATAGATTAATGGATATACTATAGATACAGTATGATGACATTGCATGTATTTGGTGTGTGTGTGTGTGTGTGTGTGTGTGTGTGTGTGTGTGTGTGTGTGTGTGTGTGTAGGAAGTGATGGAGCAGTGTCCCTACGACCCCAACCACAGAGTCCCTGTCAGAAGCATGGAGAGACACAAAGCCTCGTGTAACCTCAGCAAAATGGGCTATTCACACGAGGAACAGGTAGGAACACACATTATGTGCAAATTAAACTCGATTCAGAATTAATTCAACTATCATGACGTAAATTTTGTATGTAAACCGTAGAGCTGTACATTTAATCTATCATCAAGTTATGCACCCGAGTGACTGTTTTGGAAACTCCATCAATTAATTTTGTATTCCTTTTTTGAAAGCAATTCAGGCATTAACTGTCCACAAAACCTGTTTAATTTCTCTTTCTAGGCAGACATGTATGACGCCACTGTGTGTTATGAAAATACCAACATTCGCACCTTTACAATAGGTGAGTAATTGCATCTAATGAATTGACAATTTGACGTAGAGAAAAAGAGAGACGTGTTGAGACAATATTGGAAGTGTTTGGGTGCCTGGTAGCTCTGGTCCATAGCTCTAATGCGTTGCATTTAGAGCTATGTTACTCTCGACTTCCGCCGCTCGCATGAATGCAGACCAGCCTCTCGTCTTTAGCGTAAATGAAAATAACGTTTTTGCTACTCGCCAAAACAAAGGCAGGTTGTGTCATTAGAAAGCCTACTTTCCTTAGTGGGAGCACTCCCCCCACCACATGTATAAACAGTACTTTTTGGTGAAAGGGGATTTTGTTTCCACCGGAAAGAATATACTTTTAGTTACTCCACTGCGCCTTCTACCGATATTGCCCAGAGAACTGCCTCATAGAGAATATTTTTCGGTGAAAAAAAATCCCTTTCTGGCCAAAAAGTACCGTTTATACATGTGGTGGGGGGCTCAGAGTGCTTCCACTAAGGAAAGTAGGCTTTCTAATGACACAGCCCGCCTTTGTTTTGGTGAGTAGCAAAAACGTTCTTTTTATTTACGCTAAAGACGAGAGGCTGGTCTGCATTCATGCGAGCGGCGGAAGTCGAGAGTAACATGGCTCTAAATGCAACGCATTAGAGCTATGGACCAGAGCTAGGTGCCTGGGTGATAATGCATTTGTCACTAAATATTTTTGAAAGATACTGAAACAGATTAAAATCTGAAGGAGGACTCTCCCTCCCCTGCCCCATATCCATGTTGACCTGGCTTAAAGTCTGGACTCTGCCCTCTTTGTATGTCAGCAGCCAAAGACATTGCTCTAGCCATAATAGAGCAATGTCTAAAGGCCCTCACACCAGCACAACGCTGGCAACACAATAATAAATAGTAATACATATCAACAAATACAAAACACTATATTATATACAAAAGAGAAAAAGGGAACACGGCAGCAATGAATGACAACTCCTTTCTGTGGGAAATCGCATTTATCTCCCCTTGTGGTCTCCTGATAGGTGATTCTTTAGGCCATTTTTGAAAGAAACCAGTGATTATATCTGTGGCTGAAAATCTGTTGTAGTGTGTAGGTGGTGTGTACACATGGCTTTTGGTTGTAGTATGTATGACGTCGCTAGCCAAATGACCCAGCTCAGTCATTTGTCACACATCGATAGCAGGGTGTAAAGCGCAACAGAGAGGGGGTACAGGGGTTACAGGGGTTGGCTGTTCAGCCTTGCAAGTAGGGGGCGTGTGCTGATTTATTCCAGAACTTTATTCGATTAGTCTACACTGCCAGAGTGCAACGCACATGAGGGAATTGCTTTGTGAACAGCTTCTTTTTTTTGCTCAGCTGTTTGTGAACAACTGTTTTTCCCCTTATACTTTATTATGGTATGAAGAAATCCTACTACCAAGCTCATTGTTTTCATGGGAACATTTAAAATTCATACTATTCCCGTTGTGTTATCTGTACAGATAAATCCACCCAGCAACAGATTATTCTCCAGGCAAGAGCCGCTGCACCACTAATGAGAATGGAAGGAGTTTTTTGGCAAGGTAAGAGCTTGGTTTCTGCTTATTACCTCGGAAAGACCTACCTTTTAACTTGTCCAGTAGATGGCACTAAAAAGCAATATTATTCTTAATGCCAGAAGAACTGGTGTGATCAGTGTGAAGGCTAACATGGCCTGCAGTTGCAGCATCTATGGAAGAATAAGCACTCCTCTTTCACTCATTTACTTTTTGCTGTACCTTGATTGACCTTTTATGGCTTCATCGTGCTGAACAAAATTATTAAATCATTATAGATGGGTTTATTTTTTATTTTCTTTGGAATTGTCAGCTTGATATTGTCAAATATAATATATATTCTATATGTATGTGTTTTGTTTCCAGTAACAGGGGTGAGTATTAGAGAGGAGCTGGGCTCTATGTCAGTACAGCTGTTCTGGTTCAGGCTTGCCTTATTACGTGCAGTATCCTTTAATACCATATCCTTTCAAAAGGAAGGTTATAAATACATGACCTGTACATCACCCCCCCCCCCCCCCCATACGTGCATGCATAATGCATACATAACACACAGACTTTTCCCTTTACGTGTTGGGGAATGGCTCCATTTGTGGAATCTTGTAGAAGTGTGTGTGTGTGTGTGTGTGTGTGTGTGTGTGTGTGTGTGTGTGTGTGTGTGTGTGTGTGTGTGTGTGTGTGTGTGTGTGTGTGTGTGTGTGTGTGTGTGTGTGTGTGTGTGTGTGTGTGTGTGTGTGTGTGTGTGTGTGTGTGTGTGTGTGTGTGTGACCTACAGTATGTGAGTCTGTATTGTGTAACACATGCTTCCTTGTCCACCAGGTCAGTACTCCAGCCAGCCTATTGAAGTTCCTCAGAATCACAAGCGAGCCATTTGCGACCTCACCGTGGCTGATCGATTGGCTCTGTTTGATCACGTGACGAGCCAGCAGAGGGATCAAACTACCTCCGCTAATAACGAGGATCTCTATGTAGATTTGGTGGCCAAGCTCAAAAGGGGTAGGGAGTGCATGTGATGAGCACACATTCTGTTCTGTTCAATGTCACAAATCACAACTTTTTTTAAATGTAGTCTATCTTAAATAATATTTTTGTGATAGTGTAATGTACTGTTGCTTGTAAGCTTGTCATCAGAAGCCTGAATCAAAATGTAATGTAAAAGTTCTAAAGGTAACCTGGGCTGGTAGATTAAACATTCAACCTATCCAATAAGACATTACAGTGAAATCGCTAAAGATGTTATCTCAAAAGAGCAACAAAGCTAGCTTGTTACTATGTTACTCATAAGAAATGTTACACACATTGTTGTTTACACACAACAATGTACTTGGATAAATAGAAAATCTAATCTTGTTTAGATGAGCAGCAGAATGAGCCAAAATCACACATGGAAATGATGGCTGAGATGAGGGACTACAAGAGGAGGCGTCAGTCCTACCGAGCCAAGAACGTCCACATCACCAAGAAGTCCTACACTGAGGTGGGTGTGTCTTATAATACAGTGCTAGCTTTACACCCACTCTGAAGTGGTCAAGTATGCTTGTCATCACTTTCAGTAATCAAAACTAATTGTTTAGACTGAAGATATGTACATGGAACATCCATACACATAGCTAGGGGAAGATTGAAGTGGTTTGTTTTTTGACATAGCGACAGCTATAACCCCTTAAACCCTATATACTTCAGTTTGAGTGGTATTGCCTGAACGAAGCCCAAACAGCAATATCTCCATTGCCCAAGTGAGGCAGGGCATTGCATCTCAAGGCCATAGCATAGTCCAAACAGGCTTTAGCCCACTGGTAGGAAGTTTGTCTCCTGTGTGGGAGAACTGAGTTTGAACCCCAGTAACTTCAGGAAAGACATAAGCTTATGACTAATGTGATACCATTCATTCCACCCACAGGTCATTCGTGAGGTGATTGACGTACACGCTGGTGAGCTGTCCAGGCAGTGGAAAGAGGAGGAGCGAGAAGAAGAGGCAACCAGAAGAGCCATGCATTCCTCCCAAAGGTGTGGTTTTTGACATTTACAGATCACACTCATTTGTCTGGAATCATTATACATTTTATTTGAGTTTTTATTTTGTTATCAGCACTTTTTTTTTTCATTGATTCACTTCAGTTTTATCTAGTTTGTGTTTTCTATCCCTTCACACCTTCTGGCTTAAACATTGTCTGTTTTGTTAATGGTGTTCCATCAGGAACCCCTAATGGCATTTTCAGTTCTTGAATCATAAGATCTAAAACCTGG
This sequence comes from Electrona antarctica, assembly GCF_951216825.1. NCBI lineage: Eukaryota > Metazoa > Chordata > Actinopteri > Myctophiformes > Myctophidae > Electrona > Electrona antarctica. Next base: position 31,511,377 of record NC_136811.1, on the reverse strand, counting down.
ATCTACCAACTCTTTTTATATTATCGTCAGTGTTTGGAAGAAACCATGTATCTCCATATTTCAATTTCAGACGGAGGTCCGATGAAGGGCGGTCATCCTCCACAGAGTCACCCCGCTGTCCTTCCCGGGAGAGACATGGCTCCCACAGCAGACGCCATCATAGCAAGGAACACAGTCAAGGCAAGGAGAGCAAGAAGAAGAAAAAGAGAAAGAAGAGGTGAAAAGTCTAGCTTCATAAGATGGAATGTATATTTATTGCGTGAGGGGAGCCACGGCTGTAACAATGATTTTAAAAGCCAATGTTCTTCCAGTGTAGTTGATTATGAATGGACAGACATAACATTGGTGTGTACAGATAAATTATCTGAAAACAGACATTTCTTCATAAAACATAATCAGATCTGAAAACCGTTTTAGAAGAGTTAAGAATGTTCTTGATTGACCTGCCTGATTAAATAAAGGTTGATCTTTGTGCAGGGATTCTCGTTCCCCAGATGACAGACATCATGACCGAAAGAAAAAGAAGAAAGATAAGTGATACTCCTGAATCAGATCCTTGGAGGATGGATAAGAGAAGATTGTCTCTCACCCCTTTTAAAGAGACAAAATGTGAAGAAAGTTGTGGTGATATTTACCACACATTCTTGTGAAAGTTAGTGATGTTTTAAGACATAATTAGGGCTATTTCAAGTTAAGTTGTAATAAAGGTTTGAAAACATGCAGTTTGTCATTACATATTATTTTATTGAGTTTAAAAGAAACAAAACAATCATGGTCATCGGGTATGATTTGAGCTGCTGTATTTGATATTTTTGATATTGGATATTTTGGTTGGCAATTTGGGTGCTTTGTTTTTGCCAGTGACACAAGGTATGGTAAAGTAAATATTGATACTCGAGTATTGGAATCTCATGTTAAATGATACCGCATCGATTCTCAAACATTTGTAATTTTATTTTTCACAGATATAGGCAAAATGTTAATTTCTATTATGTTGGATGTTACAGGTACTGTGTTGTATTACAGATCCCAGATCCCACTGTTCTGATTGCATAAAGAGTTAGCTTTGGTCCATAGCTCTGTGTTGCATTTAGAGCTCTGTGTTGCATTTTGAGCTCTAATGCAACGCAGCTATGGACCAGAGCTACATAAAGAGTATACTTTTTTTTTTAAACTCAAATTAGATGGTTTAAACCACAATGCCTTGCTTACAGTATCACAGTATTGTGATGTGCATTATATTGCCAGATTTAGGGGAAAGCATCCTATATTATGTTTGTATCCACTTTCCGAATATCAAGAAAAGAGCATAGCCACTACATTATACAAAATTATTAAGAGTATAAATGTATGGAAGTACGGTACAAATCTGAAACCACTCAGCAACTGGTTTACAGTGTAAACATTAACAAATTATAGTTGTACATTACAGCATTCTACTGAACAATGCACTGGAACAGGTGGTTCATGACCATGTCGTTTGAAATGGTCAACCCTTTTGAGAGAGGGTAATATATGGTTATCATATTTTTGTAGTCTAGTAGTTGAAGTGTCTGCCAGTGCCCACCCCCTCCCAAAAAAGAACGAAAACTAAACAAAAGTACACACATTGCACTTGTTTTACACACTAATGAAAGATCACAATGGAAATGCGTTCAATATTTTGTTTATCCTTTTTGACAAATATATAATGTCCATGATGTGATGTCAATCAGTGTCCATGATATCAATACAAACAATCGCAAATAGATGAGTAGATGAGTTAAAGAGGAACTGTAGGAGGTCCAAATGCCTCCATGGTCTCCAGAACCAGTGTCAGATGATCCAGAAAAGAGTTCACAGACACGCGGAGGATCCGAGTCTCTTCCGCACTCCACCTCACAGACATAACGCACCCAGAGACGGTCATATCCTTGCTGATGCCCCCTTTTCTCGGCTCTTTGTCCGGCTGCAGAGACCGGAAAGCGATGTTGGCTTCGGTCGCAGAGGGGAACGGAACCTCCAGGCTGAACTTCAACTTCCCAGACGCGTGGTTCTGGTTGTTTTCGCTGCACGGCGCTGCCATTGTTGCTGTGAATATGTGTGTTGTTGATCTGTTTAGGTAGCGATTTGGATTGGTGTTCCCACTGCTATTGTGCTTTCGTAGTGGAAACTGATCTACGTGGGGTTGTTGCGTGTTCAAATAGTTTGTGCCGGTTTCCGTCTTCCTTGTAGCACGTGTAATTTCGAGATGTCTAGTTTGACTTTCTTGCACTGGGGTAAGCTTGCGTCACCAAGCTTTGTTTTGAGCACGGCGGAGAGGAGAAAGGAGGTAGCTAGGGTTGAAGTTGATCAAGTAGTAAAGTACGCTTCCAGCACCGCCACTAGAGCAACAGGACGTCCGCGCCTGCACTTCAAAATAAAATAGAATCCTATATTACAATTGCATTTATTATTAAACTTAACATGTATAATTAATCTCAATGTCACAACTTAATATGTCAATATTTGGAGACTGGTGGACGGTGGTCACGAATGTAACACTGGATATGGCGATTTGAGCAAGTGACCCCTTGGGGCCCCTTTTATCTCATGGAGTTCCAATACCATCCCCAAATATGGAGTCCAGGCCAGAATATTTGTCATCGATGACTTCATGACTATGATGTCATATCGATTCCATCGGAGTACTCCATATATAGAGATTTGACCATGGTCTTTGTTCAACTTCAACCGATTTCCCACACTACACATTACTCTTCTGAAGTCCATTGGTTGAATATAACCTGAATGTTCTGCGATAGTTTCCATTATAACTAGAGTCTAAAACTAAAAGCGTTTCTAGTTTTAATCAGAATCTACACTATAGCTGTTTATAGGAGGCTAGCCCCTCTTGAGTGGGTAGCCCCTCCAATGGCTTTTGAAGAGATATGGCAGCCAAGTGTAGTCTATGGGATTTGTAATGTTTGTTTAGAGCACTCATGACGAAAATAGTAGGCTATGCCAGCCACGTCTATTTAGGGCACTTATCACATACATCGTTTGCTAGCCAAGTCTATGGAGTTTGTTTAGGGCATTACATTACGTCATATGGCCAATATACATACATCATAATACATACATATATACATACATCTTACATTCTTTGACTATATAGAAGTGTCTATTTGTATGTCTCTAAATGTTTTGATGAATTGAACATGGTGGACCCTCTTGTAAACAAGTGTAATGCTTAATTGGGTCGTCCACTCACAGTTAACAGTCTTTGTATTGAGTTTGTGCTTGAAATGTACTGTAATTCTGCAAACTGAAATAAATATTTCAATCAATCAATCAATCACATGTTTCTGCAACAGTGACATTTGTCTTTCAAAAATCACACTTGTGTGAAGTGAGGGGCCACTTCACACAAGTGTGATTTTTGAAAGACAAATGTCACTGTTGCAGAAACATGATTTTCACAGTGTGGCTCTGGCGCTCTGCTCTGGAGAAGACTATCTATTCTAAACATTCACGTTTTAACTGGGTGTTGCGATGCCAATGATCAACTTGACCATACAGACAGAACGACAAGGCCGAGGGATATAGACAGAGTTACGCAAACTGTGTTCGCTTCATGGGGACAGTCCAATGGCGGCTCTCCTACATAGACTTCTATTGAGAATGGGGACAACCAACTGGGACAAGTCCTGGACCGGAAGTAGGCAGAAATGCATTGGACTCAGGCAACAGCCCAGCTTTAATGATCTTAAATCCCTTTATTTTAGATTGTTTTGTAGTAATAGTACAACATAAACATTACAGAGACTTTAGTTGTTACTGTACAATACTTTAAAACAGTTGTCATGTTGCACACATGCTTAAAATAGCTCTTATTTGCGCCGCCCTCGTTGAAAACAATGTATTTCCAACTCCAGCTTGTCTCAGTTCAGGCTGCATGAACTCGGTTTCCGCCCCCTCAATATCGTAACTCTTCTATTAGATGGCTCTGGTGTAGGGTATGCCTCCTGGTGGAGATTTACTAGTAGTGTGGTATAGTGGTATTAGTTTTTATGCCTGTAATATTATGCCCTAATATTAATTTGATGACAGAAAGGTCCCTACCACATCCACCAGATAGACTGAGCCCCATACAGGGTTGTCTGAAAGAACAACAGACTGCATAGAATGTTGTAAAGTAGTGTTATAGCTGGCACACCTTTACCACCAGGCCAAAAGGTCATTGGAGGTGAGAGGTGGAGATGATAGAAAATCCTCTTTTAACTTGATTCAGCTCATTGCATTATCTAGAATAGATATGTAGCCATCATACCTTTAATTTAAGGGTACATCTTTTTGTTCACAGACAACATTCCAGACAACCTGATGCTTGTGAAGCCTCTGATTATTCCATGTTGGTTGACAATGCATTGTTTAATAATATTATAGTTTTTGTATTTCTGCATATTGTATTATTTTCTGTTAAACGTTTTCTTCTGACACCCATTGCATTGATGGCATTATAGTTGAGTTCACTGGGTGGATTTACTTTGAAGTTCATTACGTTTTCTGTTCAACAATTAGTGGCCACACTAAAGTCATGAACACACAGCTTATCTATCTGTAAGTCTCCATCTCTCTCTCTTTAACTGACCCACTTTATCACTCTCTCCCTAAAGACTCAGGTATTTCTCACCCTGTGAAGGAGGAGAGAGAGAGGAGCCCGTTAGTGCCTGGGAACCTGACGGATCCCTGGGCAGAGAGATAGAGAGGCACACGTGAAAGGAAATAAACGGAGAGAGAGGGCAGGGGGACCATCGATGAGAACGGGAAGCAAGAATGCTGTGAAGAGCTGGCTTCAAGGAAAGAAAAATCAGGAAAATTCCCCCTCTGCTTTTTGTAGGGGTCTGCAAGCATCTTGTACCCTAAGCAGGCTGGTTTGAGTGGATTTTACATCACCAAATGGGCAGAACCAGCACCATAGGAGCCTCCAGGGTTCAGGTAAGTGAGGATGTATAGCTGCCAGAAACCAGGGCCATGGGATTTGGTTCTGTTGCTGAAGGTAGAGACAGACAGGCTTCGAATGGTATTCTGAGTGAACATTAATTTGGGACCTTCTTTGTTAATTTTTGAGCCTGCTGAAGAGATCAAGTCAAAACAATAATGCAACATGGGTCTTAGCATGGTTTATAAAATTGATATCTGCTGTGCTTGTGTTGAAGGCTAATAAGCTATGTTTGTGTGTTGCATTTATAGCAGTGTCATTGTCTTATTTTGTAAAATTAGGAGATAACTCCCTCCCTCAATAACCATGTATTCAACTACACAGGAACGTACACTGCAGATGTTTTAATGTAATTGTTTATGGGAACTGCCTGAACGTTGGTCCTTTGACCAAAGTTAAGACATGTCTGAGGTACATCCTGAAGAAAGAACGGCTCATTTTAAATCAGTTTAATTGTGAAAAATGGCTAATTTCATTTTAATTGTGACAACATAATTACATTTTAACTTGTCTGTCTATTTTGTGCAAGTTAACTGTTAAAATGTGGATTGAAAGAGTGGTGAAGAGAATGAAACGAATGCTTCACCTTACTGTCCCAGGGGACCTGCAGGTCAACATCCATGACAGCAAGCTCCACCCACATAAAGGATGCTGGTTACACAACCATACATATACTGTATCTATTGAATGCCCACTGTAATCTGGAATGGATTTAGACTAATTTTCTGTACTGTAGAGTGCCTCACAATGTGCATTACATGTAAACAGACAGGGGAGGAAACCTGGCAAGGCACTAGCAGTTACAGGTAGGGGTTCAGTGTCTTGCTCAAGGACAGACTAACCCAGGGGACAGCTGGGGATAGAACCAGGGATCGAACCCACTGCCAGCAACCTTCATCAAAGATACAGTAATGGGAATTAATTACAATGAGTTAGTGCAAGTTAACTGTTAAAATGTGGATTTAAAGAGTATGAAATGATTGCTTCAAAGTGACTGCTGTAATTGTTGGAATGAAATTCTACAGCCAGCCCATGCACAGTAATGTGAACTGATTCCTGAACCAAGCATTTCAAAGCAGTTTTGTCCTAGTTTGCCAATTATTAAAATACCTTATAGGCTACTTACAGAAAATAACAAAACCCTGGGAAATGCTATGTAGAATTCCCATTGTTGAAATCATGTCAAAGACCACTACTCTCGCACAGTGGTGAGGCCTGGACCTAGCAGTCTTCAAACTACTTGGGAATGTTCTGGAATGTGAGATGAGTTTGAGAACTGCAGCAGTGGTTGCATCCAGACAAAGAGCTCTCTGAGTGTTTAGATCTCAGTGGGTTCTCAATTGAACTCTAAAGTTGACAAACTGAATTGTGTGAGACAAGTGTAAGGCTACTTACTTGTGACATCCTGCACATCTCTGACTCTGACTTGTAACATATAAGATTGTGTTGTCTTGAAACATGATATATTCATGTTTGGTCTTGGACCAAAGTAGCTATGTCAGAATTTGCCCCAGTAGGCTACAAGTACCTGTGATGTTTTAGTTTTACTGTGTTGGCTGGTCATGATATAATGACCACAGCTTTATTTGACTGTTTACATTAACAATCTATTGACTACTACATCCTTAAACCTCTGTGAAATAATCTTTCAGCACATAAGTAATTCTGCCTCAAGCATTGAAAGAAACTCCACATGTTAAACAACAACAATAGAGGGTATGCGCATGCATAAAGTGAATGGCAGATCGAGTGGCAAAGTGAGTGTCAAAGTGAATTTAATGTTGATTAAAGTCATATAATGCAATCAAATATGACTTTTATGTTTGGATGTATGGGCTGTCAAGGCCAGAAAGTAGTTTTTTGCCACTCAGTAGGCATTTCCGCATAACTTCCTGGTATGATGATGATGTCACACGCATACTCTCTATAGACATAAGAGCATGGCACGCATGTGGGTCTCAGACATGATGATGACAGCAGTCTTTCCCACTGAGAGGCAGGCATTGCAAAACTAGCTTCTACAGTGCCACGTAATGACAATAAATGTACATGTACTCAGTTTTGATTAAAAAAATATATTTCTGTCATATCGATGATGTCATATTGATTATGTCAGCCATCAAAAAAATGGGACATGGTTTGAGGCAGTTCTGAGCCCAGTTTACTTCCATTGCTAAATTAATTAAAATAAAATATAGAACAAAACAAAACAATCCTTCAGAGCCACACCATAAAAATAGGTTCAAGATTTGTGTATACATTTGTGTACATCAAAGAGATGGTAGTGGATGGGTTCAAGATCTCTTTTCTGTAATGCTGTGATTTTTAAGTGACACACTAGTATGTATTATTCTTAAAGAAATGGCCATATTTATCAAAATTATCACTGAGTATACAGTAATCTGCTTTGCACAAATTGCACTGAATGCTATACAATCATTAGCTGGAAATATCCTAAATGGGCAAAATGTACACATCCAATGGATAAAGACGGATAGCTTACCTGTCTTCTTTTTTAATTGCTCTGTTGTCTTTTTCACATGTCTTTACAGGTTTCTGTTCCCTCACTGTTGCTTGTGTTCGTTCTGTGTGCCCTCTCCTCTCATGCTCAGGATGAATCCTCTGGTGAGCACTCAGGTCAGCATCACTTAGCAAACCAGAGGCCGACTGTTATCATTGTCAGTTATATTTTATGAACTTCTGTATGCTTGTTTAGAGTTATTTTTACAAAGGTTTTTGGAGAACAACAAAAGGGCACAATGTGATTAACCCACTGTTCGACTCTACACCCTCCACAAGGTCAACTGTAGCGGTCAGCAGTGACAAGAACTACATTAGGAGGGATTGGTTAATTGACATAACTACTAAATTTAGAAATGAAGAAAAAGAAAATTACAAAGGCATAATACCTATTCTAAACTTGTTCAACTTAGTACTTTACAGTACACTGTTGAAGCAATACATAAAGCACAATAATGTTTCACAACATGAAGGTGTTATTATTCAAGTCAACATCATAGCTATCATAGTATCGTAGCAAATGTGTGATTTGTCTGTGTCAGTGTGACTTGTCTCAAGAATAACGTTACAATACACTCACTTGAGAATTTCTGTGTTCAACCAGGTGAGGAACACACCTATGAGGGCTCTGCCCCGCCACATCCAGGTGAACATCACAGCATCATAGTTTGTCTCACCATTTATGCTTATTTGAGTTTTCAAGTTGTATCATATAAAATGATAAATTGTACAATTGCATAGCCTCCACATGGTTTGTTATGGAGATTGTGGGACAACTGAGCAGGAGGGGAAATTATAGATTCATCTACGATTAATCTAGGAATTAAAATTACATTAGTCTTTTGTGCCGGTAGCCATGAAGATTTACAAAGACAAAAACAATGGTCACTCTGCTCGTTCAGTAGACTAATTAGTAGGGGTGTAACGATATAGTAACTGCATCGAAAAATCTATTTTAATTTCAAGAAATGTAAACAGCAACATTGACAAAAATCGTATTGTATCATTTTGCTATAGAAATAATCGCTATCGAATGTTTTTGCAATGCAATTTTTAATTACTTTTCCATTCAATATTGCTACACTTGGTCTATTGATAAATGTGTGTATTCTCTGTGTTCATGTCAACGTAGGGTTTGTCTATGTGTTAAAATGTAATGTCTATGTATTTGCCAGAGAATCACTGGTTACTTATTTATATCCATATTAATACATTTTCCCTTAAAAAACCTGCACTATCCACATGTTTCACACAGATTTAATTTCTTTGCTAAATAGTTACTGTATCGATTTTAATAATTGAATCGTATCGCCATAATTAACCAATATCGTCCATGTATCGTATCGTCAACCATGTATTGTGATACGTATCGTCATGCTGTTAAAATGTACCATTACACCCTACTATTTAGCTCTGAGTAATAATGTAAGGTCTGGCATGGTAACTCTGTGTGTATTCTATTCTTATGTTTTGTCCTGCATAATGCAGGTTTTTGTTGAGAGTGTATACCAGTACTAATGTTTGGACATAAAATCATCTTCTCCTGGACAGAGAACCCACTGGAGCCCACCCCAGAGCCAGCGGACTATGAGGAACCCACCCACGTCACCATGATCACTGAGGATGAATACCCGTACGCCACCACCACCGAGGCCTACTACGCCAAAGAGGACATCCCCATGGCCACTCGGGTAGAGAGAACAGAACACCCCTGATATGCATAGGGAGGAACCTGTCGCTGACCAGCCAAATGGACAGAGACAGGCTTTGATCATTGTTCATAGACCCTGTCCCATGTTATATCATGTGATTGAATTAGAGAGGAATCCGATCCCAGCTTTCATTGCACCAATGTTATAGAGATACTGTAGTGTAGTGTAGATAGACACACATTATAAAGCTACGTATAATATGTGCCAAAATGTCCTCATAAGGTGAGACAAATTACAGAAAGTGATGGTAAGTGTGAACGTTAGGCATACGTATTATTTATGATAAAAAAGGAGGAGATCTGGGCACTCAGAATTAAAAAGGGAGAAGATACTTTATTAAACCAACAGACCGTTATACCGTAGGTCGAAACATGTCTTTTTTTATCTGATGTTTCATCCCGACCAGGAGAACCTTTTTACTATTTTAAGATTATTGACTTATACGTCTCCAGTGAGCACCTGCAGGTTGTCTCTTTGCCTACCGGTATGTATTATTTATGGTTAGAAGTTTTGATTGATTGATTGAAGTATTTATTAACAGATTGGAGAATTACAGTTACATTTCAAGCACAACTCAATACAAAACTGGTAACTGTGGACAACACCATAAAGCATTACACTTGTTTACAATAGGGTCCACCATGTTCAATTCATCATAACATTTAGATATGTACAAATATACACTTCTATATAGCCAAAAACAGGAAATCATCATAGAGGAGTTAAAAAGGGGAAGAAAACATATACAGTGAGGGGAAAAGGGGTGGGTGGGGATTCAGATTTTACGGGGGCCAGTTTCGAATTGCAGCCGTCCGTAGGTACCCTTTGAGAGCGGTTTTGAAGGAGTCAAGGGATTCACATGTCTTAATGACCGTTGGTAGGGCGTTCCACATTTTGGTGGCATAGGAACTAAATGAATTTAGTCCCTTGTTTGTGCCAAATCTGGGTTACTAAATGGAAAATGGAAATCAGTTGAATGTCCTCACAAGTATATCAGTTCAAGGCATGCTTGCACATGTGTGCATAATACTTGTCTGTGCTGGCCCTCATGGTGTATTATCATGTTTTACCAGGTTCCATATGGTCCTCCTGATACAGACTCCTCTGAGGAGGAGTCAGGTGCTGGTGCCACTTTGGGAGAGGAGGGGCCCACAGACTGCAACTGTGAGCCCGGTGAGCCCGGCTTTGCAGGCTTTGCTGGACCGAAGGTAGTCACCATCTCAATGGCATTATGAATGTGCAGTATTTGATGGCAAAAATGGACAATACCAAATCTGGGGTCGCTTGGGTGGCGCCGCTTCCGCAGGGGTAAAGTATACCTGCCCACCTCCACAAAGTTTGGTGTTTAAATGCACTGCACAATCCGGTTTAGCCAAGCACAGCCAATTGGCCGTGCCCAGGGGAGGATGATCATTGCACAGACTTGGACTGGGCCCACGCCTGTCAGTAGGGACTGTTGGAGTTTGGAGTAGGATGTAGGTGCTATGACGTCCTCTCACTGGGAGGACATTCCAGCAGTGCATTGTGTGGTGAGGAATTAAAGGGGGTAAAAAAGACTTGGCTACTCTAAATTAAGGCGGGTTACCAAACTTAAAGAGGGAGTGCCACAATTTTTCCAGTTTTTCATGTGTCTATGAGGTGACAATACTTCATTAGACACCCTGGAGTCGTTTTTATGTGCAATTGTGTATTAACTTTGTATTTAGGGTTTCTTCCTGGAGGCTGAACCCTTGACAGTCAAACGGGCCAATGAAATAAAAAGTAATATAGTGACATCACACTATCAGCCCCTCCCCTAACCCCTCCCCCTTTATCATACAACTACAGCTGTGGGTGCGGCTTCAGTTCAGGTGGATCACCACCCATCACCACCCACCAGGCAAACCAGGCATACTTAATGAACTGGTGGGCGTGCCCACATAAGAAATATTTTAACAAATACTGTACACTTTTTGGAAAAAATGATACCTCTTTATATAACAATAAGACCTGATGATCATGTTTTAGGGTGGCAAAAAATCACGGCACTCCATCTTTAACAGACCACTGGTATAGTCTGTGAACCTCAATTATTCTATTAAACATGCTCAAGTTCAGAGTAATTAAATCACTTGTATCCCAAGTAAAAGCTTATTCCAAATGTATGTGTATTCTAATGTTCACAGTTTATTAAACATTTTACTTTACCCTTTAAGGAAATTATACACAATAGCATGTAATCAAGAGATAAAGTTTTGCATCCTAGTTTGTTCATGATGGCTATCCATTTGATCTGTGAGTCTCATCTTTCATATCATTTCAGGGCAGCAGGGCCCTGCAGGGCAAAACAGGCCTCCCAGGGATTCAAGGAAGGGAGGTAAGTAATCAGACACATTATTATACAAAGTAATATTTAATTTGATCCATATGGAATAGCTAAAATTAATGGCCAAGGAACATTGAAGTTTAAGTTCTTGCTATACATGTTTACTGCCTCTACAGTTCATAGTACAGTACAGTACATTATTTATTTGTGTAAGAGATTATAGGCCTAATTTGATAATGACATTATTAAGAATCGTTTTTCTTTTGTTACAGGGTTACAGGGGATTCAAAGGGGTCAGAGGAAGAGGAGGAGACACAGGGCCAGTGGTGAGAAAATCATACTTTCCATAATTATGTAAGTAAGCCTTGCCGAGCCGTGAGGCCCATAGGGCAGGAGCCTCCTGTTTCTGTACCCCCCTGGATATGACGCAGCCTAACACACACACACACACACACACACACACACACACACACATATTAACTGTATATATGATGATTTTGGGTGTGACAGTACAGTACAGTACAGTAGAGGGACCCCCTGGGGACCCCCACACGGTAACTAATTTCTCAACCGTTTCGGACGCGGGTCGGCTCAGATTCCATCTGAATCTAAGCCATCCTAATTGGCTAACATTGGCTTTCAAAGTTTGCAGGATTGGCCCGTTTTGAACAAAAAGCCTCAAATCATGAACGGAGCATGCAATTTACATGAAATCTTTTACGGACTTTCCTACTAGGCTGAGGAATATATCCCACCCTTTCTTTCTTTTTTCACTTAATTTTTATTGATGAAAAGACAAAGACAAAAAAAAAGACCATACGAAAAAAGTAAAAGGGAGAAAAACAAAAACAAAGCTGCATTATTCATATTACAAGATACATTCATTGAAATCCTCATACATTATCCCTAGGCTGAAAGAAGAGATCCCACTTTTTATAGAACTTATCCTCTTGTAGTCTAAGTATGAATGTTAGTTTTTCCATAACATACAGTTCCTCAGTAATGTCCATCCAATGACACACACAGACAATGATTTAACCACAATGCACATAATTTAACAAAGCTTTTCTTCACTTTGTCCTTGTGCCCTTTTGGTTTTGTAGGGAGACAATGGGGCTGATGGTGAAGACGGTGCCTCTGGTTTCTCTGGAGCCTTGGTGAGGAGTATACTGGAGTATACACACTTTACAAAAGCTTTACCATGTGTCCACGTGTTCATGTGTTGCGTCTATTACGGTCTCCCCACAGTTTGAAATTTGAATGTGCTGACAGAATGACTCTTCTTTGAAGCTGATCCTTCATATTGGCTGCTTTCTTTTTCTTTTCTTTTTTTACTTTGTTTATTGTTTTTTTTTCACAGAAGCATTATTTAAATACTGGAGTTGAGAAATGAAGTGGTGGCACGTTTCACCTTTTTAAGGCATGACTCTATGGCTAGCAGTCTATAATAGGGCCTGTGTGTGTCTGTCTGTGTTTGACGTTCTTTTTCTCATATGTTTTATATTTTTTTAAATGTTTAACATAACTTTTAATTTTATATTATTTTATAGTGGAAGTCAAAGGGGCTCGCATCAGGCTGAAAAACCATGCCCAAATTTTGGGGTCATACATCGACATTGTAGATACGTCATAGATAACACAGTTGGCAACATGGGAGCCACACCTTCATACCCCGTATTGTTTCAACATCATCTCCATAATAGTATCCTGGACTTCTCATGTTCCGACGAGAAGTGGTTCAGGGGGTCTAAAACCTCTATACCCCTAGATCCTCAGCAAAGGGTGATGTTTGCCTTGATGCCTGATGCCAGCACCTGGCCTAAATGTAGGCATTGAGATGTGCACACAATCTTCTCTGCAAACTATATCCACAACCCACATCTGTCCTCACTCCTCACTAATGCTCGGTTTAAGATCATGATCTTATACTGAGCATTAGTGAGGACTGAGGACCAATCTGACAATAAATGCATGAATCTCTTTATGTACGTAAGTATGTAGTACAGTATGTATGTATGTTTGTATTCCACACATCTCAACCGACGACTTCAAATTCGACACACGCAGTCGACCCGGGCGAGTCCAGTGCTCGGCGTCCAGTCAGTCGGATAGGTGGTTGTCCAGAACCACTAGAAAAGGCTATGGTCATGATTGAGGACTTTCCATAACTGCCAACCCCGCCCCATATGCCCATAAATGGGCAGGCCCATATATGCCCATTTACCGATTACATAATATGGGCACAAAAGGGACACGGGTGCTATGACAACATGTATAACGGGTATTATGTAACAGGGTGGGGCATGCATTCCCTATTTTAATTGTTTCCAACCTACATCGGTTCAGTGCAGTAGGCCGGTGCCCAAAAGGTCTATAGTTATATGAACATATCTTGAATATTTTCAAGAATGCCAGTTCTTCTTTTTTGAAAAGGATAAATTACCCAGACCGCTACTTGTGATGTCATCTGACCTCCGATCCTGGATTGGTGTTCCAATGCAAAGTATGAACGAACTGGCCACGGTTCCAATATGGCCTCTGCTCGGATCGGAAACCTACATCATAGATGACTGCTGTCACACGCTGGCTGCATGTGAGCCTATTGCTGTTATCAGACCCTGTCTTGTTTAATTCCCTAATTTCCCATAGAGAATTTTAAAATAGAAAATTTCTTTCCATTCAGGTTTGGAACAACACAGCTCATTCCCCCTATTCAACACATCTTAAACACTTACCTGAGTTTCCATAAATCAGACATTTAAAATCATATAGGCCTACAATATAAAAGAATGCATATCCTCAAATCAATACTGTTGTTCATATAGAATTATAGACTAAGATGATCGATAGTCCTTAAATGATTACGTCATTACTCTTCACCAAAGTCAGAATCTCCCGAACTGTGCCTCTTAGTCCTTTAAATCAAGGATCATGTTTATATTTAACAGTTCTCTCAATATCAGTTGTGACCAAAAGTTAACCTGTTACTGTCACCAATAGGTGGCAGTATGAGCCATACATTATGCAGTATATGCATTACTATATTTATTTTCCTTCCTCTCTTGCATTCTCTGCCTCAGCCTCTCTCACACCTTTTTTCACGAGGCTGTTGGTAATCCAAGCATTCTCATACAATCATACATCCTTAATGGTGTCAAATAAAATCCCCAGTGAAACAAAGTCAAACAAAACATTTATCCATCCATCCGTCCACCCACCCATTTGTTTATGGACATTTTAACTCTTCAAACTTTCTCTTTCTGTTGCCAACAAGGGGGTACCTGGAATTCCTGGAGACCTAGGTGCTGTAGGAGGTCTAGGTCTGAAGGTAAATAATAGTATTTCAACCCACCACTAAACCACACACACACACACACACACACACACACACACACACACACACACACACACACACACACACACAGATACAAGGTTCCTAAGGTGTGTGAGCTCTTGTATACCTTTCTTCCAACATGTATACTGTAATAAAGCTAAGTTCTTATGCCATATAGTGGCTCACACCAGTTCAATAGCACAATCCAACATACATCATACCAGGGCGGGCGGCAGTGGCTCAGGGGTAGAGTGGCTGGATGGCATCCGTGAGGTTCAGAGTTAATGTTGAAAGTGTCCTTGAGCAAGACGCTGAACCCCTAATTGCTCCCGATGTGCTGGTTGGTTCCTCTGCCATCGGTGTACCGGTATGTGTGTGTGGATGAATGTAATGCAATCTATGTAAAGCACTTTGGATAAAAGCACTATATAAATGCACCATTTATTTATATCCTGCATTCTTAACAGGGTGACATCGGTATGGAGGGACCCCGTGGAGGAGTTGGTGCATATGGGGATGTCGTAAGTAGAGCTAATAACCTCCTGTGGTGAATTCAGAGTCCCTATATAATGAAGTGCCATCTAGCTCAGCCGATGAGTCAGTTTGAGCCCTACACTGTAAAATCATCAGGCACAAGGTGGCATTCAGGAAACTCCTCCGTGTTCATTTATCTATTTGTAACTTTGAGGCTGTACAAATACATTTGTACACCCTCAGAGGTAAATCAACACTAAGGATTTGACTGCGTACTAGATTGACTGCATACTAGATTGACTGCATACTCACAAGGTCTGTAAGCTTGAGTTATGTATAGTGTAGACTAGTTAAACTGTATACGACCTTCCTTATGATAAGATCATAAGAACATAGCATGCAGGGGAAGTCACTGTTATAATGTTCCACAGTTATACAGGTAGTCAAACTGTGTCCACTTATGTTTGACTGGTGATTTTGCTGATACACTTGACAAATGTCATATCATCTGCCCAGTCCAGAGACCAGTTGGTCCAGTTGTACACGTGGCGGCTATACCATTTTTGTTTTGTTTTGGCATTTTATGTGATAGACAGACACAAGACAAGAAAACAATAGCAAGATCCATGTGGTAGTGTAAACAAGTCACTGGTACAATTATGATTACGATTATGTTTTTTTCTTAAAAGAAATATTTGGTCAATGGTCAACTATTTTAGCAAAAATGGGTTGCAAATTTGGGGAAGATACATGTTGGTTTTCTGACATTTAGAAGCATTGTTACACTTTAAATAACTTAATCCAGAGTGATTTACAGTAAGCAAGGTAAACACATACGTCAAATGCAGAGAGACAGTGTAGTGTAGTGCCTCAGTAATCGCCACTTATAGGTAAACCTATAAAAGGCTAGCATCAGTCTATCTAAGTCTCCTATGTGTCTGATATCTTGTACCAGTGTTTCCCCTAGCCAGAAGCTGATAGTGTGGTTTTGATTGATTGAAATTTTTATTTCACAGTATGCAGAATGGGTACATTTCAAACAAAAGTCAATACAAAAACTGTTACTTTGTGGACGATCCATGATTAAGTATTACACTTATTTACAACAGGGTCCACAAAGGGGGGAGCTTTCACGCATGCAAGGTTTTGTGATTTTTTTTTGCGTTTTGTTTTTTTGCAGTCTTTTGCGGTTATTTGCCTTTTTGGCCCATTCGTGGGCACTGGTCATTATTGTGTGGTGGCCCACCACACAATAATGCATACTGTATTCTGAGAATATCGCCTATTATGGCCTAGAATTACCAAACAAACTTGGTATATGATCACATCTAGGTGTGTTGTGTACCAAAAGTAGGTTAATGTGTCACTAAAACCGAATCACAATCACTGCTACATCTGGTGGGGGCTACAGGTTGCACTGTAGATGGTAAAGGTCACATTCAGGGGACTATTTTGAAGTTGCCCCTACAGGTTTAAGCTGTCAGGCCTTCCTAACACTGTGTATTTATTTTATGTTAGGGCCCTCGTGGTGGAGTTGGGACCCTGGGTAGTAAGGGAGGTAAAGGCATCAAGGTAATTATGAATTATGCATAATGTACACTGCAATAAGTGCAATTATACTGCCGTTTAAGTCCTGAAATCACAATCATGTCTTATGTTCTTCACAGTTACTCTTGATATTTTATTAAATTAGCATTAGCCACTTTATTGTGTCGTACGATGAAATAGCCAAATCTGAATCTACAAGCTTGTAGAGCTGCTATTATTTTTTGTTTGTTTGTTTGTTTGCTATGGAATTTCCAAAATAGGGACGCCAGCTTGAAAGTGGTTAGTTAATTAATTAATTAATGATATTTAAATTTATAATTTAAATTGGAATTTGAATTTAGTGACATTTCCATGCCTATGCAACAGATCATTTCAAGTGGGTGAAGACCTATATTGTTGTAGTCTCTTCTGACAGAAACATTTAACATGTATTTAACAAGTCTGTTTTAGTTTGGTAAGGATATTCCTCTGAAGTAATTGGTAATGGATAAGGGTGTAATTATATAGTAACTGCATCAAAAAATCTATTTTAAGTATATCGAAATGAAAACTCAAAATATCGTATCGCTTGACTTTGTATCGTATCGTTTTGAAATGCAAATAATCAGTATCAAATTGTTTTGCAATGCAAATAATCAATCAAAATAGTAAAAGAGGGGGTTAATTACTTTTCCATATCGCTACACTTGGTCTATCGATAAATGTGTGTATTCTCTGTGTTCACGGTGCAGGTTTGCCTATAATGTGTTCAAATATAATGTCCATGTATTTACCAGAGTTTCCCTTAAAAACCTGCTCTATCCACAGATTTCATGTCTTTTCTAAATAGTTACTGTATCGATTTGAAATCATTAAATCGTATCGTATCGCCATGAATGAACCAATAGTATTGTCAACCATGTATCATGATACGTATCGTATCGCTATTCAGATGTACCCCTAGTAATGGTTCTGCATTCATAGTTCTTCTAACATTTTCATTTTGATGTTAAACACTACCTACAGGGATCACAAGGTCTCATAGGGAAACAAGGCCCTCTGGGACCTGATGGAGACAAGGTATGTCAGATGTTTATCAGAATTACCTTTATGATGCACGTGGCTTTTAGTTTTAGCGATGTCCTAAAAGGTCAACCAGAGGTTTCTAGTTCGACTGAATCTACTTCATGTCAACCCAAAACAAATGGGAGTAGGTCCCGTCTGTATTCATTGAATTTGAAATGCTATATGAGCTTAGGCTCAAGTGTGATCAAATGCAATCCTTTCACCCAAATTTAAGCTATTTCCACAACTCTGTTGGGAAATGTTGTGTGACAAGTTGCTCAGCATAAATATTGCTCAATGTTAAAGCCATTTCCTAAATTCATTCCAAAATGAATGACCATAAATGTATACCTTCAAGGTATACTTTTTACAATTATGGAAATGGCAGATATTGGTAAGATACATGTTTGCACTTATTCCACTTTCAAGAACACTGACAGCCTGCTGAAACCGATGGAGGAAAACACCAAACATTAATGTGTTCTGTTATGTTCTGTCGCTCACAGGGCCAGATCGGAGCACCTGGCTTCACGGGGGATGAAGGGGATTCAGGCTACACTGTAAGATTTTACTGATTTATGCCATCATCTATCTTTCATATGTTCTTTACTGCTACTTAAACTCTTTATTTCTTTATCGACAACACTATGTACTTTGTGTGCATGAAACTTGTACTTGTAATGCTATTTTTGTGAGCACTTTCAGATATACTAAATCATAACTAAATATTTTGTTAGTATAGTATATGCAAGTATAGTATCTTGAGTTGATTGATTGGTTGTTCTGTGCTCTCTCTAATGAATGTCAGAGAGGGGAGGGGGGAGTGTGTGTGTGTGTGTGTGTGTGTGTGTGTGTGTGTGTGTGTGTGTGTGTGTGTGTGTGTGTGTGTGTGTGTGTGTGTGTGTGCCCCCCGTCGGGATGTAAAAAGTGCGGGGACAAATGTTTTTTGTCATGAGGCAGGCGCAGCTCACACCTACAGCCAGCATACAAAGATTGATGAATTGTGTATTAGCTTGTCTGACACCTTGATGAGAGAGCAACTGCAGTTGCTGCACGTAGACTAGACTATACAGCCAAAATGGCCATTGCAGCGAGAGGCAAGCATGCAGCACCGGTTGGGGAAAAATAAATAAATCATCCCCCAACTCTACATCTGACCTCAAACCCTTAGATCTCCATATATGGAGCTGACCTGTTCTGTTGACCCACCTGTCTTTCCTCTTCGATGTCTCCCTTTTGACTGATACCTTTCCATTCAAACTCTAGACGGGCCTGTCCCAAAGTTATTAGTGCAGCCGCCGAAAACTAGAGTTCTCAACAGGCCAGAAAATGAAGGCCCGGCCCTACTGGGCCCTCATCAAAACCTGTAAACTCAAGACACTGCCCCCGCTGCCACCCTTATATCTCCATATATGGAGCTGACCTGTTCTGACATTCCATAATTATGTTGATCTGACCTCATCAAACCCTGTACACTCAAGACACGATCCATATATGGCCAGTACAGAATTCATTCCATAACATGGAATTAATTCTGTACTGAACGTATTATGTTCTGACCCCCATGCCAAAGCACCAGAGCTCGCTCAGCAGTCTGCCGTCACCCAGGCGGATGCGTGCACGCGACCTTGCCCTTTAGGGCGAGGTCGCTTCTCGCCCTCAGGGCGTCTTACTGGTAATAGTTTATTAGCAAATTGTGTTGCTCAGTTTTTTATATTAGCCTTTATTGGTTGCATTATTAGACGTTCCTGTCCTTCCTTTGAGCTTCTTAGTTAGTGGGTACTGTGTTTATGAATGTTACATGTCTGTCCTGTTATTGTCTTGTATTTATTGTTACTGGCAGAGCTGTGTTACTTTTGCCTCTTCTCTTGGCCAGTTCACACTTGTAAAAGAGACTTTAGTCTTAATGTGTTTTTTACTGGTTAAATAAATAGACAGATCAGGTTATGTTAGCTCTGTCTTGAGTGCAATTTCAATTGAAATCGAAGCACTCCTCTATAACAGTATTACAACTCTAATTCTGTCAAGACAGTTGAAGTGCTAATAATCTGATTTTATTGTTGGCTGTGCCTTTCTCACAGGGCTATCCTGGACAGCCAGGAGGCAGAGGACCTTCTGGGGGAAAGGTATACCCACTGACCACTCGTTTGTATGTGTTTGCCAGGGATCTTTTGTTTTCCGTTCAGACCTCACCTAAACCCTACAGGTATTGTTTTTAGATTGTCACAAACGGAAATGAAATTCGGTTGTATTTTCCTTCTTCCCCCAGCACATCATAGTCCAAGTTGAATACATTCCTTTTTGAGTCAAGTGGGGTTTCTAGTACAAAAGCTTGATTGAAGGATTTCTCATAGTGAAGTAACAGTTACAAGCAAAAGTGAAAGTATTCTTGATACAATTAAAAGAAACAGAAACAAGTCTTTCATACATGACTTGTGTGTTGTATGTGTATGGGGGCATTCCATTTGGGTGGTCAGCATACTTTAATCTTGTTTTATACACCTTATTCCTAAAGAGTCATCTCTGTTTTGATTGTTTTACTGCCCTTTCATAGATAAGTTGCGGTCAAAGTTTTTATCTTGTTCAAAGTTTCTATTTTACATTGAACAAGATATCTGATAATGAAACACATTTGTTGATTCCTTTATCTCTCTGTCCTTATTTTCCCCCTTCACCCTCTCATTCTCTCTCAGGGTACTAAAGGCCTTGATGGCCTGCCAGGAAGTGATGGGGAGCCTGGAGAACATGTGAGTATTCTCACCTTTTTTCAAGGATTGATTGATTGATTTAAATTTGTATTCACAGTTTGTAGAATGGGTACAGTTAAACGAATTAAAGTACAGGTCAATACAAAAACTGACACTGAGGATATAACCAGAAAGTACGAAACTAAGGGCCCTATTATGCATGTCTTAAGTACCAGGTCTTATTACTTAACTTAAGACCTGGAGGCGTGATCAATGCCATTTGGCTATTCTGAGTGGCCAAACAGCATTGACCACACCTCCAGGTCTTAAGTTAAGTCATAAGACCTGGTACTTAAGACACGCATAATAGGGCCCTAAGACTTGTTTACATCAGGGTCCTCCATTTTCAATTCATCAGTTTGATATGCATTAGTGCCACTGACCCCCATTCAATACATTCTTTAATGTCTGGGTCCCCAATCGATACTGTACAATACTCAGAGTCACAGTAATTTAAATCTGAGAGTGTACAAATGGAAGCAAAATACTCTCAGAGTTACAGACCTGCAAGGGAACTCTGGGAGTCCCTGGAACCCACGTTGAGTACCAGTGAGATAGATGATAAAAAGAAGAAATATATGCACTCTGTAGAAAGGACTATTACCCAACATGTTGTATCTCAATGTTGTTCATCCCTGATGATTTGTTTTACCTGCAGGGTCCTATTGGAGTTCCTGGTGTTATGGGGGAGCCTGGAGTATTTGGAACCAAGGTAAAGAGACCCATTTGGTCTTCTAACTTCACCACAGTTTTCAAGTGGTACCTGCACCTGAAAACTGTGGTAAAGTTAGAAGATGCTTACACAGACATAACAGACAATGATAATGATCATTTAAGCCTACAGATGTAAAACTATATACTAATCCTCAGACCCATATCTGTGTAAAGCCTAAGATCTACTTGGTGTAAAACACTGAACTCAACATCTGCTGTTGGCTGGTGCAGTTGGAGGCCATCGATATTGTCCTTTTCTTTTTGCTGAGGTTTGCGTGATCTGCGCAAAAGGACAGTTAACCCAATTGGGCGGGAACCCCTTTTGGTGTTTTAAACATTATGTTATAATTTAGCTATTGAAAAATAGCAGATCTACAAGCTCATAGCGCGCCACCAAGTGGCGCGCTACGAGCTTGTAGGTCTGCTATTTTTGAAAAATCGTGAAAATATTTATTTCAGAAAACTGGAGGATTTAGAAGGATTTTTTTAAATTTTGAGGTCAGGCCTAAATGGGTCAAATGATAAGGGACAATATCGATGGCACCCAACTGTAATAGTACTCTCTAGAGCAGTGGTTCCCAAACCTTTTTAACTCGAGACCCAAAAGAGAAATTAGACGATCACAATGCGTCGCTTCGCGCCCCGCTGTGAGCTTGTACATCAGCTATTTTCATGGAATTTCTTCGATTTGTCTTTGATTTCTTCATGAAATGACTGAAAAATTCATGAAAATAATTAAAAACAATATGCAGGAAATAAAAAAATAAAGGGACCCATAAAAATGTGTCGGGACCCGACCCAGTGTTTGGGAACCAGTACCAGTATACAGAATGACATTACCTAGCCAACACCAACAAATACCTGATGGCCAGCTCAGTACCCTGCTTTTCATTAATAGATGACAGGCTTCACACAGTTACTCTAGTAGGGAGTAGGGTTTTCCATACACTGAATTGTGTTGTTGCCGTTCAGGGATTCATAGATATAACATTAGACGTTGTGGGTTTTGTTTGGAGGGAATATCCACACTAAAAGATTTACTGTATATTGAACGTCATGAGGTTGAACAAGAAATTCCACAACAGTCTTGTGGTATATTGGGTGCTTATCTGAGGGTCTCGGTTGATCTACAGTGGCTGTATCACGTTTACAATACAGTAATAACATCTTCATATGAAAGTCATCTAGGATCCAGCCAATCCAATATCCATAATGTCTTTTGCAATGTCCTTTTGCGCTATATGAGGTACTATTGTCCTCCTACCACAGTATATATTTGTGCCAATGTCTCCAGTTCCTTTACAAAATAGTACTTCTTGGTGATTAACGTGATTGTGATGATACTGAAATAGTACACGGTCTCTTGCAGGGCAGCAGAGGGGATGGTGGAGTGAAAGGACCTCGAGGGAGAGTGGGTGCTGTGGTGAGTGTGTGTGCATGTCACATGACTAAAGATTCTGTCAAAGACCTCCTGAGGCCTTGTTTGACCCTGAAATGACAAAAGCAATCCCTGGTGTAATTGAGTACATACTAGTTGAGTATAAGTAAAATGAGTGCTATGCTCCAAAGTCTTGGTGAGTTTAGACTATATGTAAAGTGGGTTTACCACCCGCCTATATGCCCTTTCTTCTCTAGATACTGCATCTAACTGCACAGCAACACTATGTATGCAGAATCTATGGATTTAAAATTCCCCTTAATTGAATCACATTCCACAATGTTTTCTTGCTGATTGTTCTAAACTGCCATGTCTTTTCATGTGGTGATTTTTGTGTAGGCGAAACAATCCTGTTGGTATTCAAAATGAAAGGGAGGAGAACAACCAGGGAAAGTCCCTAGAACACTGTAATATCTAAATGACACTCAGATAACCTTTACGTGTTTATGATTGAAATGTGATAGTTCCTCAATTCAGGTGTAATAAGAGAATGCATATGATGTCACTATTTGCGAACAAAGGCAAGGACTATCTTAGATGTTTGTCCTTTGACTTTGACTTATATCCAGCTTTGAGGGTTTGTGTAAACACAAACATTGAATGTCATTGACAATGAATGGCCAGTTTTTAGTGTTTGTTCCAACACTAACATTGAATGCCATTGACAATGAATGGCCAGTTTTGAGTGTTTGTCCTAACACTAACATTGAATGCCATTGACAATGAATGGCCAGTTTTGAGTGTTTGTCCTAACACTAACATTGAATGCCATTGACAATGAATGGCCAGTTTTTAGTGTTTGTCCTAACACTAACATTGAATGCCATTGACAATGAATGGCCAGTTTCGAACACAAACATTGCATAAACACAAACATCGAAGACGAAGGTGAGGATGCAAATTGTGATTGGCCGAAATGAGATGATGTATGATCGTCCCTGACTTCACTTTTGGTGATTATTTTCAGTACAGAAAATATAATCCATTCAAATTCATATAATTTGATGGTGAAGGGAGATATTATCTAATCTGTTCAATCAATGACAAAACATATTAGAATCAATATTGCTTTTGATGCATTATTGTTGTGGTTGTTATTATTATGGTTTCTGTTTAGTGCTATTGATGGGAGCATACCGTGAGGTTGTTCCCTCAGCTCAAAGACAATCCTGACCCCAACCCCAAACCTAAACTGAGAACGGCTTTTTTAGCTTGTCTGTTCATCGATAGCTTTTTGAACAGTTAGTATATTTGTGTTTGTTTGTTTGTTTGTTTGTTTGTGATTGGATTATTTATAACTGAAACATACAATGAGAACTAATATTACTATTCTGAGTGTTAATTCCCATCTTGCTTTTCTTTCCTATGCTGTATCTTATGCTATTGACAACGTTATCTACCCATCTATCACAGGGGCCTCAAGGAGGACGAGGAGATGCTGGAGTACCAGGGAAACCAGGACCTAAGGGCCTGCAGGCCCAACCTGTGTGTATATGCACTCTATGTTTACAGTATATATACATAAATCACTACTACACTATTACCATTGTTACACACTATCTAAGAAGTTTTATGGTAAACTAAATTAGTATGGGTTTAATTAATGGTGCAATTAATGGTATAAATCTCTTTTTTTAGGGGGCTAAAGGAGAGGCGGGGCCAGATGGTCCGACGGTAAGTTCTGATTGAAACTCCTCATTAAACAGCAAAACCATGTTACAGTAACTTGCATAAAGGATGAACTCTGCCTTGGATGCAATAAATCATGGAGGGTTGTTCACTGGAAGTTAGTTTATCAATGTAAGAAGAAATAATTATATATAGAATTTGATTTGCATTGTTATTAACATTATACTGTGACACTATAGTCACACAAACAAACATGATACATAAGAAGAGGAGCAGAGTTGGTTAGAGATGCCTAGATAAGTCATATGTAGTTTTCTGACATTCTCCATTGTCTTACAAGCGATTAATATCGTTATTATCTATCAGTCCATCTTTGTGTCTGTAAATCTATCTGCAAGTCAAAAAGAGTAGTTAGATCAAGTACAGGTATACGCTTTCAGATACGAGCATTGTACTGTACCTCACAAGAGAAACTGAGATAAGTAGAGAAACCCTAGAGGAATGTCACGTGTTGTTAGGATTTACCATGCAGGGTACCTTGCGGATCAGCATGTCACCAGTTGTTTTGTGACCGGCGTGGTGGTTTTATTCCTTGTGACATCATTAAAGGCTTTATTTGCCTTCCCTTAGGGTGCAGCAGGGAAACGGGGCATCAAAGGTGTGAAAGGAGAGAAGGTACAGTAATAACATCATATTGACTATCTGTATACTGTACAACTGTGTTGTTCCACTTCCTCTTTCCTCTTTTTTGCATGGTTTGTTGTTAATCAGTGTCTTCTTCCTCATAGGAAGTCACAGGCGACCGTGGGGACAAAGGACAGGTAATAATTATTATTTTTCACCATGACATCAGCAGGAAAAAAAAAACTACAGATTGAGATCTCTGTTCCTATATATTATTCCAAGAGGGGGAAATACAACTGGGTTGGTACATTACTGATTAGAATAAAATAATTAAAATAACTTTCTGTATGTTAACTTTTACATTACAGTATCAGTACTGTAGGTAACTTGATAACTTGACAACAATGATGGACTATATTTTAGGTGTTGAATGATTCAGTAACTTCATCCTGTAATTAGCCTGTAATGGCTCTGAAATGGGTTTCAAGTTACTGTTGAGATCAAGTGGAGCACAATGCTTCTATCAAGGCATCAGGCTGTTGGCTAAAATCAGGTGTGCTCTGCAAACAGGATTGCTCTGATTTTGAACTGTTTTCGAGATCAAGAAACTGAGGAAGAAGTTAGTAAAGGACCTTCATATATGTCTCCACTTTAACACACATTTCTTCTCTCTATGGCTGCTTCCCCTTGTTCTCCCCCTCCATATCTTGTTGTCCATTCCTCTGGTAGCATGGAGAGAAGGGTTATCTTGGTGAAGATGGCATCCCTGGCAGGATCGGACCCCCTGGCATCCCAGGGACTAGAGGAAAACCAGGTCCAGGTGGTGACCTGGGTGTCAAAGGCCATGGGGGAACCAAAGGCATGCCAGGTTCCACTGTGAGTAACATTCTCAAAACATGTTCGTCGCATCTCTACTGAATAAGTCTTGTTTGAAAAAGTGGTGGACTGTAAAACTGTACATTTGTAGCTGTTGTATAAATTATTATGTTGGCAGATGAACTGATGAAGTCAACGCTTTCTTCCCACTCAGGGTCCAGGTCTGACTGATGATCAGGTGCTGCAGCTCTGCAGAGGGGTTGTGACAGCTCAGATCTCACAGTATGCTGTCTCCATCAGGGCTAAGTGCTCCCAGGGCTGCCCCATCAACAACCGAACGCTCATTGGACCACCAGGAGGCAAAGGCCCATCTGGATCAGCAGGCAAACCTGTATGTTCCCCAATCCTATATCTGACAATTAAAACTTCAGTAGAGATGTGGTCTCTTACAGTAAGAGACCACATCTCTACTGAAGTTTTAATTGTTTATTATAAGCAAGAATAACATGATTGAGTGCAGGTTAAGGTGAGAACCCAGGGAAGGATGACACTCAGGGTGGGGGTGCAGTATCAGGACCTGGCGAGGCGACCATCGTTGCTCTCCTCTGGAGTGGTCGGTGGTCATGGCTCCTTCACTGCCCCCCTGTGGGTTCCTAGAGAGAGAAATAGAGAGAGAGAGGGGAAAGAGAGAGAACTGGGCAGAAAGGAGGATGTTGGGGGGTGGAGTCAAGCAAGGTGTATTTAATTATACAATGGTGGTTGAAAACAAGGAGTGGCTCTGATAAGTGGAGGAAGTTGTTAATACAGTGGTGAACTGGGAGTGGTTGTGAAAAGTAGGCTGCTCGTGAACTGGCGTTATCAACTTCATTACAATGCACTAGGCCTTGGTTAGGGCTGGGTACGTTCATATCAATACCGATTCGATACACTTTTTTCGGAATCCATTTTTTACACATTGCAATTACGATACAAATCATTATAGAAAATAAACATAAACTTAAAAATAACATGTAACTTAATAAAAAAAAGTAGAACATTTGCGTACAAACAGGAAATAAATGTGTGTATATATAAATGTATCAGTGCAAATGGTTTTGATACCCCTATAAGTACAGATTAGTATTGATTCTCTCATTTTGATGCCAAGAAAGTATCTAAACACTAATTAGGCTGGTCCTGGGATCAATAGAAAGCAAGGTTTTTGCACACCTACAGGCGACAGGTGCGTAGGAGAGGGTACGGTGCCCAAAAATGAAAATGGAACAAACACCCGCACACTGTCTTCAAATGCAGTGACCAACTTTTATTAGGGAAACAGCTAAAAAGCAAGGCTTTTGCACACCTACAGGCGACAGGTGCGTAGGAGATGGTACGGTGCCCAAAAATTAAAAAGGAACAAATACCCGCACACTGTCTTCAAATGCAGTGACCAACTTTTATTAGGGAAACAGCTAAAAAGCAAGGCTTTTGCACACCTACAGGCGACAGGTGCGTAGGAGAGGGTACGGTGCCCAAAAATGAAAAAGGAACAAACACCCGCACACTGTCTTCAAATGCAGTGACCAACTTTTATTAGGGAAACAGCTGGGATCAAACACAGAACCTTGTGGTCCAAAGGCGAGTGCTCTGACAACTACTCTATTTGGAGACAACATTTGGGGATAATAGACATTAATACTAGGCATTGCCTCAATAAAAAAGCACATAATGTTTCAAGCACTAAAGCCCCTCCCCATACACTGCTGCTCTCTCAGCACCCATTTCTGTACATTTTTAAACTAGCAGGGCGAGCAAAGAAGAAAAGAGACTAGAGGTTCCATCACCCTATAAGGTTAAATAATGTATTACTACAAGGTTACATGGCTGTTAGTGGCCATTTCTGGCCAAGGAAATGTTATTGTATGGTACATGTTGGATATTGCTGGATATGTTGGATATTGCTGGATATTAGTACTATAAATTAATTATCTGGATAAAGAACAAGACATGAAAAGAATCTTGACTTAACCATAAGAGTGAGAACATCAATGGACATTTCTTCCTTTCTCATGTTCCTATGTGTCAGGGCAAAGCAGGTAAAGCTGGAGCCAAAGGAGCCAGGGGTGTCCAAGGCGACAGAGGATTGGAGGGTCAGCTGGGTGCACTGGGTGAAAGAGGTATGTCCAAAATGAACCTCCCTTGATAGTGAGGACAAAACATTCGCTGTTGGGTGTAAAACAAAGACAAATAGTTCTTGTTACTTCAGGAAATAGAAAAAAGCAACATTGGCATATGACAAAGTATAAAATAATGCATTCATTGGGGGGTGGGGGGGACACAGGTTTAATGTTTGTCTTTAGTTCAATGTTTGTTTTGTAAACGCCATTGACAATGAAGGGAAAATATAATAATGTGCCATTTACGTCATATTATCTCTTTATTGTTAATGGTGTTTAATGTTTGTGTTTGCACCGTTTGTTTTACCTCACCATTACATCACCTACACCAGGTGCCCTAAAGGTAGATCGTGATCTACCAGTAGATCACATAGGCTGTGCTGGTAGACCACATGACATGTCCCTAAAATATATATAATCATAAATATATAATGCAATACTTTGTTTTCAAGAGGGTTGCACACAAACGTCAGTAGCAGGGTTGCACACAATAGTCAGTAGCATTACAAAGTTGCATACAAGAAATCCTACCAATTCTATTTCCCATTCCAAATGAGTCTTTATTATGTAACTTATTAAAACCGGAGAAATATTTTGCTAGCTTACCTTGCTCTCGATTTCATGTATACGATACATCCAAAAAGCGTTCATATTTTGAACGAGAGGCGGATGAGGAGCAGAAATGAAGCGCTAGTATATCCATCAGATCAAAACCACGGAGAGCGCCCTAGATGAGCAGATACGAGGCATTTTCTTTCTGCCGCGCTAACAGGCTAGTGAATGGTAAGCTAATGAAAGCCTGGGTATCGAGGCTAACGGTAAGCTAATATGACTGAAGAGCGAAGCGTACGGTGGCCGAGAGTCCGAGTGAAAAATTTAAAAAAGCAAACAATTCGGAATATTCTTCTCTCGCCTGATAACATTGAGGATGCGCTAGGACGTGTACACACGTCCTATGGATGCGTCGATTGGATTCCCTATGACGCGTGGACACGCCGGATGGACGGAAACGGTTAATATGTGTTTCTTCCCGCCAGCAACGAAATTTTAACTATGCACTGTAGATATAGTTAGTGTTAGTTGTCAGACTAAAGGTCTTTACACACTGGGGCCGAAGAAATCTTGAGTCAGGTGTCCTGAAAAATCGGAATCAACCAACGACCACACTTGATTGTGTTTTCTCAACAGGTTCCAAAGGAGCTAAAGGTGTCAGGGGGGATACTGGTAAAGGCCTGCCAGGACACGATGGACACCAAGGCATCAGAGGTGTGGCTCTGTTCTTACTGACACAAAATTACCTTGTATTTACACTGTGGAAAAGAACACCCAAACCTTGACTCTCCTATTATGTTTTCTTGAGTCAGGTGTCCTTAAGCTAAAGTTAGATATGTAATTTAACTCACTTTATGAGTGCCAGTATTCAAACAAAGGAATGCCAGTTGCAAAGTCAACTGGCATTACAATTAGCTCATGGGCTAAATGGCTAAGAAGTTAAATTGAGAACTAACGTTCCACACAAACAATATTTCCTGTGTGAATCTCAAGGATAGGATACCACTTTATCAATATAACAAAAGGCAATCATCAGGTCACTGCCAAAAATGTTGAAAATAACCTCATAAAAGTGGGAGCAGTTTCAAAACGAAATAGTTTGTTGATAAATGGAACAAATGTATAGGCATTACTCTCTGGGCTGCTTACAAATGGGTTTATTTTGCAGGTCCACATTTCATGTTCCATTATGATTATTTTCTCCCCAGGTTTGCCAGGCCATCCGGCAGAAGCCAAAAATGGCATGGCAGGGCCTCGTGGTCCCCGTGGGTTCCCAGGACCAATGGGCCAACCTGGCATGGCTGGGAATGCAGGAGTGCCTGGATTTTGTGAGGCACGAGACTGTAGCATTCACGCACCAGTCACGCGCAAAGAGCAGGGCCTGGTAAAGGGACCCCTCAGCTATACTAAGATCTAACTCCAGACATGATGCTTCTGCTGGTAATGAGGGCTGTTCTGTTGCTCCTGGGCATTGGAGAATCACCTCATTGAAACATCATGGTTTGTTTCAATAATATTCCAGGTGACATGGGAAGTGACCTTGATACTGGGTTTGAATGGAAACATGCTTATATTTCAGACTCAGATTTTTTATATTGTTTGGGTATTGAGGGGAGTTGTGCCGAGTACAGTTCCTTGGGGTGCTCAAGTGCTGGGCAGGTATGGTGAGAAATGCTGGACTCTGTACAGAGAATAAGCCATCGGAAAAGGACATTCCATATAAGCCAGACAAGGCTTTGACGTGTTCGATTTTTATATTTCTGCCAAAAGCTGTTTCCAGACCAACTATGCTTGAGTAGGACTCAATAAGTAAGAGTGATCCTTAATTTCTTGATTTTTGTTTTATTTTTGGTTCGAAAGTGACAACAAAATGAAAATAAAAATGCAATGTAAATATTTTTGTAAAGTATCTGAAATACATGTACTGTGTCTGGAAGAAATGTTTTAGATAAATCATTTGAAATTTTGTAATATGAGTCTTCAGTTTTAATTTACTGAGTCTTGAAAACCCAAGGCAATACTTGGGCATTTCACTCATTTTCTCTAGTGAATGTGTTTGATTTGTAAAAGACAGATCATATCAGTATTCAAATTGCATTCAATGATCTGGACAGGTAAATTGGCAGTGCACTCTCCTCCTACAATGCTGTTAGTGTGATATTTCTACACAGCTGAATATTTTATTTTTACCTAGCAGCTCTCAGGAATTAATTAATTTGTTAATTAATGAATAGGACATTACCACACAAATAGCATGCATGCTCAGTAAAACCTCTCAATAAGGGTTAAAGAGAAAATAAATAAACAAGCTAAGGTTATCACGCATGAATTCAAAACAGACCTTCCGTCAAAAGAAACTCATAGATAAAATCAACAAAAGCTCAAATAACTGCTGTACTGAATTGCTTTTGAGAACCAAGTAAAAGTGACAAATAGTACTATATTATATTTATTAAAATGTTTGTGGTTTTATGTTTATTCCACCTTGTTGTATTCATGTCATTTTATTTATTTGCTTATGTGAGTTCAAACTTTTTAAAAGTTTAGGACTTGTTACATAGTGGTATTGATGTATTGTCAATTGAACTACTTCTGGAAACCTGACAAATCTGTATTAGTCTGGGGATGCCATGAAGAATACATCTTACTTTTGATGTTTTTGGGGTTACGTCCATAGCTATTTGCCTCGCCTCAGATGATTAGATTTCACAAATGTGTGGTTATGAGCTCAATAACATAGCATAACTTTCGCCAAGAGTTGATCAACAAGATTAGCGTAATTGATGAGTTGATCACGAAAATTTACCCTGATTTGAAAACTTTTCAGGCTGAGGCATGATTGACATAACTCATCATGACTAAATAATAAATCAATCTGTATGCTCAGTTTGCTCACTTTCACAGTAGAACAGTCAGGGGTGTCAAACTGGTGATCCGCGGGCATTTTGCGGAAGTTTTACTAAAGATGGAAGGCTGTGATACCCTGCTTCAAAGTTGACCAGCCCTTCTGGGGGCTTGGATCACACCCACCAGTTCATTAAATTAAGTATACCTGGTTTTCACCTTAGCACCACCCACCTGAACTTAAGCCTCTCCCACAGCTGTTGTTGTATGATAATGGGGGAGGGGTTAGGGTTATGAATGATAACACTAAAGTGGTGTATTTCAGGGAAGACCTATTCACCTGAGAGAAATGGAAACCGTGTACAGTATAGAAATAGGGGTCTATTGGTTTTGTGACGTCCCAGACACATTGAGTGTGACAGTGACAAAGGGGAACTACAGGGAATTACCAGACATGACATCATGGCTAGTGGAATTTCAGGGGCTTTTTATGGCATTTACTTTCACTTTTACTTAATGCAAAAACAGTAACACTACAAAACCCTTGTTTGCATAATCATACTATATCATACTATAATCATACTATAATTAACCAAATGTCTGTCTGTCTGTCTGTCTGTCTGTCTGTCTGTCTAAATGTGTGCACTGCCTGCACCAATCACTCCCACTTTTCACACAGGCATTGACTATAATAATATGGAGGTCTTAACAAAGCCCTTTTTTCAATTTTACAAATTATTGATTAATAATTAATTTAGTAGTGCATTCAAATTACCCATCCACTTACATGGGAAAATGCGAAAACTCACATCAAGTATTTTTCTCTCAGAAACCGTCGGAGCTACAGTCACAACACTTGGAGGGGAGGTTCATAATAATTATTAAAATGAATGTAATAAATAATTACATCAGTCGGCCTCATGGTGGCGCTATAACAGCCCACTTTACATTATAACTCTTAAACCGTAGGTCTTACAATCAAAATTTCTTACTCCCCAAAACATACTTTTGGGGAGATAAAGTGCGCGCTCCGGCAAAAACAGCTAATATACAAGCTCACAACATCACAGGTTGCAAAAGCAATGAGTTTTCTCAAGCCAGAGCTCAAAATTGTACACATTTTGGATGCAAATGCACCTATAACTTCATCTGTGAGACTCACAAAATACATTTGGGAGTATCTGTGCGACTGTCCATAGTTTCTGTGGTGCATGTCCAACTGGGGGGGCCTTCATACTTTTCAAATGGGGGTCTGTGGGCTAATAAGTGTAAATGCTGTGGTCCTTGCTATGAATATATTTCCCTACCATGCATTTGTACGAATAGTTGTTTATGATGTAATAGAATGTTTATAGTGCTGTTTTTATTCATTAAAAAAACACACAAATATATTATACAAGTTAAAATGAACGGCAATTAAAGATATTTATGGGGGGGCAATATCTCACAACGGGTAAGGACTAGTAATCTTAACTCAGCGATATTACTGCGAATGCAACCCAATCTTCTGCATCATGGATTGACACCATAAAGCGGTTTCTCTCATTATCTATAGACCGATTCAGAAACGGGTCTCATGGTCGCAGGCAACATATTTCCTGTAGGCGGAGACGACATTCCCTGCACCTCCTTCTACTACAGTGAATGGAAAAGTGACTGATGTTAGTCTGCCTCAAATGTTACTCTTTTACCTGCTTTTTACTAACACTAACATTACAAAGATGCCCAGAACATCGGGATGAACCTGTGTAGTTTATGGCTGCTCCAACAGTAGTGGCAACATTCCCAAAAAGAAAACGGAATGTCAAAATATCTACCGCGGTGGATGAGACCAGAGCCGAGACAAAGCAGTGAAAGGTCCTGAAAGATACATAACGTCAGTCTTACCCAATACCCAAGGCTGCTGTACTTTATACCTCATACTAAGCATTAAAGTATGAGGTATAAAGTACAGCAGCCTTGTGTTCCTAAAACAGAAATTGAATTATCAGAAGCGGAAATGCACTGGCACATGTTGGCTTCATATGGCCTTATTGGTCTAGCACTTTGTTTGGAGCTTAATTGCTTTAAAGATGGAATGCCGTGATCCCCCCCCCCCCCCCCCCCCCCAACATGATCATCATGATTATACTAGGAGATTTTCTTTCAAAACAAAGTGTACAGAAAGTGTTAAAATTATGTTTTTATGTGGCCACACCCACCAGCTCATTAAGTATACCTGCTTTTCATCTTAGCACCACCCACCTGAACTTAAGCCTTTTGATTGAGCCTTTTGACTCAAACTGAGTGTTCGAGTGTTCAGGAAGAAACCAAAAATATACAGGGAAGACATACAGTATTTGAATATTATAACCACCTGAGGGTCTAGACGTAATGTTAACTCCATAGACACATATAAAACAGAAAAAGTACAAAAATCATATGGCACTCCATCTTTAATAAACAGAAGTTGTTCAAAGATTGCATCATTATCAGTTTGAGCCCAGGTGTGATTTCATTTATTTTGTAATTTATGAATTCATAAATTGTGAAAGTCTTTATAGTGTTAAAATATGCAATTACTGGGGGTGAGAAAAAAAACGTAATAAGAAAAGTAATAAGCAATAAGTTACCTTTGGGTAATAAGTAAAGTAATAATATTAGTAATAGGTCACATATTACCGTTTTAGAGTAACTGCTTCCTTGTTCCTTCTATACTCACTAGGTGTCGGTGAGCATGCAGCCATGTGCGTGCTGCTGTTAATCTATTCTACTGCATGCTGCCTGCAGCTGTGAAACTGAAAACGTACGCCCACACACACACATTGGGGAATTTTGAAAGGGAAACAAAAGCATGCAGACAATGAAAACAGATAAGATACTCCCATGTTCCAGCTAGCCTATACAGTATATAATGGAGTTTGGTACAGTTGAGTAATAAGAGTGGAACAAGAGACTATAGAGAGTTCAGAGGATCAGAGCCTAATAGTCTTGTCTGACTGTCTATACTCTATAGCCTATCTTTATTCGTAAATAGGGCTATGCCTTCAGTTATAATGCACTGGGTCGTGTTATTTGCATTGTGTGAGTATTTTAATCTAAAGCCAAAGTCCTCATTTCAGTGAGTTGAAGGGAGACAAGGACAATTAACACTCAACTGACTGTACATTGTTCTCATCAGGTATCTCTCACATTGACTGTGTGGCTATTAACAATTTACGGGCAGAGACGACGTGTAACTGTGGAGAGGATTGTGTCTTGAGATGTACAGCTCATTACAAAAGTGGGGTCCAGTATCGTGCTGTAACATGGTATAAGGTAAGTCCATCTTGTTTATATACTGCTCGTGTATTTATATATTAATATTTAATATTAATATTTAGATACATTTGATTCAAGAGGATATGGCGTGGCATAATGTCATTGGATGGATTTCAAGATACTTCCTGTAAAGCTGAACCATGTAACTTTCCTCTACTGCACAAGTGCTGACATTTAGGCTACTTTTACCATTGAGCTGCATCGTGTATAGCCATGTTTGTTGCTTGCTCAGGGGATAAATTGAATCTTGACCTTCAGGTCAAAGTTTGTGTCTAGGTGAGACACAGGATCACAGTCTCAATAGAAGAGCAGGGAGACAAAATTCACCCTGATTGAATAAATTATATTATTAACATACTCTGTGTAATACATACATACAAAATACATACAAATTACATTTATTCATTAAATGTTGCCGATTAATAACATAATGTTACTAACCATTTTCATCTCAAATCAAGTAAAGTATTATTCATGGAGTTCAAAATGTTTGGGGAAAGTTTGAAGTCAATTGAGCATTAAAGAGCAATAAAACAGTAACATAAAAATAAAACAAGTCAACACTCAAGTCAACATTCATTCTTTAGTGATGGTGTGCTAATTTCACAGATAGATGAAGATGCCTCTCCTCAACTGAATGGGCTCTTGATGAGAAGTCTTCCTAATGGCACCACTCAATGGTACGTTGGTGTGGAGCGAATAGTGGAACTGTGGGATTACTCTAGGGATATCCTTCTGCAAAACCTCACATGCAAAGACAGAGGCACTTACAAGTGTGTCCTGTCTGCACCGGTGGGTGAACAGAACCAGGAAGGACAGGTCCAACTCACTGTAACAGGTACTGATCCAAGACTCCTCTGACATATTTTTTCTAGAAAAATGTCTGTTGGTCGTTTAGCTATACAGTACAGCTCAGCAGCACTGCAACTGAAGCAAGAAGAACATTAACAGCAATTTTTTCCATTCACAGGTTGTCCTGACAGTCCATCAGATGACCAGATGGAAGATGTTTACATGGTGATTTTTGCTATAGTACTGCTGATACTGGCTGTATTGATATTCTGCATAAGTTATGTAAGTAAATATGAACTGTCAAACAACTGATATAAACTGGACTGACCATTCCACAAAGTAGAAGGCCGGATATTTGTCTCAACTGGTATTCTGTTGTATCCCTAATCTGAACATATTTTCTTTACTCCATTGCAGTCCTGTCTGAAGAAAATACTCACAGAAAAGAAAACTACAACCCATAAAGAAATATCCTCCAATTCACCATTTAAACCACTAGAAAAGAAGGACTTAATGTTGATCCATACATTGGGTACCAAGTGTCTGAAATCGAACCTGAAAGAAATATGTGTTTGAACTCAAACCTACAGCATACCAGCTATATGCACGCCATGAGACCCAATCTCAAGATAATCAGATACGACGAAAAAGGGGCACACCAGACTAGACCACAGCTGAGCAGAGCTAGCACATATAGCTGTGGTCAGTGACAGGTGCTGAACCTGAAGCTGTGGGAGGTGATCAGGACAGGTGGTGAACCTAAATCTTGCCCTAAAGAGTTCCACAACGGCTCCAGACCATTAGCCACGTCATACTGATGGCGGACAGACACAAACGTTTTGGGGATGTACTGTAGGCCTACTGTACATAGTTACATACCTTGCTGCAGTGCTGACCCCTTCAGTGCCATGTCATGGAAGAGAGATGCGCAATCCTTTCCTTTGAGATAGCAGAACCTGGAAATTAATATTTAGAGATCTGCGTTGTAATGTTCCCAAAATGAATTCAATGCACGATTGCGTCACACCACCTCATTTCCTCCCCAGACTCTTTATATATTTCATATTTGTTATTTAACTACTGTTATGTACTTTACTACTTATTATTACTACTCTACAGTACTTGATCACAAACCTGTTTGGATAACGCATACTGTGAACAGTAATTAAGTGGCAGCTACTATACTGAAAAGCAACAGCTATGCACTTTTTGTAGTTGCATTGTAGTTACTTTTAGTAGTCATTCAACATTGTTGAATGACTACCCAAATAAACAAATGCATTGACTGATTGATTGATTGATTGATTGATTGAAGAATTTATTAACAGTTTTGTTTTTTTGGAGAATTACAGTACATTTCAAGCACAACTCAATACAAGACTGTTAACTGTAGACGACACCATAAAGCATTACACTGTTTACAATAGGGTCCACCATGTTCAATTCATCATAAAACAAAAATGTTCATCTTTTGTCTCATTTGTTGTGTTGTCCTGGTTAAATGTTTAAGATCATGAAGAGATTTGTGCAATCCCTGGCTAACAACCTGAGAAAAGATGGCTCCAGACCATAGAATCTGCTGCCTAAAATTAAAGTAGATTTGTGATTTGGTATGAAGCACTACACTCACTGTCCCAGTAGAAGCTTATCAAAAACTTTTATTTTGTTGTTAATCTGTATTTTATTTTATTTTGAAAGGTACTTTTAGTTGCTGATTGATAACGCCAGTAGCCTACTATTTCCAACAACTGTTTTCAGCAGCACGGTGCACCCATAGAGTATTATAAAAGGACCTATAGCCTCTGTACCAGGCTTTCATTTTCGTCGGCGCAAAAAATGAAAAGCAGCACCCTAGATAGCTGTTTAAATGAGGCACATGCACGCATTGCTGGTAATTGAGACTAATTAATTGGTAGGTATGGGTTTTGCAAATCAGCTGAATTGTGTATTGTATAATTTACAACTGTAATGTAGTTTAATTTGTTTAGTTTTTGTTTATTTTCTCTTACTTTACGTTGGTTTTATGCAAGTGAAAACTTTTTAAGAAGAAATAAACTACGGTAGGTAAAGTCTTCATTCGGGCTGGCTGGGTGACACCTATTTTAGCATGAGGGACAGGTTGTGTAGGCGGTACTGCGGTACCACTAAACCACGGTATTTACTTGGCCGGTAGGTTTCTCTTCTTGTCCGAAAAATATATATATCTTGAGTGTCGAACAACGATTGCTGAGAATTAAAGCAAAAAGTTGCAGTCAGGACTCAGGATCGAGTACCGTTGGTTTGAGGCGCTGTTCCTTGTAGTTAAACAAACCCCCTATCAGTCATGGACGGTGGCGTATTAAATTATCATTTAAAAAAAAGAATAGAGTCTGCACACTGGTGATGCTGAAAAAGCTCCGCTGTATTTTCATTGCGTCGTCAACGTTTTGATCTGTTCAGATCTTCATCAGGAGATCAATTTACAATAAATGTCAACATACATTACAATAACCCATACATTTCCCACAATGCATTTCATAGCAAATGACAAGTTAATAACAATCAGTGTCCTGATTGCCCTGAGATCATTTCAATGGATAACAATTATACTAAAACGACACACCCCGTGGCATGCTGGGATATTCAAGGTTTTACTGTACATGACATCATAACATCAAGTTGTCGTGGCCGAGTGGTTAAGGCGATGGACTAGAAATCCATTGGGATCTTCCCGCGCAGGTTCGAATCCTGCCGACAACGGCCTACTTTTTTTTCTTCTCCTCTTCAATAATCTCACATGGTTAGAAACAAATACAACAGCTAAATGCAAACCTTCGTGAGAACATTCTGCGGTACTTTGTATTAAAGATGTTTACAGTAAAATGTGTGACCTTTGTGTATCGGTCCCAGCCATAGAGGTTCCAGCCGGTTCCAGCCTGCTATGAATGTACAGGGTTCGTTTTTTGGCTCCGTTTTCGTCAAATAAGTCTATTCAAGCTACGAAGTATTTGATACATAATCCAATACTACCATTGGAGGGAGTGGGACTGTATTGTTTTATTTAGAATGCAAACCCCTAATTTGCGCTCTACTGCTCAACAGTGACCTCTGGAGAGTGGAGACACATACTACCAGACAGTTTCTTTGTCACAACATAACCACGTCGTGTCGCTACCTAGCAACGAACAGGATGCGTGCTTGGCTGCACAGCTCTGCTCTCAATTTAGCTAGCTAGGCTAGCCAGCTAACGCTAGCAGCTAGTAGCTACCAACACTATGGATGACGACTTGGACGACCTGCTTGATGAAGTTGAATCAAAGTTTTGTCAGGACGTTTCCATCAGACCTCCAGCTCACACGGATTCTGTTAAATCTGTGAAATGCGATAATGAAAGCGAGGGAAAGAAAATACACAGGCATGTTTACAACATTGGCTAACGTTAGCTAACATCAACTATGTGTAACTAGTTGAATTTCGAATACCCTGTCTTGCATTTTCTGTACGTTTATCAGCTGGAGCTTAACTATGTTAAATGCCCAATCCAAAATGTCCAGTGTTTACAAACATTACAGCCCCACAGGTACAGCACATAATATGTGCTGTGCATGGGGGCTGTAATGTTTGTTACTATATTATATGTTACATCGTGTATCTGTTGAAATGATCACTATATTTACCCAGGGTATCTGGGCTAAGCTCAAGAACTTGTTTCCAGCCAGGCCCTGCTCATAGAACACATTTCATCGTAGTGGTTCAATGCCTTGTTCAAGGGCACTTCAGCGGTGGTAATTTTAACGTGTCGGACCGCTGATTCGAACTGGCGACCTTCCGGTATCAAGACCGCTCAGCTATCCGTTCGGCCACCGCTGCCACTTGTTGTCAAATACTTGCCATGGAGACCTGTTTTAATCTAGATTGAATGAAAACATGTCATGGTGAAGCCTTCATGGCTCTAGCATCGTTATGCTAGGTTTATACTTGAAATTCGATTTTGTGCAAGCTCCATCATTATTTCCAGAAAGGAGAAGGAGGGTGGGGGTGCAAGGGACAAATAAATAAAAGCTATCTACATAATACACATAGCATATCCATCCAGTACAGTATGTACATGAGGCTCAATGAGTTTTATTGTCTTTCCATACAAGTACAGAACAATGTTTTACCCAGGTCCTGGTCATCAAGGACCACTAACATTGCAGCAATATATTATATACTGTTTATTAAATTAGACATCAAGGTGCAAAAACGGTCAGTGCTAGTATAATATCACCTTGAAGGAGAATGTCAGAAATTTAAATGAGAAGAACATGCATGTCTATTAAGCTATAGCTAATATATTCATGTACAGTGTACACCATACCAACACCATAAGCTGATATAATGAAGTATTATGACATGGACCTGTGTTTTCTTGTTGTGCCTTAAATATCTTAGAAGTGACACCGAAGATATTGATGCGCTATTAGAAGATCTGTTAGACGAGGACTATGACTCCTCTCATCCAAAGGTGAGTGTGAGCAAAACCTACTGCTACAGTACTTAGGGGGGCCAGTCTCAATGTCCCACTGTAAATGGAAGTACATGAGTATTAATTTGGACGAGCAGTGGTCCAATAAGAAGGTTGTTATTTATAAGTAGTTTCAGTTATTTAGTACAGGTAGCGTAAACAGGCAGCGAACATCAAACACATTCATAGGATCCTCACTTTGTTAGATAACATTGAGTTGTTGCTATAACAACTCATTGTGAAGGTAATATGACATTCCAAGTCACAAAATGCTGTCCCATTTCTCTTTTACTACATTTTAAGAACCTTGAGCTGAACTCAGGTGATGTTAACTGAAGTCTGAGGGTTCAGTCAGTGCTGTGGGCAACTGGACATAGTGTGTACATTGAGATTGTACAACAAAATACATATATTTTGGGCCACAAGGCCTGAAGTCTGGTCTGAAGTGAGACCTGAAAGGGCACATAATTTAAGATGTGCATGTGATCAAAAGACATATTTTCATACAGATGACATATCTACCATACAAAGAGTTTAAATGCACTCAACCTAGCTGGGAGTTCCAGACCCCCAGAAGAACGCGCCCAGGGGGCCGGGCTGGTTCCGGCGAGCCGCCGCGCGTCCAAAACGGTTGAGAAATGACAGAGTTACCGTGTGGCGGTCCCTCTACTGTACCCTCTACTGTCACTGTACTGTACTGCACTGGCACACCCGAAAGCATCATATATACAGTTAATACGTGCGTGTGTGTTTGTGTGTGTGTTAGGTTGCACACAGGTGGTGAAAAACAACCATGCTGTTTTCGTGCCCATACCCAGCCACCCACCCACCCACACACATAGCTCCGTAAGGGAGTGGTTGCACCACTCAAAAACGTTTTGTCCCGACTGAATTGCTGGCACAATCGTCCAGTCTTCTTCAGATTAGTGTTTTGCTTCAGATTTATGTTACTCAGATTTCACACATATTGGTATATTTTAATAACTAGTCCTTACCCGTTGAATATATGAACAGCAAATGATGTTTGCCAGATGAGGCAGTAGAGAGTACTCTACTGCCCCATCTAGCGGAGTCAGGTTAATATAAGGAAGTGTAGGCTACAGACTGAAGGACAGACAGAGTGAGTGAGTGAGTGACTGACTGACATTTTTCGGTGCTTTTATAGATAGATAGATATGATGAATTTTCCTATACTCCTTTACATACCTATACTTTCAGACTGGGCAGCTGTCAAAAGGACCAGAGACGGGCAAGAAGCCCTTGCCTCAAATAGGAGGGAAAAAGTGAGTGTGTGTGTGTGTGTGTGTGTGTGTGTGTGTGTACTGTGTATGTGTGTGTGTGTGTGTGTGTGTGTGTGTGTGTGTGTGTGTGTGTGTGTGTGTGTGTGTGGGAGAAGAACTACTGTAATGATTTAGTATCATTTTGCAGGGGCAATTATGTATATCATTAACTTTAAAAACAGTCCGTTTTTGTATTTGTCTATTATTTTATTTCTCGTGCATTATGCTGTCCTTTGTGAATACAGATGCTGTCCAGTTTTTCTTGGAGGAAGCTCCGTCACAAACGGCATTGGAACGGCTATATCAAAAAGGTGCGCAGATTAATTGTATATTCAATTTCCAATTTTCACACACTGACAGTGGAGGAAACCATGCAAGGTACCAATCTGCTCATCAGGAGCACTTAAACCTGCTCAAACCTGCTGTAACAGTCAGACTCCCACCTGCGCCCTGCATTCCATTTGTGTGCCTTTTTGCTGGCCTCCTTTTTGCACATAAATTGTTTCAGTGAGCAAATATTGCTTTGTGCTCACAGACATTGTAATAGAAAATAAAAATGTATCTCTGTTAACAGGTCATGCGACCAGTTGAGGTGCACATCATGTGACTTCCGTGTGCTTTTATTTGATGACTATGCATGGGACACCACCTGTGATTACCTGTTCCTGAGGTGAGTCTCCACATGAGCATCAGAGTTTTGTCACTTGTGGTCAAAGTCGAGTGATGCAGGGGTGAACTACCTGCGCTCCACTAGTCAAGGGGTTTGAAGCCACCGCGATGCATCCGACTTGCCGAGTGTCTATAGGGTGTAAAAACGTGTATGTCACCAAGAGGGGGGCGGCGTTTGAAAAGCTAGCGGCGCCATTCTTGTGGGCTTTAAACTCTAGCCCACATCACTCAGAATAGAGTGACGGTGGTATGTTTTTGTAAATATTGAGCTCGTGCTTGGCGACAACATAGTGAACCAACACCAGGATGCATAGAAAGAACGTCGGGCCCAAACACGGCTGTGCTTAGATACTTTGTTGAACATTATGTCTCTGCGCCCGTGCGCCGTACAGCCAAGATCCATGATGTGTGTGTGTGTATAATATTCACATGCCATGTGTATATGTACTGTATAATATATACAGCAGTGGGAGGGATTATTTGGCATAATGATAAATTGAGGACAAAAAGAGGTAAAACTAGAAAAAGTGCCCTTCTGGGCACAGGTCTCCACCAGGAGGATAGGAGTGTGAGTGTGAAACATACTCTCAGTGCAAAACATACTCTCACCCCATGCCTTCGGCCTGGTGGAGACAAAGAATTGGCTACACAAAATGTATTAAAAGAAATGAAAGTCCAAAGGCCAGATTCCAAGGTCAAGGATCTCAACACTTTTAAATTAAATCATATTCCCCAGTTAATATTTCTTGAGGTTTTAAACATAACATTATTTGAGTGTATAATTAAAGATACTAGACCTGTACGTGCCCGTCGGCCACCGGCCTACTTGAGAACGATGCAACTTGTCATAGCACCCATTTTAACTGTCTGTCTGTGTCCCACATGGAGATCTCTGTATCTGTCTGTCTGCCTGTGTCTGAAGAGTGCTGCAAACTGACAGTGAAAAGTGGACTGGTTAAGTAATCAATAGACCTTGCGGTAAGCCCCACCCGCTCGCGCACCTGCCCCGATACCGTTGCTAAGCAGGACAAACAACCCCTACTATCAGCGATCCTCCTTTTCCCCTGGGTGCGCACATGCACATGGTGCAGGTGGCAGCAGTGGCGGGGGCGTCACTCGTTCACCCTCCCTGCTACTAAATCATACCATTAACATCAACTTTTACTAAACAATGGTTAAATCAATCGTCTAATAAACAACAAACAATTACCTTGGAGCAAATGGTGTGCTTTGAAACTTTCTCCAC
The DNA here is from genome assembly GCF_951216825.1 of Electrona antarctica. NCBI lineage: Eukaryota > Metazoa > Chordata > Actinopteri > Myctophiformes > Myctophidae > Electrona > Electrona antarctica. Next base: position 31,468,184 of record NC_136811.1, on the reverse strand, counting down.
GGTCAGTTGCTTGTGTGGACGGCGGCCACATAACTTCACCCACAGGCTCCAGTCACGTCCCCTCCCACTGCGGTTCAGAAAAAAGAACGCTGCTTACCCTTTTCTGCACATTGTATCCAATAAGTGAAGGTCCGCTAATGGTCTAAACTAATTTGAATTTAGGAACGGCAAAGAAAATCCAAGTTAAACAAGCGTTTAAATAGCTTGTTTAATGAGAAAGGTCTATTGGCAGGTGTGGGGTTGCCATGGCAATCAATTGGCTGAGGCAGAGGCTAGAAATTGCACAGGTGAGGGGACTTGGCCTCATTAGGTCCACTGGCACAGCCTGACCAGAGCCTTTTGTGGTGGTTCTGGAGAACCGTGGGTCCGACCGACTCGATAGCGGGCACTCCCTGTGGGGGTGTGGAACGTGTGTGTCGAATTTGAAGTCGTGGGGCAAACGGATCTCGAGTAATGTGCATTACAATCCGTACACACACACACACACACACACACACACACACACACACACACACACACACACACACACACACACACACACACACACACACGCAGACACACAGAGACGTGGCGCATTTATAGTAGGATAGCAGCCTGCCTTGCAGAAATTAAAATACAATGCTAGTTTGGCCTTGCATGATTATTTATTGATTTGGTCAGAAGGTGGCAGTATTGAACCATGGAACTAAATGTGTCACATGCATATGAACTTCCCATCCTCATTGATTGATTGAATACTTTATTAACAGTTTGCAGAAAAATCTCCGTTTTGCATTACTACACAGATCCACTGATCCGGATATTTTGGAAAATCTTCCCTTATTTATCTGTTTCCAAAAACCTCTGTTTGAATGGATGAAAACGCCGTTTGTGTGTGGCTGATAGGCCCAAACGCACAAAAAAAGACCCATATACTGTAGGTGTAGCACAGGCCCAAGTGTCTTGCTCAGGGACACATTGATGAGAGCTGGAATCGTGTCTGGGATCTCTGCGACCTCCGGAGTCCTAGACGGGCTCACTAACCATTCAGCTCATTAGACTCAACAGGAAACTGTGTACGAAGTTGTGCACTAGAGGAAAGTAAGTCACAAATATAGATTACATCTTGAAATCTACCTATTAGATAATTAGATTATGCGATATATTGTGTGCAAAGTTGATATTTTGGCCTGAGGGTGGCACTAGAGGAAAAGGCGTGGGGTTAATACAATAGTTAGGGTTCATCTGTTCGCATGACAACCTGCCCATTACATTTGTAGATCATTTGCGTGCAAGTGGTAAATTTAGCCTGAGGGTGGCACTACAAGTAAGTAAGTAAGTCACCAAAATCGGTAGGATTAATCCTTGCTGAGCAAATTAGGTTTCCCATCAGATTTTTAGATATTGTGTGTGTTGGAGATTTTTTGGCCTGATGTTGTCACCTGAGAAAAGGCTGTTGTTGTGTAACTAAAATCTGAGTGTTATTGAGTGTGAATGTCTGTATTTGAATATCTCTAGAACCGCTCAACCAATCACCTTCACATTGTGTGTGTATTGCTGATGTCCTAACATAGTGCAGTGTCAACTGTGAAGTCAGTCGGATCTGCAGTTATCCAGAACTAGTGAGCGGCAATATTGTAGTCATATTTTGGTGTCGGACCTAACTTGATGTGTTCTCTGTGACCTGACCACAAAATTAAACAGTCTTTCACAAAGAAGTAAACCTGGGAAGTGTGACATTTTAACACTAACAGGAAGTCACATGTCTTCATGTCTACAATGATGATGAGGAAATACGTAAGTGACTTCTTGGCTTTCACCCGACATGATGACCACTGTGCTTCTGTTTCCATTTTGTATTCAAGGGCAGGTTGTGGGAGGAAGAAAGCTTAATTCCTGGTGACATGATGTCACTTGTTACACTAATATGAGCTGGCAGGCCAGCATGATAATTACCAAGAACATTCTCACAGCAGAGATGTGCAAAGACTTGGAGGAGTGGGAGTTTTATCAATACCTGATTACCTTAGTGTTACATAAACGCACAGGAATAAGATGGCGACACTGGAGTATGGCTGCAGCTGTGGTAGCTCTCATACCTGTAGTCCTGGTCTTTTTATTATTTTAACCTTTTTAACCTTTCTTACGCTTACAGCAAATGTAGTTGTAGGATGCAATTGTATTCAGTTGAATAATAAATAAAAAATACTATTAGATTTGTAGTTTCTATTTGGTGCAGATTATTGTATTTTATATTATTGGACATTTATTTTCCTGAATATGTTTTAAGGTTTCTTTTTTTATGTGTGTTCCTACATATGGCTGCTCTCTTCTCTGACTGACCACACAAATGTCTTGACAATCAAATATTAAAACGATTGGGTCCACGTTGAACCAGAATTGGAATAACTATGAATTAAATTCTATGAATGCAGTGATGGTGCCGTGGTTACAATGGAACATTTTAGATGTTAGCCTTTATTTATTTCCTGCAGAGGTCACTCAATAAAATGAGGGGAGATTGGCTTACAATATATTAATTGAATATTGATAGCTTTTGGTTTTGTCATTTCTTGCTTTCTTGCTTGCTTTCGTTGACTGACCACTGATTTACTGATTGCCTTTCCAGAAACAACATGCCAGACAGTCAGAAGCTGAGGGCCAAATTGAAGAGGAAAAGAGGGACACGGGCATATGCCTGTCAATGCAGCTGGTTCTCATCTGAAGATTTAGCAGACCTGAGGGACCAGACACAGCTTAAATGGGTGTGTGCGGCACACATGATACCTGAATAGTGGACAGACAAGCCTTGAGATGTGGTCTCTCTCTCTCTCTCTCTCTCTCTCTCTCTCTCTCTCAAAATCACCAAAGATTTAAACACTAACATAGTCTCAATACTGTTCAAACAACCAACCAATGTTATGGTTTTGAAATCTAAATCCTCTCTCTAAGAAAACATTAATGTGCAACTGTGTTACACAACACAATGTTTGTGGCAGTACAGTAGGCAGCATTTTTGGACCTACAAATTATGTGATGTAATTGCCCGTTCAATTAAAGTACAGTAACCACCTACAGTATATAGAAGCCAGATTTAGATGTTAATGGTTTCTTACTTCCAAAACACTTCCTGAAGGCGTAAGACAAGCAATATGTGTTGAGTAGCCTACGTTTAATTCAGAACAGAATATGTCTGACATGTATATATTTTTATATTGTTAAATGTCAGAATTAAAGTATTTATATTGAGTACCTATGTGTGTACAGTATACTAATGGGATCTTCCAATTGATGATTTCTCTTGACTCTGAATAAAGACGTTCCAGGTCTTATCTCATTGTGTATTAGAATGCAAAAGTGCACATATAAAATGATTAAAACAGCAATGGGAGAAAGTACAGAAGCTGCAAACTGGAGCTATTGTCCAGTCCAACCATCTGCTGTCCAACTCTCAGATGCTGTTCTGTTGCTTAATGTTTGATTAAATATTATGGCTAATATGGCTTGTCCTGATATTTAACAGACTTGGAAATCATAAACTTCATCCATCCATCCATCTTCAACTGCTTATCCGTAGTCGGGTCGCAGGGGCAACAGCTCTACCAGAGTGTTCCAGACTTCCCTCTCCAGGGCAACATTAGTGACTTCCTCCTGGGATATCCCGAGACGTTCCAAGGCCAGTGAGTCGAAGTGTTTCCTCCAAATGCGCCTTGGCCTTCCCCGGGGTCTCCTCCCACAGTGGGACGTGCCTCAAGGAACTCCCTAGGGAGACGCCCGAGAGGCATCCTAACCAGATGCCCGAACCACCTAAGCTGGCTCCTTTCCAGGCGAAGAAGCAGCGACTACTCCGAGTCTCTCTTGTGTGACTGAACTTCTCACCCTATCTCTAAGGGAGATGCCAGCCACCCGTCAAAGAAAACTCATTTCGGCCGATTGTATTCGCGACCTTATTCTTTCGGTCATGACCCACACTTCATGACCATAGGTGAGAGTAGGATCAAAGATTGCTCAGTAGACAGAGCTTTGCCTTCTGGCTCAACTCTCTTTTCGTCACAACAGTGCAGTACAGCGACTGCAATACTGCCCCTGCTGCTCCGATTCTCCAGCTGATCTCCTTCTCCGTCCTCCCCTCACTCGTGAACAAGACCCCGAGATACTTGAACTCCTTCACCTGGGGTAATGCCTCATGCCCTACCCGGACTGCACAATCCACCGGTTTCCTGCTGAGAACCATGGCCTCAGATTTGGAGACACTGATTCTCATCCCAGCCGCCGTACACTCGGCTGCGAACCGGTCCAGTGAGAGCTGAAGGTCTTGGACCGATGGTGCCATCAGGACCACATCATCTGCAAAAAGCAGTGATGCAACCCTTAGCTCACCAAGCCGAATACCCTCTCCGCCACGACTTCGCCTTGAGATTCTGTCCATGAAAATCACAAACAGGATAGGTGACAATGCGCAGCCCTGTCGGAGGCCAACCCCCACTGGAAACGAATCCGACATACTTCCAAGCACACCAACACAGCTCTCGCTTTGGGTGTACAGAGATTGCCTTTAGAGATTCCAGTAAAATATAGAACTGCTAAACAAGCTACGTTCAGTCAGTATGGTAAAAGGTAAGTGGGCTATATGGAAGACCCAATCATTTGTGTATCATTAACTTGTCTTTAAACTATCCATCTTTAAAATATTGTAGATTCAAGCAGCTTTTTAAATGTGTGTGCCTAAGTATGCATTGTGTATGCTTGGGTGGCATACTGTATGGTAACTTTTCTTTTTGATTTATTCACTTAGTTTATATTTATTTTCAGCATTACATAGGCCTACAAACACATTTGTTAAGATAAGTTGCGCTGTTATTTGTTAAAAAAGAAAACGCTATTTTAAACAAACACAGAAGTCTCCCTGTGTCTCTCTTGCTGACCAACACTGTCCCTGGCAGTGCTCATTGGCCTGTGTACACTGTGTCCATGTATGCATACATACAGTAATATGTAATACCTGTCTGCCTGTAAGTGTGCACAAGCATTGATTCATGTTGGCGATGAGGCTATTCCAACTGTCTGAAGAGCCTAGAGTCTAGAAAGGAAGGATGTTGCAAGTGGCCTGGAGAACATAACAACCATGCTTCCTGGCAAGTTGAAGCTCTTGTACATGCAGGTCTCAAACAAAGGTGGAAAAGCTGGGGAGACTGATGATCAGAGATCCATTGTCAAGGAGAGATGACATACTATTTGTGATTTGATTGAATGAGCAGCATGCCAGCATCATACAGTGTATAGAGGAAAGTATTTTCACTCATCTTGGCTGGGAGAGAAAAGGGGCACCTGGATTTTAACCGGGCAGGCGAACATTTTATGAAAATAAGTGAAAGTAGCAAGTAGTCGATCTGCAAGTTCACATTGCGTGATGTGAGCTTGTAGATCAGCTATTTTTGATATTTGATGTACAACGTATCTAGGGGTTAAGTGGTTAATGAGAGGATTGTGCACCGACTGTGACTGACCTTTTAAGTTCCAGATACATTTCCTCTGAGTTATTGAATTCCTGGTATCCCTGTGTAGTTCTGATTCTTAGCACTGCGTGGTTGTGTTCCACTCCCTCCCTGTGCTGTGTAACAATCATCATTTTAGTTCAGTCAGTGCCTAAGAATATAATAGCAAATCATGCCACCCCGGTACAATAGGTGGCGGTATAGTATTGGTTTTGTCGTTCATCAGAACTGCCTCTACTCAAAGAGAATCTCTTTGCTCGAGTTCAGTTCAGTCAGTTTACATTTGGAGTTTCAAACGGTGCAAGGCAAGAAGCGTGCAAGAAAGAACAAGACTGATTCCACTGGTAGTGAAATGGAAATGGATGAAACCGTGCTTGATGACGTCCTTGATGACTGGTTTATCGAGTCGCTCAAAACGTAAGACATATAACATGTGTATGTATGATATCCAATCGGTTGAAACTAAACCCCATACTTGGAAGGCTATTATATGCGACTTTCAAAACATTTCCCTTCGTGTGATTTAGCCTACTATATTCACTATTTATTTACAGCAGTGTGATCAGTGTGTAGTTCTATCTATCTATCTATCTATCTATCTATCTATCTAATTGTTCTGTTTGCAATGGGGTATTCTATATTGTTTGCAAAGATCATACTGTCCACCTATTCATCTAGATACAAGGACCTGCATGTCTATCAACTGGAATATCCCACCAGGGTCATAGACTGGACATCAGAAAGAAGTGGGTAAATGATGATTATAACAGCATAATAAGATTGTTACTCATTAACTAGTACAATCATTATTATTATACAGTTACAACAGTAGTTTACAGACTACAATACATAATTCTGAAGGAGATTGTTTTGTTTTTGTCTTTATAGCTGTCTGTGTGGCAGGCTATCGACCATCTAAAAGTGAAATTTTAGAGCTGCACATGCCTCTGAAACTCCTTGCCGATGAAAACAAGGTAATGTATAGAATTTAAAGAGCTTAAAGATGGAGTGCCACAATCTTTCCAGTTTTTCACGTGTCTATGAGGTGACAGTACTTCATTAGACACCCTGGAGTCGTTTTTATGTGCAATGGTGTATTAACTTTGTATTTAGGGTTTCTTCCTGGAGGCTGAACCCTTGACAGTCAAACCAATGAAATAAACAGTAATATAGTGACATCACACTATCACCTTTTATCATACAACTACAGCTGTGGGTGCGGCTTCAGTTCAGGTGGATCACCACTCACACCACCCACCAGGCAAACCAGGCATACTTAATGAACTGGTGGGCATGTCCACATAAAAGCATGATTTTAACAAATACTGTGCACTTTTGGAACAAGTTCTTCCTCCTGATGATCATGTTTTAGGGTGGAAAAAAATCGTGGCACTCCATCTTTAAGCTTTTACCATTATGAATATTGCACAGCGTCACTCAGCTGATGCTACTTTGTTGGATGTGTTCAGGGTCTCTGTGCAGATCGGGATTTCAAAGTGGTTCGTCACTGTTTCACAGGAGGCCCTATTCACACCCTCAAACACGTTCCAGGAACACGGTAGGTAGGGTCTCAGGGCAGTGGTCTTACATGCATGATTTATCTACACTAGTACACTGTACAGGATTACTGTGTGAGGTCCCTTCCTAATGCAATAATGCTTCAATTCCAATGGGTAGGTAATGGTATTACCTTATTTAGGTGACAGTCTTGCCCAAAACAAAAACAAAATGCCACATAAAATAAACCATGAATGCAGCTTCAATCCCAAATGTTTTCTACATGATTTGAATTATACAATAATTTAAAGGTAGCCTTTTGATATTAATATTTCCTTGTATTCATTAAAGGTGTATTGTTACCAATGATGGGCTCACCTCAAGACTGCAACTGTGGGATAGAGTGGAAGATAGTGGTAAGTGGCCTTTTCAATGCACATGAAAGATAATTGGTGTATTCATATAAATATGAATTAACTCAACACAGAATTTCCATTTGGATTAATACAGGTCTATCTAATCTATATGGTAAATGAAATATAACGGTACTTCATTTTGTCTGGTTTTAACCTTTAAACTAATGACTGCTGGATTTATTCATATATTCACATATTCATCCCGGGAGATACAGGACAATGGTTCACAATCACCAGTTGTGCACATTCACACTTTACATTACATTGGACCTCCCAGAACAAAAACATGTTTACAAACTCAAGTAGTTCTGAAAGACACCTCATATCCGTTAATGTTCCTACTGCTGCACCTTACCTTATGTACATAATCTGCAGCACCTATGTTCTGTTAACATTTCTACAGCTGCACCTTATATACACAACTGTAATTGCTGTTACATTATAACCTCAGGTAAATACCCGTTACTTATATACACTGCTTTTACAACGTACAGTGTGTGCGTGCGTGCGTATAAGTTAACATCAACTCATTCCTCCAACATGATTGATCCCTGTGTCTTCTTCTTCAATGACAGATGTGATAAGAAAGACTGGAGACATTGAGTCCAAGTCCAAGGCTGTAGTAGAAAGAGGCAGCAAAATTGCAGTTGGATCAATGTCAGAACCCAGTGTTCTTCATGGGTCTCTGATTGGCAACATTGAACTTACTGAACTATCCTCAGGAAAGTCTGTCTATGCACTGGGTAAGCTGTCTGGGTGGTTTGTTTTTGTAAAGTTTCAAATTGCAAAAGGAAAATTAGAAACAATAGGCACATGCCAGTTGGGAACACATGCCTCTCTGGTTAAGCAATACTTATTGTACCTGCTGCCAAAGTAGTGTGTATTATCATAGCAGGCCAATCTATAACGCTATGTAGTACTATGATGTCATATTAATGACGGACAGATACAGTAGCTCCATATAGGGGCATGAAGGGGACTGACTCAGAGAGAGACGGACACCCAGACAAAGATTTGTGGATTTTCAGTTCTGACCTCCCACTTGGCACACCTATGGGTTCTCAGCGATACACACGGCAAGTTTGAAGTCGATCGGTTGGTCATGAAGTGTGGGTCATGACCGAAATTACAAGCGGCTGAAATTAGTTTTCTTCGACAGGTGGCTTGCATCTCCATTAGAGATAGAGTGAGAAGTTCAGTCACGCGAGAGAGACTCGGAGTAGAGTCGCTGCTTCTTCACCTGGAAAGGAGCCAGCCGAGGTAGTTTGGGCGTCTGGTTAGGATGCCTCTTGGGCGTCTCCCTAGGGAGGCCCTCGAGGCACGTCCCACTGGGAGGAGACCCCGGGGCAGACCAAGGCGCAGTTGGAGGAAACACATCGACTCACTGGCCTTGGAACGTCTCGGGATCCCCCAGGAGGAAGTCACTAAAATTAATTCAATTTGAATTGTGTTGTGGAACATTATGAATAAAAATTACATTTCTGTTAGGCTTTGTAAACAAGTTGCACAGGGCATATATGACAAATAACCTTTTAATAACTTTATACCTTCGATCTACAAGCTAAAAAAAACATGAGCATTTTTCATCATGGAAATGATCATGACGATTATGCAGAAAATAATTGATTATCTCAAATAACTGCGATTAGGCAATTATGAACTAAATGTGACAGGCCTAGTTAGAAGTACACTGTACAATCATCACAGGGAGTTTCCAAATAAATAACGTTGTCTAATGCAATCGGATAGGACTTTCTGTTTGGATGTATGGGCTGTCATGGCCAGAAAATCGTTTTTTGCCACTCAGTAGGCATTCCCGCATATCTTCCGGGTATGATGATGATGTCATGTGCATACCCTCTTATTAGGGAATCCCTGTTTCATCTCTATACCACCTAAGGGGTCCTTTGCCTGAAAAACGTTGAAGACCCCTGGGTTAGACGGTTATCGGGATATGCAGAGACAGTGCAACGCTGACGAAGGCTCCAAGCCGAAACGTGTACGTTGTGCTGTCTGCAGGATACTATGCCAACCAGAAAATAATAAAAGTGCCTTAAATGACATGTCCGTGAGTGCTGGTATTTTCTTCTTAGAGATTTCTTGTAAAGTTAACTTTCCCCGACCGCGCACCCGGTAAGAATGTAGACAGTGAGACGAATTGGAGTTGTGCAGGCTTCTATGCAGAGACAGTGACATACAGATTCTGTAAATGTATAGAAGTGCAGTGCATGACTTATGAATGTAAAATTATAACACCAGCTAGAAAATAAATATGTATATTTTAGTACAGTGAATAATGAACTTCAAGTGAATAGTTTTCAGGTTGCTATTTAATATCTTTATTTTTGTCTTGTTCATAGAAACGGACAACACAGACATATTGAGCTCCTTGCATCTGATGAACCATGTGTTCCTTGCCTGCACTTGCAATGGGGACCTATATGTAGTGGATACACGGACACCAACTGTTCCACAGCCCATACCAGCAGCAGATGGTAAGGATGCTGTCCACTGGTGTATGGATGTGTCCACGGACCAGTCCTCTCCAGTCCCAGCATGGTGTAAGGTCGCACGGCTGTCCTCATCCAGACAAGTTATAGTGTCTGATCTCAGGGATCTGAGAACAGCTGTGTATCAGGCCAAATTGGACCTTCAAACTGATGGTCCTATTACTGAATTCATGAATCTGTCATGGGCACCGGCGCTGGACAACTGCATTGCTGTGTCAGGTATGGAAACTGTTGTCATTTTCAATCTATCTTTTAAACTTGATCATACAATGCACTAGTACTTTAACCCATTTAGACCGGAGCTGGAGGCAAATTCACAAAACACTTTATAAATCCTTTAGTTTTCTGAAAAACTAAGAAATTATATATATATTTTTTTAAAGAAATTGATGTTGCTTTATACTGTATATAACAGGTCTTCCAAAGTTTAAAGGTATAGCCAAATCTAAAAGTATATTCCAGGTTAATTAGGTGATTGAAAACGTAAGTCTTGTACATAACAAACGGGTCATGGCGAAATCATATTGATCACTGTTAATTGAAATGCTTGCACTTGTCACTCAACATCACATCTGTGTATTTTACAATCATTTTCCTCTGCTAGGTTTTAACCCAGCGGTACAGATCTATAACACTTCCACTTGGTCAGCAGAGTCGAAGGAAACTAAGCCACTGTTTGAGCACCATGGTCATATGACAGCAGTAGACTCAAAGACTTCTTTGCCTGCCTTTATCACCTGCCATGTATGGCACCCTAGTCGGCCCCGGACTGTCCTCTCTGCTGCCACAGACGGCTCTGTTCACGTGTGGGACTGGATTCATAAAATGCCACCTAACCTCTAACTAACAGTCAAGAACCAAGACGTTTTGCATTTGCAATGTTTATTCATTTCACATCTGCAGTATATTCATTCGGTCTATTATCTTGCAGCATCCAGAGACACCTTTGGTTAACGCGGTGACTGATAAAGAGCTGGAAGCTCAATGTATCATAATCACAAAACAGTGATAATATCCTCCTGTTAGTAAGTAGACTAGTGGTTATCGTGTGGTAATACTCATGTTACATCCATTCATATTCCTAATACAATGTGCACTCATTCATAACATACAATGTGAAAATGGAATGTTACAATAACGTCATGTTATATAAAGGCAATAACGCAAACATTCTGGTATAAAAACAACGTTATGGAAACATCTAAATATGCTGTTTATATGAGATGATTTAGAAGACCATGTCCCTTTCTTCTTGTCTTGTTCATGTGTTCATAGTGACCTGGATGAACTGGAAGGAAGTTAAGACAGGGAGAGAGATAAGCCGCAGAATGTGTATCTGCCAAAAGCAGCTGGTGATACTTGTTACAATAATGAAGGTTGTGATTTTTATTGGGAATGACAACTCAGCAAGGGAAACTTACATCATCATACTGAAATGTGGCAGCCCCTTGTCCAGCTGTGTCCCTTCTTCTGAATAAATCTGAAAAATACATTGGTCAACATACTTTAAAAAGACTAACAAACAATACTGATCTGGTTTTAACAATAATATGCTGTAATGTGTGCCATTCTGTCTTGCACTGTCCTATTTGTGTATCAGTACTCAGTAGTGTACATGCAGCACCAGTCTACAAACACTTAATCTCAAACATGCATGCACAAACCATGGGAATATTTTTGCCATGCAGGGCTATTCGTACAACATGAGATACATCTTTCAAATGCTCTTGAGACCTTAATGTCAACCCCAATTTAACCCTTGCCCACTTACCAGTTAGACTTCTGAGTTTGACACAGCAAGCCACATAATCATCAAAGGAGATCTTTCCCTGTGTACTGAAACGCTTCACGATGATATTCAGGGCCTGAGGGCTTAGTCTATAGCCTAGAGACGGAAACAAATAACATTTACATTTAAGGCATAGGGCATTAAAATAAGCATTTAAACTTTTTTTTTAAGAATATGCACCCGTTATGAATCTGAAGAAGCCTTTCAGGTTAAATATGTTTCAAGTATACAGTAGTTCTACTCAAGTTCTTTTTTTTAACCTTAACATGAATAGTTTTTTGCATTTACTGGCTTCTTTATCCAGATTGTTATAGATTGTCCATACCCATGGAGTTCACAGCCTGATGCATTTCCTGCGGATCCACAGTTCCACTGTGATCCCGATCGATGGACATGAAATGCTGCTTCCAGCCGTTCAGAACTCCCCACAGTTCCTTGAACTCATTGAAGCCCATGGTACAGGACATATCCCGCTTAGCAGAGGCTCAGTTAAGGATGAACTCATGCACCAACGTGGACACTGGACATATGAAATTGTTGCATTATAATAGAAAGTGGAGTTTGATTGGCCACACCCTCAGAAAACTGGCGACAAACATCACCCGACAAGCCCTGAAATGGAAACTCCAGGGAAAAAGGAAACAAGGTCACCCCAAGAACAGCTGGAGAAGTATTGAGACTGAAATGGCAGAGAGTGGGCTCAACTGGGGAGATCTCAAAAGAACGCCTAAAACCAAGTGAAATGGAGGACATTTCAACGGCCTATGCACCCTAGAACTAGAGGAGCAAAGGGCTTAGAGTCAATAGATCTTTCATTAAGGCTAGGTATAATCTATATAGTTCAACCCGTTTCTCAAGTAGCTTGCTGGGGCTTCACTTCCTCCACACTTCCTATTCAGTTGTCACAGTCAGTGTTGCCATGTCTGTTTATTATAAGCAACTTCGGGCTTGTAGTTTCTGTAAAGTCGCTTGTAAATATTGGTAGTTGCTGGTTGTGTGTTTTTTCTATTTTTTTAAAATAGGGGGCAGGGGGGGTAGTTGCTTTTTGGGCTTGCTTTCTAATGTTTAAACCAGTGGTTCAGTAATTATTTTCATGTCAAGGACCCCCAGATTAATATGTAATTGTTCACGGACCTCCATCTGAAAATATTTTGTGCCAGGGATCCCCATACAAGATTTGCGTTGTTAAAATGTTTAAAAAAAAATCAAAATATTTCAATTTATTCTCAATATTTTGGAAAATAACAGATGTACAACCTCACAGCGTGTCGCTGTGAGCTCGTAGATCTGCCATTTTCGAATAGCTAACTAGTAACACTTTTGGGCTTGTTTTCATAGACATGGCCGCTTGTTTATCTTGCCACTCTGGTCACAGCAGCAACAGGAAGTTATGCACACATCTTATTTGATCTTGTTTTCTATATAATTATATAATGATGGCTATGGTTAACAACACAAGGCATAAAGTGAATTCTTTTTTGGTTTGTTTTTTAACAAACAAACATTTTTCCTACAGTATTTGTCAACCATGTATTCTACTGAATATAGCGACTAACAAGTCCTAGGAAACCCTTGTCAATCAAACTGAAGCTTCTCTGATTGGCTGATTAGTGAAGGATACATCAAGCATAGCGATCATCAGTCTACAGGTCTCCAGGTTGAAGGCTGTTAAAAAGAATAGAGAACAGTATAAACATTCATATATTGGTCTTCAAGAATAGACAAAGGAGGAATCTGATATTACCAAATTAGTGGTGTAAATTTGGTGCAAATATACCACTCTTTAAAGAGCAAATACAGAAAGAAAGAAAACTTGTATCAAAAACAACTACCTTACTCTTTTTTACATTGTAAAAAATATTATTTATGTAATTACAGTGTGGTACGTGTTCTTACGTTTGTATCCACCAGAGAAGCCGGCCTGTGTAAGGCATCTTTGCAGCTCATCAGCGCAGATTTGTCCATCCTACAATTAACAATCATAATGGACACGGTTACACAGAAAACCATCCAACAGACTTCCTTCACAGACTTGGTAGCCTAGCTCAAAGTTCTGGTATTAATTGAATGTTGATTAATATAAACTAATTATACATTTCAGCCTGTACTGAATTCAGGCTTGTAAAAATAAGACAGTATGAGGCAGTCATTCTGTATATGTAGTTTAAGTGATATATATATATATATATATATTTTTTTTTTTAATGTTAAAGCAATTAAGTGCTTACAGCTAGGCCCATTTCTCCAGTTCTTTAATAAACAGAAAATACATTTTCAGGTATGTTGCCAATCCAATCAGTGAGAGTACATTTATCAACTTGTGTATCAACAGTTCTTATTTGTTTACTAAAGTTAAAGATGTCCCAATACTGTATCGGTATCGGGTCATATCGGTATCAGCGAATATGCCAGTCTAACCACCGATCCGACACAGGGTAAGGCACTATGGCAGGTAAATAAAATGTTGGGGCATGTGGAGTTTGCTTTCGAGTTGCCAAAACTGCAAGTGCACATTTGAGTGAGGAGTCTGCTATAAACACAACATGAGATATATAGCTAGATAGCTATAAACACAACACGATATCACAACACTGGTATCGGTATCACACAGAAATTGTGTTATTGGGATCGGATCGGGAACGAAAAAGGTGTATCGGGACATCCCGAGACAGGGAAACTCCTGTTATTGAACAGATACTAGCAAGGATTAATATTGCGCTATATATAACTCAAAAAAAGTTAAATAACCACATAACATGATGTTTCACAGGGCAATTACCTGTCCAGCAACAGCAACAAAATATCCATATAGAGGATCCTGTTGTTGTTGTTGACCTTGTTGACCAGGGAAGCCTCCTCCATACTGGAAAGAGGATAGAGAAGAGAATGAGGAACAAAAACAGAATAATTGGGGGCACAATTACTATACTAGTACTATTGCAATATAATACAAGTTATACAACTTGTGTTATACAACAGTGTTGACTTTATTAAACAAGGGTGTTGTCAGTTGTCACAACACCCTCACCCTTGTTTAACAAAGTCAGTGTCAGACTTTGTCACTGACTGTGTGCGTGTGTGTGTTGGGTTGGGTTGGATAGGCGGCGGTGGGGTTAACATTAGTATGGGGATGAGATTGCATATCAGGCACAAATTAAATAGAAGGCCTGCTAGGTAAAAAAACAAATATATATAAATAAATCTAAAATATGTGCATCGGGCCATCGGCTCTTGTCTACAAAACACATTAAGGCTACGAAAGACCCGGGCCTAGCCATAATCTACAGTTGCCAAATCTCCAGTAATTAAATCAAGTCAGTGCACTTCCTGACGTTTACAAGATGGGCCCATGGCCCATGGACAACATTCATCATTATTTTGTTAATAGCTTACCCCTGGTCCTGGATATCCACCTTGTCCTGGCTGGGGAGCACCGTATCCTGGATAAGCCATTTCTCTGTCTGAAATACGATACAATTTGCTAAACAACAACCAGTTCTGCCCTTTTCCGTTTGCAGTCTGGGTGGGTTTTCTACTGGCGGTAGTAAAACTTATCTAGAGAGGGTGTGTCTATTATTCCGATGCAACCTATTTTGAACGGAGCTGAGCCAATGGGTAAGGTGGTTAGCTAGGAATTCGAGATAAGGCCCTAATTTATTATGGTGGACTGTCTACTAAACTAAACTATTCTAGGACAGCAACCTCAGCAGCAGGGAGCCTCGAGAAAAGTCCAGAAATCGTTGTTAGCAAAGCATAGGCTATATCCTTCCAAAACAGTACTACGTTATGATTGGTCGTTTATTACCACCTGACTAACGTTCTACCTATCATGAAAGATCACAAGAAATGCGACAATGACAAAGGCCTTCCCTTTACTAGCGATGGACCGGAGTTAGGGTAGGGCTGGCCTGGCTCCATAGAAATGGATGGCTCAGCCTGGCTGGACTGCACGACCTATAGTGCACGAGAGACACGACTGGACCTATGAGTCCATGGACTCCAGTGACCAGAGCTCTGGGTTGATTTTGAACTACTGCCAATTAAGCTGTCTAACCGGAAGTACAAGACGTTCCTGTAGGTTGGACAATTCTGTATTTCTGTACTTCCTGTACAGTTCATTCATTCCAGGTTTTATTTCCTGAGAAATGAGAGGTTGCTGTTAGCATTTACATTCCCCTAAGTGTTTGAAAAAACATACGCCTCATCATTTGTAATTGTACTATTTTATTTAAGAAAACGAGAGTGACGTGTTCATCAAGAGCCACGGGGCGCCAGTGCTAATGGTTCAGAAACTTGTTGAGGAATGAGGATTCAGTAGATTTTGTTTTCGTTTCTCTGACTTTCTGGAAAGTGTGATTTTGTGGATCGGCGTGCGGCACCGGTATTTTAGGTGTATACGACGCAGAGTATTTCTGGCTCTGTAAACAGGACGGGGCATATTATAATGTGATTTTCACCAGGTGGACTGGAATGTCTTTTAAAAACAGTTCGCAGATTTTTTTGGGGACAATTTCCAAAAGCAAATGTATTAGAAAAGTTCACAACGCGTTGTTTCTTCATTCACACTTTCCAGAAAGTCAGAAACGAAAACAAAATCTACTGAATCCTCATTCCTGGACCTCAACAAGTTTCTGAACCCCTTGAGCACTAGCACTGGCGCCCCCGTGCGTCAGTTAATCAGCCAGCCTGTTTTACCCAAAGTGTAGTTTCTCTCTGTACACTTTGGGTAAAACAACGCGTTGTGAACCTTTCTAATACATTTGCTTTTGGAAACTGCCCCCAAAGAGTCCGCGAACTATTTTTAAAAGACATTCCAGTCCGCCTGGTGAAAACCACATTATAATATGCCCCGTCCTGTTTACTACTGTTGTGCTAAATGTATACTCCCGTCGTACGTACACCTAAAACACCGGTGTTTTACGCCGATCCACAAACTCACAACACTTTGCATCAGTCGCGCTCTGTGAGCTTGTAGATCGGCTGTTTTCCAGCGCGCGACACTCGGTGTACGATAAAGTGTAGACACGTCTTTAATCCCCTCCCAGGCTTTTATCCTGCGGTGACAAGTAGCTAATGCGTCTCTCCAGCCTCTCAGCGGAGCCATATTGTTATTATTATTTTCAACTTCAAGTCAGGCGACCGAGTCGGGAGCCGCTGTCTGCGGACACAGGGGGTAGGTTGGGTGGGGGCAACGTTCACTCAGTCACCCAGTTTGGACTTTGGAATACCTCAGAGTTTCAAATAACTTGAAAGTTGCCGGGACAGAACAGAAGAAGAATAACCTCGGGTATGTAACTGTCTCGATCGGAGTCAAGTCTTTGCTGGTTCTTGTACTCGTGCTAATGCATGCTGCTGCTAACTAACAGTTGGGGAAGTAGGACTTTGGTTAATAAGGATGAGAAGAGTATAGCCAAGCTAGCTAAGCTTAGCATAGCAATAGCTTGCTTCATTCACACAGTTGTGTGGTTAATGTTAAAGTAAAGAAAGTATGATCGCCTGTATTAAGCTTTAAAGCATGTAACAAGTAAACGAGGACCACACATGTGAAGCATTGACTAGAAAACCAGTTTTTGAAAGACTTCACTAACTTATATAAACTAAACTAGCATCTGCTTCCACACAGCTAACTTGGCTAACATAGGCTAACTCAATGAGCCAGATTGTGCCTGAACTGTAGTTGGTGATAAACAGTGGCAATGGAAATGTTGACATTTACTGGGAATCATTTTGTCGCGATTCGAAAAGTGGAAATAATAAGCTATTAATTACACTATACCGCCTTGTGTAACGTTAAGCATGAATGAAACTCCAGTACTCCTCCACAGTGGCCACTTGACTACACAGATCTATGGGAAGTCTCAGTCAGCCTGAAGCCAGCTTAGTTATGTCATGACTCATGACAGGAGAGATTTATCAATGTAGCTTGCCTTCTGTAGTTTAGTCGTGAATACAGAATTTTGGTTAATTTCAGTTGTTTGTTTTTTTGCGTTCAATCCATGTTAGTTGGGTGACGTTTACGGCAGTTCCGTGACCGCGGAGAGCAAAGGTCCGTTTCTCAATGGATTTGTCATCTAGGAGGGTTATTAAAGAAATTGAGCCCCCATGTAAATCGCAAAAATGCGGGGGAAATTCACGAGAGCCCCAAATCCATATGGTCACCATCAAAAACCTGTTGAGGCACAATAAGGCACCTAAAATGGGTTTTCATGATTCTGAATCCATTCAAAGCATTAGATTTGCCCAAAAAACACTCCTTGGGCTAAAAACGGCCATAGCCACAAATGTGCTGACCTCATCACATTTGTGATGACGGCTATGGCTGTTTTTAGCCCAATAGTAAGGGCATTTTATCAGGTATTTGACAAATCTGGGAACTAAATCGTTACCAAGAAATTTCTTCACCAATGTGTTTCTAAAGGTGTCTAATAACATGTACTAAAAGTTTGAAATTCAACTCCCGTGGGAAATTGAGTTATTAGCATAATATGCAAAATATGCCCATAACATCCTATATAAGGCAAAAAAAGTCCAAATTTCATCATTCTTTAAGTAGCATGTGACATATGAAACTAGGGTGATTGCATGATTCTGAATCCATTCCAACTTGACCAAATGTGCTGACCTCATCACGTTTGTGTGGCCGTTTTCCTCCCAAGGAGTGTTTTTTGTGCAAAACTAATGCTTGGAATGGATTCAGAATCATGCAAACACCCTAGTTTCATATGTCACATGTTACTTAAAGAATGATGAAATTTGGACTTTTTTGCCTTATATAGGATGTTATGGGCATATTATGCATATTATGCTAATAACTCAATTTCCCACGGGAGTTGAATTTCAAACTTTTAGTACATGTTATTAGACACCTTTAGAAACACATTGGTGAAGAAATTTCTTGGTAACGATTTAGTTCCCAGATTTGCATAGATTTCTCTTACTACAAGGAGTGTTTTTTTGTGCAAAACTAATGCTTGGAATGGATTCAGAATCATGAAAACCCCCTAGTTTGACACGTCACATGCTACTGAAAGCAGAATGAATTTTAGGTAATTTTGCCTTATTGTGCTTTAACAGGTTTTTGATGGTGGCAATATGGATTTGGGGCTCATGAATTTTCCCTGCATTTTTGCGATTTACATGGGGGCTCAATTTGTTTAATAACCCTCCTAGATGAAACGGAACTGCCATAAACGACCCAACTATGTATTGTTACACTTCTGGTAGGGCTCACTTGCAATAATCTATTATAAACTTTGAAACATCCCATCATCACATGGAAATGTGTTAATTGTGCTTTTAGGTTCTATCCCTTTACTACATAAAGGGACATGTGCATACTGTAAGCTAAGCTACTTGGTATTTTGGCCAATTTGTTTTTTACCGGTATGTTTAAAGAAATGCCCAAAATAAATAATTTCCTCATCCTTGGGCCTGTTGAAAGGTGGACTTTCAAGCCTGTTTCAAAATATGTAAGTTATCTGCCTTTTTTTTAGGGAGGGGGTCAGGGCTTAGTCTTAAGTGACATTGTGATGCTGGAGAACCAGTGGAACAATTAACAAGTAAACAAGTAATTAACAAATTAGATGGGAGCTTGCTTCCATCTGCAGCTTTTCAGTGTGACATACCCATTAGCAATTTACCAATGCACTGATCACTGTAACTTGGATGAAAACTACATAAAAAGTTGAGTGAGAGCTTAGTAATCACCTCCTTATATTACCACATCCATGCCAATACATGTTGTGCTTGCCATGCCAATACATGTTGAGGGCTTATGAATTGGTAATGTTTTGGTTATTAGTGATGTTAGTGATGTTAGTGTTAGTGATGTTAGTGTTAGTGTTAGTGATGGTTATTACTGATGTGGTCTTGTCTGTCAACTACAGTACTTCTCCCCTACATACATATTTTCACTGACAGACTAGGCCTAATGATGAAAGTCTAAATTAAACATTTCGCCATGCATGTTGTGACAATGTGGCAATGGAATTAAACACTCAAGCATGCTGAATACTTTCCCAAGTTTATAAAAGAGTTTTACATATGCTGGCAGGCAGTTTTCCAGCACCTTGAGTGTGAGCTCTCAAAACACACAGGAAGTGTTATGTCACATGATTTTCACATGTCCTCCCGCCTCCTCACAATGGAAAAACAGGATTCAAGTTAAGAATCAGCCAAGTTTCTCTTCATGGGGGTGGTTAATGGGGGCAAAAGGTGACATTGTTATTTGTTAATGTGCATAACAGGCTGTGTTTGGCAAAAGGATTTTGAGTTGATTGGAATTGGATAGCTGTAAAGGCAAGCAACAAGGCATTCTTATACTATATTCAAATTAATGTTGAACAAGTGAAAATAGACATCTACCAAAGCCACTTGATTTGACAACATACATTGTCTACGGGAAAATTGTTTTCTTGTCAAGGTGCATAATTACCACCTACCATGACCATCAAGCAAATCCATTTTCATTGTGGCTGCTGGTCTGTGTCCCATTATAGGTAAATCCACTTGGCAATGGATTTAATGGTCATTTACTTTACCTACATCATGTGTAGTTTGCAAAATTAGGGAAAATTGCTCATCTATTTCTTGAGATCTATCAGCCCTTGTTCCATGGATGGATATATCCCTATCCGTAACACACTCGGCAGCATGATCTGGTTACTTTGTGTTGCTGTGGTAAAACCAGTTTTCCTAGAACCAAGCTGGGTGAGGTTATGTAGGGTAGTGTTAAATGAACAACAAGTCAACCTCAGGGAGCACCAATCTGCCTCGTCAGAAGTACAAGATGTCTGGTCTAGGTTGGTCGTGTAATCCAGCACCCAGCCTGTATAATCCAATATAGCGTGTATTACATGCAGATTACATGCAGATTACATGCAGATTACATGCATAAGAATAGGCTACTTCCACTAGCCAGTGCCACACATTTAGTGGTGCTGGCTAATAATTATGATGTTATAGCTATAGGTTAAAGTAATGAGTGGCTAGGTGTCCTCGTTATTCCTGAGAGATGTTTGCAATTGAAATAACAGAATTTGATGTAGGCTATTTTACAGCAAACTCTGTTTTAATTCACTGTTAGATTATTGCATTTGAATGTCGTACAGGTTAATCTACAATGAGAATATTAGAATGAGAGAAACAGATGTAGGCCTGTTCGGACCACATTCCTCGGTATAGGCTAGCCATGCCTGCAATCCTCATGGTTCTACTCAGACAAACTTTTGTGCTTTAAATCATTTCGCATTGCTGTGTCTCAGTGACATTTTTTGACGACATTGGTATCGGCAATTACTGTATGCAGCTGACGTGTCATGATTTCTAACCACTTTCTACCTGTTTTGGGCATGGATAAAAATGTCTGAATTTTGTACAAGATCACAACGTACTGTGAGCTTGTAGATCTGCTGTTTTTAGAATTTAATATTTTGAAAAACGAATCAAATCTCAAATCAAATACTCTAGGACTCTCCAAAATCCGGATCAGCGGCAGACCCAAAAATCTGGCATCGGTCGGGCTCTAGCTGTGTGTCCGCCATTATTGTTCCTTCCTCTCGGCTGTCACTGAACGATCTGGCGAACGCAGAGCAGAATAGGCCAGAACATTCCGAAATAAGAAATACAAGCATAAAGGTTTCAATTAAAGGCAGGGTCTCTGCAGATACTGGTGGACTAGTCGACCAATAACATAAAGTAATAATTGAGCAGGATAGTTTTACTTTACTTTACCTTTTCATCTCAAGACCCAACAGATATATTTGATGTGACACAAAATGTGGCATAATAGGCAAAAATGTATATAAAAAAATCACAAACTATCAAAACAGATCTACAACCCCAGAACGCATTGCCATGTTTAACTAACATCATGTTTGTGATTGTGTGCTTTGCTGAGCAAATACGCAAATTATGATCTAAAGCCACCTGTTCAGGGATCAGATAGTTGTGAAGGACAACTCTAAAATAAGAGTCATTGTTTGTTACAGAACTGCATCAATGCCCAATAACATTTCTATCAGGAAAACCCTCCCTGCTGTGTACCCCCCCCCCCCCCCCCCCTCCTTTCTCTCGAGAATAAATGCTGTTTACATACACTAGAGTTGAACAGAATACAAATTCTAGTGGTCCCCATCCTCCAGTTCCAGGACTGACTGCAAGGACATTTTTAGGGTATTCTGGTCTGCTTTTGATCTGAGGACCATCCGAGGTCAGAATTCTAACAAAGTATCATCAATCAACCCATCATTGGTGTTCATTTCCACCATAATAGGACTGTTGAATTTCACTCACACTCACAGGATCAACATTTCTCAAGAGTAGGTAGACCAACTGTTATTCACAAAGTTATGAATTAATAAATGGCTACATGCGGACAGGGACACACCAAACTTTAATTCTGCCTAATGCCTGCACCCTAAACCTGTACATCGTAGAGTGTAGACTAAAGGTTTAGAACACTTGATGGTTGTGTTGCATCAACTGAGATTGAGGGTTTTAAGCTGTTAAGTTTTTTTTTGGGAGGGAGGGAGGGAGGGTAATGAATAGTTGAACACCACACCCACCATTTTTGGTAAACTGGTAGTTTTTCAACTAAAGAGACACCTGCCTGGCAAGAATCCCTGCTTTAAATTAATGCCCTGGTAATGCAGTTTTTCATTTAGGTAATTAAGAGGTAATGCTGCCTGTTGGCAAACACCGCCAGGCCGTACAAATTACAGATTCCAATATAAATATTTATTTTATTCGTTTCTTTGGTGCCAAGGTAGCTGTCCAGCCGCCATGTTACAAAGCTGTAACTGCTTTTATGATTTCTGCCCAATTCTGCCTTAAGGTCCTTTCAAACAGGCAGTTTAACGTGCCTATAGTTCATTTTCAATGAGACCTGCGTTTATTTTCTGTACGTGCGGAGAAGTCGAGGGGCAACAACGCAAGCGTATTTACGTGGGAGGCTGGGCACGGTCACGTGAAATTGTCGTGGGCGTGCTCGTTTCGTGCACACGCCCGCGACTCACCAGACCTGGATTCTGTTGAGCCTTTTTTTTTTTTGCTTGCGTTGTCGCGCCCCTTTTGAGCAGACCTGAAGCAGACCTGTCATTGATCCAGGCAACAACGTCTGCGTTCATCGCTGCCCTTTTGAAAAGACCTTTACACATTTCATTTCATTTCACAGATTATTTAAAAATTATAACCATAAATTGGGTAGCATGGCTACATTGTTACATTTTCAGTGGCACATCAACATAATATAGCACAACTGATGAGTTTTGAGTGCAGTCCGTCCATCAATTTGTAGCTACTGTATTGCTGAGCTACTGTATTGCTGAGTTTTGAGTGAATATAGTCCATTACATGTTACCATGTCTCGTTGTCTCCACCAGGCCGAAGGCATGGGGAGAGAGTATGTTTTGCACTCCGTCCGTCCGTGTGTCCGTGTGTCCGTCCGTCCGTCCGTCCGTCTGTGAACAGCTAATCTCTGGCACCGTTGGCTTGATCGCAGCCATACTCTGCACACACACTCCCTGAATGCCAGAGCTGAACCTCTGCCCCAAAGTCTTCACATTGGCCTGTTATAGCGCCACCAGGAGGCCGCTTTGTGCAAAACAAATGTTTTGACAGTACACCTACAGATTTTGTCCAAACATCATGCAAATACACAGTACACAGTCTCTCTAGAGCCATTCAACGAAACATTTCTTTTTTTTTTCTTTTTTTTTAAGATATTTTTTTGCGGCTTACGCCTTTTATTGTTTTTTTGAAGGGACAGACAGTAGGCTGACAGGAAACGGGAGAGAGATGGGGGAAGACATGCAGTAAAGGCCGTGTCGGGCTCGGGAGTCGAACCCGCGGCACACTGCGACTGGATTACCAGTCGGGTGCCCAGACGGTTACGCCACCGCCTGGGCCAACGAAACATTTCTTTCAGATTTTTCAGACTCCATCCTGATTGGCTAAGATTGGCTTCCAAAGTTCGCAGGAGTGCTCCGTTTCAAACAAAATGCTGCAAATCATGAACACATCGTGTGATTTCCGTGAAATTTTGCACGCACAATACCACTAGGCCGAGGAAGAAATGCCACTTGAATATTTTCAATTCAGCCTCATGGTGGCGCTATAACTGGCCGTTTTGTGTTTTTACCTCTAACTACACCGATCTGTGTAAAACCTTGTATGCACACTCCCTAGAGGCCAAGGAAAAACCTTTGCCTGGAATTTTTCACATGTGCTCTTTATAGCGCCACCAGGAGGCCAACATATGTAAAACACATTTTCTAATATTACTCCTTCAGATTTCATCCAAACTTCACGCAAATCGGTACACCTGCTCTCCATAGTCATGTGATCATGTGATTTGTTTGATTTCTCATAATTATCCATCCTGATTGGCTACGATTGGCTTCTAAAGTTTTCAGGAGTAGCCCGTTTTGTACAAATCGCCACAACTCCTCAACGCAGCGTCCGATTGCGGTGAAACTGTGCATGCCTATTCCCACTAGGCTGAGGAAGAAATGCCACTTGACAGTTTTCAAATCAGCCTCATGCTCACACACACACACACACACACACTCCTATCCTCCTGGTGGAGACCTGTGCCCAGAAGGGCACTTTTTCTAGTTAAATCTGTTTTTAATGTATTTGTCACTGTTGTCCTGCTTTTTGCTATGTAGATAATTGTGTGTAAGTGTTGTTGTTGTTTTGTTTACTGTTGTTTATAGAGACCAAAGACAAATTTCCACATCGTGGACAATAAATGAAACTAACATCAAATAAATAATTCTCCATCTGCAGTCATTAGCTTGTATGTTTTGAGTGGATTTTGGCCATCTTCTCCATCTTCATCCACTTATGTTTCTTTCATCCCAAATATCGTCCTGGGCTAAAAGATGGTAGAGCTAGAGCTCTCAACTAATGGTTCATGAAACGCATCACAATAGCTTGTGCTCTTAAAACCTTTAATTCATACGAACATCATGTAAACATGTCACCTTTCCAGTCTTCTCCAGTGCTCACAAAGATGCTTCTATGCTAGGGACCTGTGCACAGAACATACTGAAATATCTACTTCCTATTTAGTTGATATCAAAATCAAAGCCTGTGCACTATAAGGCAGGTAGTCTGCTTCAGCAGCATCTGCATGAGCATTCTCCTCCCTAGCTAAATGGGTTTCCTTGTTGTGGAGGATGCTGTTTACAGCCCACAGAAGCCCTCTGTCTCTATCCCAACCCTGCCTTTGTCATCATCACTCACTCCTTCTGTTCTTGGCATCAGGGTTCATGTGTAGCTCTACACATTTGAACTGCAGTGCATGTTGCAAGCTCGGGCAGTACTCCTCAAAGCACGGCATTCCATGATTCTAGTTTTTCTATACAGCCCCTCAAAAGTAGAGCAATCTCAAAACTCATGCCACTGCTATATGTAGGGCTGGCCACAAATCTCAAAATATTGATATGATCAGAAAATTGCTATTCAGAAAGAGCACAATATATTAATGAAAGTAATTAAAGTGGGATATGCTGCATGCATTTATTATTATTGTGAAATTCCCCACACCATGACATCCCTACTACAAACTGATGCCATACAGTTCAAAAACAGGTTGAGCTGTCTTCAACTTTTTCCAATGACTCGTGAATCGTCAATCAATAATGTTTTGTTTCACCATTTCCACTCCCCTTCTCTCTCTCTTCATTCCTGCTCAGTTCCATAAATGGATTACCCTTTTCATTCACACTACTGAGCATCACTTCAACAGCAACTCTGCAGAATGTAGCGGTCAGCTTTTGTTGCTGCTAGTGGAGTGGCAACAAGCGAGACAACAATCACGCTGATGCTGCAAAGAGCCTTTGATTTGTTGGCTAATTGATTTCAAACCGGTATCTGAATATTAGCTCAGGAAATGAACAGAATGTCCATAGCTTGACGAAAGGTATTTAGGATAGGCCAACTTGCCAAGCTGATTAACTTTGTTTC
The DNA here is from genome assembly GCF_951216825.1 of Electrona antarctica. Lineage (NCBI taxonomy): Eukaryota > Metazoa > Chordata > Actinopteri > Myctophiformes > Myctophidae > Electrona > Electrona antarctica. The sequence goes on along the minus strand of NC_136811.1, from coordinate 31,442,527 downwards.
CCCCCTAAAGTACAAAAAGACATGTCATGGCTCACACCACTATTTGTTCCACGAAATGGCAATGTCACTGAAGTTGATGTGTTGCAACTTGCATCCATGGCTTAGCCTATAATGTGAATGATGCTTCAAAAGCCTTGATCAGACATCTCCTTCAGACATGTTGTAGTCACTCAACGCATCTAAAAAAAAGCATGTCGAACCTACACATCATGCTGATGTGTAATCGAGGTTTAACTCACTCCAGCAATGAACAGCAAATGTCACTGAAGCATTCACAAATTGCATGTCTGATACATTTCTGAGGCCACACCCTTATTAAACTCTTTGTTTTGGCTGCATGGTAACAGCTGCTGGCAATGCACAAAATTCACCAAATGCAACCAACTATTTCCATGGGCAAATATAATTAAAGAAAGGTGAGCAGGATATGATGTCTGAATAGTAGTTTATCTGCCAAAGTCTTGAGGTAGACGGAGTTCAGCATCCACATCCAACATTTACCAGCATTTGGCTGGTTGCTGGTGTTGATTTACCAACCTGAGTGCATGTGGGAAGCCTCTGACCCTTGTCTCAAGGGAGCCCTGTCCTGTCCCTTGACTTTGAAAGTCCCTGTTCTAGACCTTTAGATTTACCGATGTCAAGTCTGAGAAACACATACAGTATGTGTAAAATATTACAATTTCAAGTGTACAGAGGCTTTTATAAGTGTCTCACATATGTTTTTATGTTACGAGATGTTTCCTTGGTGTGGTCACATTTTCTTTCCTGAACATCTGACAAATTGGGGATTCCCCACTGCTATCTCCAATTTAGCTACATCATTTCCCACATGTTATGCAAAACAATTTAACTGATTTCCTCCCTACTTGGCATTCATGTTTTTTTTTATCTTCTGCTGTCTTGGCAGTAAACGGCTAGACTTGGAAAGCTGAGATAAAAGACAGAGCCTCTGATTAATAAATAATCGAGAAGCGAATGTTCAGTCATTCAAAAAAAGAAAAGCGCATTTCCCTTGTTTCCATCCACTAAAATGCGATTCTTGGGAGATATGAAATTAGTTCATGAAATAAGCAGTAGGTTTTGTGGTCTCTGTGCCTGTCTCTGACAAATTGATTTTGCCAGTCAACTGAGACATATTATTTGACATTTATTTTACTTTTTGACATTCTTTTAGGCTATGCAAAAATATTATACATGGACTGCCTGGTTGTCCTCTATGCTGTCTTTCAATCAGGCTGTCTTGTTAAATAAATAGGCGTGTGTTGACTTGACAAGTTGACAGGGGCTGGTTAGGTTTCGTTTTCAAGCACAGGGACGAGGGACCCCTCCGACTTTTGTGAATGGACGCGATGACCGTGAATTGACATTTTGGCCGTGTTGGTGTCGCTTCTATTGTAATTGTTGACTACTCCCCTCGTCCGTTCCGAGGTGTTTTGGAGAAATATATTCACAGATCTAACTTCCATGATCAACGCACTACTCACCGGGGAGAGCAAGAGCTTGCAGAGTGCAGACAGAGGCTTCAAAAACAGCACTGCTAGGATCCTGAATGAGAGTGCATAATGTATCCACATCACACCCAACTTCCATTAATCGTGTTTTATTTTATTTTCCAACTGTTCAAAAGCGATATAATGCGAGTTCAATGCTTTGTAATTAGAAACCTCTTCCGCAAGTCCATACCCATGATACCCCATTTGTGTATTCCATTTTTTCAATATAGCCCAAAAATCCACCCCCTTCAAGCGCAAAAGTGTTTTTGCAAAAAGAAAACATGAAGACTTATTCGTATTTTTATAAGTGTTTCCATTCAGGATTGTATGCACAAAATTCTAGTTATTGCGCTTTAATAGGGCTTGATGAAATATACTTACTGTCTCTCTGTCAATCTCTTTGTGTGGTGCGCGTGGTATCTATGCCTGTCTCTGACGAATTGATTCTTGATCATGTTTGGTGTGCATATAGAAATCGTTCATCTATGTCTGAGATCAAAACGAGTAATTTACTTTATCTTGGCTGCAAGTGTGCATTAAAGGGGACTACATTACATTATTCTGAAGTTGTTTCCTTTCCAGCAGCCTCGCATGTTGTTGTTGGGCCTGTCACATGCTCACAGTCCTTCAAGACATTTGAAGACTGGCCTTTTGTCAGTTACTACTAATCAGAGGGAGTTATTGATTGAAATAGGCCTCTTATTTTGTTTTGATATTTTCCATTAGATTTATTTTTGATCTGTCTCTTGATTTACGGATGTAAAACAGGAAAAAAAATAGTTAACAGCAATTACAAATGGTTGATTCATTTTTACAAAAGGTTGATCATTCTCAGTTATATACTTTTGTGCACCTTTTGCAGGACCCCCCCCATTACTTGACCCCCCTCTACTTGAATTCTGTGCCAGTTAATGTTGCCACACTAACGGGGTTAATATGTCAGCAATCACTCTGTATCCAAACTCCTCCAGCCTAGGGTCTACAATGCACCAGCAGTGTTGCTAGCGCCCTGAGTTATCGGTGAACAGATCACTGGGGAGCTCAGACCAACAGTGTTGGCATCCACTGGCCTATATAACATGATCATGGGTGGTGTGGTCAAATGCTGTGAAGTTACCATTCCTTGCAGATGGTGAGGATTGTGTATATTGGATGCAGTTCAGGAAACTCTTTTTCTTCATCCACAGTCTACAGTAGCAAGTGAATCCCTAACAGTCCCCTTGGCTGTTGTCCAAATATCTATGGAAAAGTGTCTAGTTGTCTCCACCAGGCCGAAGGCATGGGGAGAGAGTATGTTTTGCACTCCGTCCGTGTGTGTGTGAGTCCGTGTTTGCGTCCGTCCGTCCGTCCGTCTGTTACCAGCTAATCTCCGGCACTGTTAACCCGGTCAAAACACAATATTTTGGACCAAACAAATAATTACAAAGAAGAAAAACAACAAAAAAAGTGTTTTAACCTGCCGTTTTCTTCTTCTTTCTAATTATTTGTTCAGCCCGAAAAATTGTGTTTGTTGTCATGATTTGTCACAACAAGAGTTGGCTTTGTCCGCGGCGTAAACGTCTTTAAATAAATACTTTCTGAAAAGTCTGAGGAAAATGAACAGGGATTTATTTTCCGGGTCTCTCGAGGGGGCGGGACTGCGGCACTCTATTGGCAGCTTGGCTCATGCAGAAACTCTGCAAAACTCTTCTGGTTCTCTTCTGGTTCAACAGCAGTGACCTCTGGTCTTTATGCCATCATGAGAATGGCCTCTGGGTTAGAGCAGAGATCCTCATTTCATCTGATTCAACTGTCAGACCCCAGAGACTAGGCAGCAGCAGCAGGCTTTTTTGCCTCAGCTCAAATGTCAAAATCCAACTGAAAGGCATCAGAATCACTTCTTCCAAGTTCCAACATGATTCTCGGTACAATGTAATGTCACATGATATACATACAGCAGATTATGCAGGCCTCAAGTCTCGTCTAGAAAATGTTTTCAGGTCTGGATATCGATTCAGGAGAGTGAAATTGGAAGTGATGAAAAATGAACAAGATGAAAAGTAAATAAACTGTTAAATGGTCTTAATAAAAATTTGAATATTTCCATTTCTCCAGCTGGAGAGATGTTACTGAACAAACACACTATTGCAATGATTACTATAGTACCGGTAATATAGAGCTTAAAACTTTTTTTTAGGATATGGTCTAATTAACTCACCATGAAACAGTTGTTGGGTTTCTGGCTTTTTTAGTTTGTTAGTTCAGGTTTACAGTTTCAATCTTGTGGGCCCATCAGCTGTGGTGCCAAAAAACATTAACATTTATTGCCTTTATGCTAGTGGCCTTTGATTCTTCTGAATCTCAATTTCTCCCAGTCAAAAATGAAACTCACTCTCTTCCCTTTCCTTCTCTGCCAGGTGAGGCTAAGATGGTGGACCGGCTGGCGAACAGCGAGGCCAACTCTAAGCGCATTGGAGTGGTGGAGGGCTGCTTTGGTGCAGCAGGCCAACCTTTGGCCATCCTGGGCCGTGTGCTTATCGGTGAGGGTGTTCTGACCAAACTCTGCCGCAAAAAACCCAAAGCGCGCCAGTTCTTCCTCTTCAACGACATCCTAGTCTACGGCAACATCGTCATCCAGAAGAAGAAATACAATAAGCAACACATAATTCCCCTAGAGAGTGTCACCATAGATACTGTACCAGATGAGGGTGACCTGCGTAACGGCTGGCTTATTAAGACACCCACCAAGTCGTTTGCCGTCTATGCTGCCACTGCCACTGAGAAGTCGGAATGGATGAACCACATTGGTAAGTGTGTTGGTGACCTGCTGGAGAAGAGTGGCAAGTCTCCTACAGGCGAACATGCTGCCGTTTGGGTGCCTGACTCGGAGGCCACGACGTGCATGCGCTGTCAGAAAATCAAATTCACACCGGTCAGCCGGCGACATCACTGCCGAAAATGCGGCTTTGTGGTATGTGGTCCTTGCTCAGATAAGAAATACCTCTTGCCTAGCCAGTCCTCCAAGCCTGTGCGAGTCTGTGAGTATTGCTATGTGCAACTCACCTCAGGGGGTGGCTTTGCACCGCGCTCGGACTCCATCAGCCGGCCGGGGTCAAAGTTCAGCAGCAACTTGTCAGATGATGAAGATGACAGCAGTGACTGAGGAAGGCTCTGTCATCCTGACAACCTGCCCATTCCCTGATTGACGAAGGAAAATATTTTTTTTTTCTCGCATATTTTCTACCAGCTTCCACTTTGGCTTGAAATTTGCTTTTGACATTTAGTACCTAGTGCTACAGTGTTTTGGAATGACATTCTCTTTTACCCCCACCCTTTCAGTTGAAGCTGGAATAAGTTTCCCAGGAACCATATTGACAAATCGGCAGTTAATTGAGGGAGCTGTGTATGGTTGGTTGCACTGCAGAGCACCAGGAGTAACACTTCCTCTACTGACAGCCCACACTCTCTCTCTTCCTGATCTGTCGACACGACAGACTTGACTACAGAAGAGAATGGTGCTAATAATAACCCTTGTCCATCTTCACAAGTGTTAGTTTCACCTTCACTTTAGTGTAAATTAAGCTTACTTGTAACTTGTTTTAAAATGCTGTCTTTTTTCTGCATATTTCTGCCGGTGAACCTTACAAGGTAATTGACTCCTAATTTCTGCAGGGATAACCAAATGTCTGGTCATGCTTAGGGCACTAAACTCAGTCTTTGAGTCTTTCAGGTATGTTACCAAACAGAGCAATTTTTAGCAGATGTTTGTAAAATTTCAATACTTTTTTTTATACATTTCTTTTCAACAGAACATCACCCTAATCAACCCGCATGCAATTAGATGGTCTATGCTGCACACTTGGGTTAAACTTTAATAGAACATGGCCTGTGTCATTATCTAATTAATCTAGCTGCTTGTGACAAATCAACTAAATCAACAATTATGTTTGATGCCCCTGCTTGTTACAAAAACTGCACAGCTTAGCTTCTGAATAGTCCCAAAAATGAACTTGTCCCATGCCTTTACTGTCACATAGTGCCTTCACAAACAGTGACTTAGCCCTAATTAAGGTTACGGTGTCCACTAAAATGAACTATGTTGCTGAGAGCAGAGAGGCTCAAACTAAAGTTAAATGAGTGTTTGACTGTGAGAAACATTGCTGTCAGCCTGCTTGATTATCCTTGGGTACTGCAATCTGGGTGGAAAATAAACACTCAAGTCAATAGACAAACACAATTTGTGGCTGGCTGGGAAATGTACCTACTTTGGCAGCAAATCTAACTAAATATTTGATATTTGTCTTGATGATTTTTGAGATTCCTCAAGTAGTGTGACTAGTTGCCTAAAAGGTTAGTTTTACTACCCTAACTTGAATCTCATAGTCGATGAGACGTAAAGAACGTAAGCTTATCCACATAGCTGAAGGTTTAACGATGATTCATTCTTTGTTGTGTGGGGGTGTCGTGCACCTATAATTGCAGATCTACAAGCTTGTAGAGCTGCTATTGTCTGTGTGTGACATGGTACACAACCGAGTATAAATCACTCTTTAGGTGGTGGTAGGCTCTGTGACCAGAATAATGCTTGGAAAAGTATTTCTCTTTATTCTTAAGATTTATTTTACAATCAGTTTGAAGCCTATACAATGCTTTATATAAAATAGACTAATCGTATATGCAATGCTTTATAAAATACAGTCCAATAGTATGCAATACTTTATATGAAATGCAGTCCAATAGTAAGATGATTATTATTATTGGAATTGTCCAATTTGAGACCTCCAGTAACTGGAATGCAATAACCAGAAAATGATCCTAGTGTTTTCTCCTCAGAGAGCAAGTGTCTCCCCGTGTGGTTCTGATGTATGAGGGTCCTCCAAAAACCTTTACTAACCCTGTGTTAGGAAGAGAACTGCCTAGGAACTGAATACCGACTTCCACATCTGTCAGACCGTCCTTACCTTCTCTCCCCCCTACTCATGTGATTTGACACTGAACCAGGAACTGAGATATTTGTTGGGGGAGGGGGGTTGTTCACATTCTTGCTCCTACTCTTGACAGGTTCAATCACCTATCATTCATGTTTCTCTTCCTGTGTTTCCACAGTAATCATTTGTTTGGCCGTTTCATTCCAAAACATTATCTCATCTTTGTTCTTTATTTGGTGAGAACTTCAAAGTAGTGTGTGGAGCATAGTAACAATGATTTACTCTCATGTCTTGTCATGTTGTGTCCAATTTGAAAAATAACATTAAAAACACCTGATGTTATAGCTCAAAATTTAAACTGTGTTCACAAAAATGTTATTTTCTTGGCATATATCTTAAAAATACAGTGGATTTTGTGCCAGAAAAGGTATTGGAAGAATAGTCTGGTGTCACACAGAAAAGTTGCAAACCCAATCAGAGCAGGGAGTGATGATTTAAGCATAAAATGGACACATGGTGAATACAACAGGTATGAGGTCTCTCCAGCTGGTACATTTCTCCAGGTTTTAATTCTGTTTTGGAAAATGACACGTGAACTTTTACTGCATTTGCTATTGTACAGTTTTGCTCCAGGGCACTGAGGAGGACGCCATGCTATAGTGAAAAGTACTTCAGGACCATTTATGTTCTGTGTCACAGCCTAAAGGTCCTTGCACACTGCTGCGTTTGGATTTTTAGCAGCATTTTTCCTCCAGTCTGCAAGGACCTAAAGTTATATTTTGTCTTTGAATACACAAGTTCATGGAAAAGGTTATTTAGCTCAATGCAACATGAGAGAGATGAGAAAATCAAAATGTCTAATGATGGAACAAAAATCACTAGGGTTTTTTTGTCATGCTGTGGCTGGAGCAGGTACTTTGATTCCAAACACTCATTCCTTCTGAGGAACTCTGCTGTCACTTTGCTGTCAGTTGCACTTGTTAGGCACATTTTGATGTAGGATAAAATCTTAAACCATAGGCTGTTAGACCGGAAATGACCATTTAAGTAAATTGTATGTTTTTAAAGAAAATTTGTTTTCATTTTTCTTTTAATCCTTTAGATTTTTGTACATTTGTACAGATTGTTTTGGGTAGTGTTCTTTTTTCCCCTCTGAAATTACGCTGTTTTAATTCTTGTGCTCATCCCTGCTTGCCGTAAAGATCAACCACCAGAACTTTAGCCCCATTGGAGTCTAGAAGGTGGTGGGCAAGCCGGAGGACCCGTCGGAACCAGGGACAGAAATTAACCTGTTCAGAATCTGCCTCCACAGAGCGGCAGATTGTATCCAAGACCTGTCTGTGTGACCTGAGAACTGATTCTACAAATGTCTTCTAAATCATGACGGTTTTCTGAAAAACCTGTTTCTGTATCCGTGGTTCTCAAACTATTTCATATCAAGGACCCCCAGAATTATATGTAATTGGCCGTGGACCCCTATCTCAAAATGTGTTGTTCCAGGGAACCCCCACCCAGAAGCAAATATTTGAGTAAAAAATGTTCGCTGTGAAAGAACATGTTCAAAAATGTGCACATTTTCACGATTTAAATAAATAGATCTACATGCTCTTATCGCGGCACATAATGAGCTATTTTTCAATAGCTAAAGTATAACATAATGCTTAAAACACCAAAAGGGGTTCCTGTCCTGAATGAGTTAAGGCTGTTGACAGACAGGAATGGATTCTGTTTGACAACACGTTTCAGAAGTGTGTATGTAGTAGTGTATGGAGATATTGATCCTGAGATTTGGATTATATATATGCCTATTTCCTAATTATTTAAAATAAGAATCCTATTCTTGGCACAAAGAGGAGACGAGTACAGACAGCTTAAGGAGAGGGTGTCTTCTTTGTCTGTTTGGTTTGGTGTGCAAACCATTCAGGTCTCATGGATTTTTACAAAATCTTCTTGCGTTTGCTTAATTTGCATTGTATTTTTTGGTGTTACTCTATTTTATTTTTTAGGATTTGTCATTTTATTTCTTGTTTAAAACTTCCCAAAAGGGCTCCAATCTGAATGTAATATCATTACTAATTTCCTCAGAAATATAAATAATGTATTGCCTAATCTCTGGCTCTTGTCTTGTTTCTTGCTACTCTGAAGACTAGTGTTTCCTCTCTTGATTTAACATTACTGTCAGAAAATGGATTCCAGGATTCCTGCTCTTAATGAATGAATGAATGGATGAATGTAGTCCTAAATGCTCACAATGAATGTGTTTTCATAATGACAAAGTGCCAATTGAATTGCATGAAAATCCACCAAACTATATAACGGGAACCAGGACCGGTATGGAAACCAAACTTGAATAGTACTGCTAAAATAATCTAAATTTGTGGGAAGCAATGAGGAATAAATAGTTTGCAGAGTGAAAGACAAATCACCTCAGTAAGTAGGCTATAGAGCTGACTGAAAGCACAAACATAATGTTCCATTAGGTCTCTTGTTATTTTGTACCCTGGCCTGTGTAAATCTAAATTGAAATGACCAGCTGAATAAAACAAAACCAATGAAAGAGAATAACACCCTACAAGTAGGCCTATATTTTGAGCTAAAGCTGTCATCGGTAAACTGATGATCGTTTATAGCAACTGATTTAAAAAAAAAGTTGTGACTCAACTTTGCTTCACCTTGTCTTGTTATGTTGAGTAGTCCACTGGCTATAAATTATTTAAAAAAAATTGCCAAGTTAAATTGACTTTTGTTTGATTTGTCAAGTATTTCTTGACAGATTACCTGTCTTTGAGATAATAGAGAATCGGATTGAGTAGGCAAAATTGTTTTAATAAATATAGTTTTAATATATATTTTTACAGTATCTACCTAATGCTAAAAAGCATGATCTTTTGTTGAGAACAGAACAGTGACTGTAGTTCAATGCTGAAGTACACGTTCAGACCTGATGTTGACAGACATCTTTGTTACTGCAGTGGGTGTTATACTTATACACATACAGTACTTTAATGTTCTGAAAGTCAAGTTACCTCTTGTTAAAAGTTTTAAAACACTTATACTTGACATAGCTGCTGCCAAAGACAATAGAGCGTCGCAGTCCCGCCCCCTACCAGGGCCCAGGAAATGATTCCCCGTTCATTTTCCTCATAGACATTTCAAAAAGTATTTATTTAAAGACATTTTAAGCCTCGTACAAAGCCAACAATTTTTCGAGCTGAACAAATAATTAGAAAGAAGAAGAAAACGGCAGGTTACAACACTTTTTTTTCTTGTTTTTCTTCTTTGTAATTATTTGTTTGGTCCAAGATATTGCGTTTATTGTCATGATTTGTCACAACTCGAGTTGGCTTTGTACGATGCTTAAAAGGTCTTTAAATAAATACTTTTTGAAATGTATATGGGAAAAATGCATTGGGAATTATAGATAATATTGGGCACTAGACATAACAGCACTAGGCAGCCAAATTAATATAATACAAACCAATCGGATCATATCTATGCATTTTTCATCATTGTCCGCAGCAATGTATAGAAGGGTAAGTCTGTTTTTACCTCCAAAGTTCAAGGTCACAAAGTATAAAATTCAAGAATGGATAGTTTTTCTAGAAATTGGATGGGAATGATCAGTGGGCTACTCAGAAGGGATGATATGTGTGGTTAAAAGGAGCATGGCTTCACACAAAGGTATTCAGTCTGAACTGATTCATGCAACACAATGAAACTTTGTGGAAAGGTCCACAATGTGCATCAAGTGTTCAGGGGTGGGACTGATGGAGGGTAGCTACTGGGATGTTAGTCGGGACTTGATCACCCCGGCTGGGTTGCCTGAGTAAGGGGTATGATGATGTTCGAGAGACCCGAAACCCTGATGACCTTGGGATACATCACTGAGGATACGTCCCAGGTGCATCCATGCAATGTTTTTTTTTGTTATGTGTGATAATGAACCAATTAATAGGATTTGATGAATAACTATCGTGATTAAGTTTGTATCAAACAATCTTGTAATTAGTAAACTTGATTAATTTGAAGCAAGATTGTGGATATATTTTATTGACCTCTGAACAATATGCTTGAACATCTAATCACTGTAGGTCCTTAGTTGTGGAACTTGTGGTCTCCTTTTCCTTATAGAATGAGCTGAAGGAAACCATCACACATTTTCTCAGGCACTTTCGCCCCTCAGAAGTCAAGCACATGCAAACAACGATGACATCATTAGACATTCAAACGTGAGTCACAGTGAACATGCTTTGCATACAGCCAATGAAAAACCACTACATGAACCTCAGTACAAAACAGAGCTTAGCTCTCCCTCTGTCGTCTGAAATCCACTGCATCAGTCTCAAACTGCCCTCCATCCACCCTAGAGAGATGGGTCCAGTGGGGGTTAGCTATGCTGGTGGGTATATGGGGAATCGGAGGCTATGGGCTCCATTTTCGTCACCGCTAAACCCCTTATGCCTAAACTTCTTTGCCTTTTTTTACTATTTTGCAAAACATTTTTGAATAGTTAAAATAGCCAGTCTACAAGCTCACAACATGTCAATGTAGATTGGCTAGTTGAACTATTCAAAAATGTTTTTCAAAATAGTAAAAAAAGGCAAAGAAGTTTAGGGATAAGGGGTTTAGCAGTGATGAAAATGGAGCCCTATGTCTTCCCCACACAGACATGGGTATTATATCATGATATGAGTAAATTAATCCTAGCTTGGGTGCCAGGCATTGTCTGTTGGCATGGGGGGCTGATCCATGGCATTGGTCACTCTTCATCCTTCCCTATCGTGATCTACTTCACATTCTTCTATATTTCCCTCTTTACTCTCTTCCCTATTTTCCTCCCTTCTATTGTTCCTTTATTGTGGGTCTAATGACTATTAGTTTTCTGCTCTAGCCTCTAATGACTATTAGTTTTCTGCTCTAGCCTCTAATGACTATTAGTTTTCTGCTCTAGCCTCTAATGACTATTAGTTTTCTGCTGTTGATGGCATGAAAGTATGACAGGGCTGGTGTTCTCATATCTCTGAAGGAAACTCAAGTTTGTTGTGATGTTTAATTTAATTTTAGCATGAACGGATGCCTGTGTAATCCTGGCTGACATTTTGTCGACTGACTTATTACCCTGAAACAGTGGGATTCTACATGCAGAATGAGGGCGAATGGATTTCCTCTAGAACAGAGGTTCCCAAATCTTTTTGGCCATGCACCCCCTGTTACATCCCGACCTAGCTGATGCACCCCCCCACATGGAAATATAAATTTCATAAGCTATATAGAGAAATATATTTCCTTTTTATCCACATATATGCACATATATGAACCTGAATATGGCATAATATATGCAGCAAACCATAGCACCACCATTAGACTTTTCATGTCGCGCACCCCCTAGAAGGCGCTTGCGCACCACAAGGGGTGCACGCACCACAGTTTGGGACCTAGAGCAGTGGGTCTTGTCTAGAAGACAAGAGGCTCTTGAATGAAAATGCTCCATTTGACCACTGTTATGAATTAGCATGACTAGTTTGTCACCTTGTCTGGTTAAATATAGGTTTATTTGGTCTGTTCAAATGCGGTGCCAAATCTAAAACCTTCAATTCTAGTCCAGAAGCATTTTCTTTATCCCCCCCTCCCCCTTGGAAATGCAAGTTCCACACAGAGATTCCAATCCAGACTAATATTAATGCAGTGATATTAGTCTGGCCATGCAAGGCTGCATAATTCCAAAATAGCATGTAGCTGGTGCTGACAGAGATTCACAATGGACATGGAATTTTAGAGTCCAGAAAAGCCTTTATTTCAAAAGCAGATACATAAGAGATTGAGTGAAATATCATCTCCCCTTTTAATGGCTTCAGGAGGTCCTCTGAGACTTTAGCTGTCAGAGAACTGTCTTTTCACACAATCGCCAGATTATTTCTGGAAACCTTTTCACGATGGAAAGATTTTCTTTCGGGGTCTTAAGTAACCGGACATAGTGAGGAGAGAAAATGAAGTATCTTACTACTGCCATAGTGGCAATGATGATACACATACACATACATAAACATACAACAAATACAATACATTGTGTGCAAATTGGCAAAAACACAACACAACTATGCGCATATAGACATTTGAGTAAGACGCCTGATAGCGAGAAGCGACCTCGCCCTAAAGGGGGAGCACGCATCCGCCTAGGTGACAGCGGACTGCTGGGCGAGCGCTGGCGCTTTGGCATGGGGGGGGTCAGATCAACATATGGAATGAATTCTGTACTGGCCATATATGGAGCGTGTCTTGAATGTACAGGGTTTGATGAGGTCAGATCAACATATGGAATGTCAGAACAGGTCAGCTCCATATATGGAGATCTAAGGGTGGCAGCGGGGGCAGTGTACAGGGTTTGATGAGGGCCCAGGTAGGGCCGGGCCTTAATTTCCGGGCCTGTTTTCGCCGGCTGCCAACAACACACTGACGGGAAACACACGATTTCATAGTAAATGCGACCTGCTTTGCGCTCCTGCGTCTTTCTTGAGTAGCCTACATCCACATATGTTAATGTGGGATGTCCTCGACTGATTCACTGATGAGTTACACAATCAACACAGCCACTGGATGTATCCAGAGAAATATAGTTCTGCGAAAATGTATGCTGTTTTATGGGGGAAAGTCAAGCTTTTTCTAATACAGTGCCCTACAACATTGAGTTGAGACAGACCCGATGACAGTCAAAAGTGCAGATATAGGCTGATTTATTAGATTCAGGTGAATCAGCGTCCAGTAAAGTGTTAACAGTGTGTACTAGCATCATGCATGGACTGCAGGCACCAGAGTACCAGGGACATGATTTGACATACATTAGCCTATAACTCTGTGCCCTTCATCATTAAACAACCAATCTTTCACTTGGGGCTTTTATTAATCACACATAACTGGAAAATGTTTCATCATGTAGTACGAATAGAGTAGACATGGTAACCAACAGTTCCCAAGAACAAACTAGGCTTTTGTAAAGCAAAAACACAACTTCAAATGTGAGAAATACATATAAACCACAAATGTGAATAAGTGGGAGTTAAGTGTATTGAGGTAATACACTTAACTTAATCCATTTAGCAAATGTTAATTTTAATTGTATTATGTCTAAACCAAAGACATGTTTCTGAATGAATATAGCACAATGGACTGTTTCATAAACTATCACCGTTTCTCAATCTTTTTTGTGACAAACTGAGCAGAAATCTTTGTATAATGACTACCATGTAACTAACAGAAATGTGGGGGAAAAAAGCAGGATGGAGGGTGGGAAATATTCACAACTACCATTCCAGTTTGGCAAGGTGATCATCCAAGCTCTTTTCTATTAGGCATTTTGCCTAATGGAATCATGTTTAAGTGGCTGTTGTGCGTTTCCTGCTGTGACCAAAGGTTGAGAAACAGTGGGTAATGTCATGTTCTGTCATAGAGGCTGGTTTCAGTGGCAGTGCTGCATTTAATTTATCACCCGCTTCGGATGTTATCACCCCTTAATCAAGAGAATGTTCGTTATCAGCACCTTAGAAATACCCCCAGTATGTGATAATCAACATACTGGGAAATCCGGAAGTGAAACTATGGGAGCGTTTGCTTTTTGTGTCAATAACGGAGGCGTGCCGTCTCTGGTGGCTTTGAGCCACGTGAGGCACCGCCGAGTGAGGCGCCAGCCGTGCGAGTCGCCGTGCCGAGCATTGTGACGGCCACCAGAGCCAACTCAGCACTGTCCGACTTACGTCCCGATAGGCAGAGAGTCCTTGACCAGGCTATGTCTGCACCATCCTGCATGCGTGCAGTCAGGGTGAACACAGCCAAACACCACAATGTCTAGTATGCCAGTATGGCCATATTGGCCATATTCCAACGTCCTGATAACGGTTGATTTAATGCAGTGATAACGGACGAATCCGCTGAATTTATGAGCATGGATATTTGATACGAGTTCACTCTCTATTTGGTAGTTATCTATTTGGCAGTTGATTTCAGATACTGGATATAATGGTGCAAGCAATACGGTAGATGGTGTACAGTATGTGGGTGACTGTAGATCAATAGGTCTTCTTCCAGGACCGTACATACAGCTTGATAGCAAGCAATGGGTTTCTGTTCTGTAGGCTGGGATGGAAAACATCAAAGTCTACTTTCCTCACTCTTTGAAGGTAGTCTTCTAACACCACCTGCAGCACAATACACCAGAGTGAACAAAACACATCACAGTGAACCTCGCATTCAACTGAAATCCCATAACAAATGTCTACACTATAGTGCCTATATGGCAATGTGCAGGGTTCTTCATGTGGGCAAGCACATGCAGAGCAGATGGACAGATTGGACACGCCAATGTGTGAGCAAAACAGATTAATGCAGACAATGACATGCATATCAAAAGCATACCAGATTCCTCTGGTATTGCAAAATTGCACCCCAGAAACAAACAGAAATTGACCCTCAGTGTTTGGCGAGAGAGCAGGAGGACATTTACTATTCCTCTGTAATTAGTATGTGACGCTTTTAACACAACTTAAAAGAAAATTGGCCAGAGAGAGCAGAAAGAACGAAGAAAAGAGTTCTTTAAAAGTTCTATACCTTTGAGTAAAAATCAATGTGGAAGGAGGTGAGAAGGTGGCGAACTAAAGAGGATCCATGGCAGCTCTGTGCAGTTGAGGTACTGCACAGCGCTGCCTCAGATCCTCTTTAACCCATTTAAACCTGAGGACGATTCTACAAATGTCTTCTAAATCCTGACAGTTTTCTGAAAAACCCATGTTTCTATGTCAGTGGTGCTCAAACATTTTCATGTCAAGGACCCCTAGAATTATCTGCATTTGGCCGCGGACCCCCCCCCCCCATCTGAAAATATGTTGTTCCAGGGACTCCCCCAGAAGCAAAGATGAGTTAAAAACGTTCGCTGTGAAAGAATATATATTCAATGATTTGCACCACATGTTTACGATTTTTCAAAAATAGCAGATCTACAAGTTTGTAGCGCTGCACTCGGTGCCACGCTATGAGCTTGTAGATCTGCTATTTTTCAATAGCTAAAGTATAACATAATGCTTAAAACACCAAAAGGGGTTCCCCACCTTCTTACCTCCTTCCACATTGATCTTTACTCAAAGGTATAGAACTTTTAAAGAACTCTTGTGCTGTATTATTGAAACCCTCTCCAAAGAGCACCTGTCTGCAGTTTTCTACATAAAGGACCCACAAAGTGCTTCTTTTCTTTTTTCCACACTCACATGCTCCTATAAATACATTATTATGACAACATTTCAATAGCAGAACTTAACAGGTTCTGGGTTACCCTTCGTAGTAGAAAAGAATCAAGTGAGCGTTTAATGTTTGATAACCTACTGTTTGTAGAAAGGCCGGGAAAGCAGCAGCTGGGATATTCTTCCTAAAAGATCGAGCCTGAGGAGACAAGCATTTCAAAAAAATTTGACAAATCTTTTCTTGTGCTGGTTGCTGTCACAAAATCTTTTAAAATACATATCAATTTGGGGGTTCTTGTCATTAACATGTTGAGAAACCACTGCTTTACACAAACCATAGTATTTACATTTTACAGTATTACAGGCCTGTACTGTACTACATTACTATGTCTGTTATACAGAATGAATGTGTGCTTCTAACTAGCACAAATTAATTGAAGTTAATTTAAGTTGTATACTGATGGACCGACTCTGGACCGATTCTGGTGGACTATGTGTGGTCAAACAGATTGCTATTATTAAATAGTTTTTGTTGGTTTAAACAGATTGCTCTTTTGGTTATACCGCCCAGCCAAATGGGAGGGGATGTGTCTGTCTTGTCTTTGTTTGTGTCTAAAGTTTCTCTCACTGACAGAAAATGTGTATAATGTATGTACTGTACAACTCTTTGAATAAAGAAACTTAAAAACGGGGGGGAAAAGGAGTCTGATACATACGTGTTCTAGGTGTACGTGGGCTTGACTAGCGATGTCGTACACTACATCTCGAACATTCTGTTCCCGGCTACCTCGGATGAAGTCCTCTTGGGATGCACCATGCTAGAGCATACGCACACAAAATAACAAATTTGTATAGCACATTAGTAGCTAGATGAGAATTCTGCCCAGTTTGAACCATTAAAGAGGAAGCTTTGACTGCCAAGGTCTGTCCCTCTGTCTGCTTATAGTTTACTGTGACATCTTGCCACTGGCTAATGCACCCACACACAGAAAGACAAGCTCATTAACATTGCAAACAGAATTGCGAAAAGAGAATTGCGTGAAAATGTAAATAAGAAAGCAGTAGTCACTAGTAAGATGTCATAGTGAAGTTTGATCTGAAATATTTTAAGGACATGGCTGAAAATAAGCAGAAAGCATAAGCAACCTACTATACTTAAAAAAGGAAAGATTTTAATGTAATTATATCTGTATATCAAATTTAACATCGCTCCTCAACTCTACCGAGTAAAAAGTAAAAATAAAAAAGTAAAAGGTGCTCTCACAGATCAGGATTAAGAAAAAACAACAGACAATCCAGGCACTCAGGAGTAAAAAGAGAAATTTTATTTAATTAAAAGGAAACGCCTACATGTTATGAACTTAGAAAGGTCTTCATTGTTACGTATGGCGACACATAACTTACAATAAGTCAAAGCCAGGCTCTATACGTAATTACATATTTTAAATGGAAAGCTCTCTCATGTAAATGAGTTTCCACCCAAGTGTAGAGATAGCAGGGGAGCATACAGTAATCCTCTCTAGCATGTGACAATTAAAAAATCACGCTCATCTAAATTGGCCAGGGAGGACAGCAGTGAATTGTACCACTATCACCATCTCTCTATTACAAAGACGTAGGAACTCACCAGCATACAAATGTCCATGGGTAAGTAAACCTTGCGTCTGCTGCTGTTGTAGGGAGTGGCTCGTAGGCATGTCACAATCCCGTGTGCCTTCCCTATGTGGCTGGCTGCATGGTCCGCATGTACATCCTTCACACCTGGTGAGCGGGCAGATTGGGGTTTGGGTATTTGGAGGGACGAGACAGTGGAATAACGAAACACTGAGATCACATTCTGTGCACACATAGCCACACGTTGGAGCGGGTAGTTAGCGCCACTCAAAAAGGAGGGGGCACATACAGTAGGCGTGTTTGCCTGAGAGGCAAACCGGAGACGGAATTCTTATGGAATGCACTGAAGTGCATGATGACCTTGTTAGAGAATCAGTTCAATCATTCAAACTTCAAAGGTAATGTTTATGCAGTCCATCCAGTTCTCATTGACTTCAATGCATTCCATCAAACTTGCAGGAGTTTACCACCCAGTACTGTTGAATCTGCTAGCTCAAATTGCATCAAGAAATTGATGCAATAGCATAGCCTTGGGTGGAAGCAGTAAATTAGCATCTAATGGGTTCACTTGACAAAAAGATGGAATAGATTTTAGATTATTGCCAAAAATAAGATGTGGCAAATATAAATTTAAGATGCATGTTTTGTTCAGCATGATAATCTTCACAAATTAACACCCCATGTATAAGTGTTGAAGAGTAAATGAAATCTCTAGAAGTAAAAAATCGTGAGGATATGAATAAACTAAACCATGGTGACTCAACATCACTACTGATGTCACCACAACCTCTGTAGTCTCATTTAGCTGCTGGTTAGCAACCGCCCTTTTTAATATACATAAAATGTGGTATTCACTGACGTATTTCATGTCATGAAACTCTCTCAAGCCTGTGTTAACCACAGACCTTATTTCAGGCATCTATAAAAAAAAACAGACTTCAAGCTGAGGGAACATGAAGTGCAAAAATGTTTGTGTTAACACATTCTTTAGAACTACAAACACTATATATGTTTATTGCATTTGAGGATAAACAATGCAATGTTAGCTCAACAGAATGTAGAAGCTACACTGCATTATTTTCTAATTCCCAATATGCCCAACAAGTTAGAACTGCAGGACAGCTTATTGCCTTCTGGACACACAAACACACAAGCACAGACTAGAGAGGCTCTTACCTAAACACTCCAATAGGAGGTACAATACGGAGGACTGGGTGTTCTCAGAGTAAGCCTCTAGCTCCTGTAGGGTCCTATAAGCTCTATCTTCCAGGTCCTTCTCCTGGTAGGATGATGGAGACACAACATACTGAAATACATTCTATTTAAATCACTGTCAGGGGGGATTGGACCATAGATTGGAAAATCCCATGTGACACATGATAACTGAGGTAGATGGCGTTTAATTTTAGTTTGTGGGAAAGCAGAACTCAAGACGTAATGGATTCAAAGACCAGTTGGGGGGGCATGTGTACTACTGTATATATTTTGTATACTAAATAATACTTCACTGTATGAGAGTCATGAGACCATGCCTGTTTGTGTTGGTATGACTATTGTGGCTGTCAAGGCTTTATGTTCATGTAGCAAAAATGGAATAATGTCTTACCCTGTCTGTTATGATTCTTAGTAACCATCGCTTTGTTAGGTAATGCTTCCTCACTGCCTGCAAAACAGCATTCAAACACTTCATTGTTTTGACATGGCATTTTATTAGTCAACACATCTTTACCAAAGTGAACATCACCTCAGAATATACAAAGAAACAAGTAAAATCTGTTTGGTCCTCTGCTTACCCTCCATAACTCTGAGCTGACTGGCTGCATTGGAGCGTCATCTCTATACAGCTCCTCTAAAGCCGTTTTCCAGAACTGCATTCGCATCAGACCAATGGTTTTCTGGGAAACAGAGTCCTTCACCTTGTAGAGAAAGAGACACAACAAAGTGTGATACATCCTTTGGAAAGAATTGGTGCCCCTTTTTGATCCATCCATGTTGTATGTCACTGATTGTTTAATTCAATATGTTTTGTCTTTTTCTGTAAAGCTTACTTATTGCCGTTGTATTTCCCCTCTCCCGTTTGTCATTCATGTATCAGTATAATTGTTTTGTTGTCTCTACAAGCATTACAGTTTGGGAAGCACTTTGACATTAGAACAGTGTGTATCAGGTAGCACTGAATGTGCAAGAATACCTGCCTGAGCCAGCTCCACATTGAAGGCTCTCAGGGCCAGAGAGGAGCGCCGTGCCTCCTCTGGTAAAAGGAGGGAACATACAAAACCATCATAGTCTCGTGACCTAAGGGGGATAGAAGAGCAGCAGAAATGCATTCAGAAGCAGAACACACACACAGTCAAATCTCCATTTGTACACCGATTCTTATAGTTAAAGCATAATATTCGCTGCCCCGTCGCGGGCAGCGAATGTTGTGTGAAGCTTGTGGGGAAGGTGGAGATATTTTTCTGGCAGAACTTTCAAATGGATATGAAACTAGAGGGCAATATCTGACTCCAGATCTGAGCAATTCATTATGGAGTACAAATGCAAAGTTTGTGTTTCATAAAAATCCACCATAGACATGTTATGAGCTACTTTCTGTCAAGATTATTTTAAGTGTTGGAGTTTGTAAGCGCTCGTATTCAATAACGCAACCGTCGCAATGTTTACAGATTAAACACGTGGTGACAAAACGAAATGATCAGACAAAATGGAAATGGAACACTATAAAAATGAAGCTGATAAACGGGTACTCTCTCCTGAGTCCTGATTGGCTGAAATGTTGTCACCTACCTGAAAATATGTTACATTAGTCAGGGAATATTATCAGAATAATGTCAAATCGGGAATACATTTCTTACCAAGAATTTTCTTCACCAAACAATGCGTTTGAAAAGGTGTCTATTAACATATCCCACATTGTTTTTTTCTATTCAACCACCCTAGGGGAATTTTTGACAGCTGCTGAAAGTTGGGGTACCATCAACAACCAATATAAAAGGCAAAATGTTCTAAATTTCATTATGCTTTAAGTAACATGTGACGTGTCAAACTAGGGGTTTTTCATGATTCTGAATCCATTCCAAGCATTAGTTTTGCACGAAAAACACTCCTTGGGCTAAATTCAGCCATAGCCACTTGCCAGGTCAGCACATTTGGGCAAGTGGCTATGGCCGAATTTATGTCCCTACGTTCCTGCCTCTGATCTGCTCTGTCTCAGCTAGCCAGTCCCGGTGTGGGAGGCGGTACAATGGGAAGTCAATAAGGAAGTCAAGGCAGGAAGGAAGAGAGAATTTCAGACGGTCAAACAAAGATTAAAAATACTTAACAGCTTCTGCGCCAAATGTAATTTCTCTCACGTTTCCGTTGTCTCCTATAGCCGATTTATGCTTCTTTTGAAACATCTCACCACCACCAAAAGGCCGCAGCACGGCCTGCACGGAGGGTATGTACATCTGTGTACCATAACACCTGGAATAAATGCATATGGACCCTACGTAAAGTAACATCCAAATTTCAGAAACTTTACGGAGGGTGCCGAGAGGGGCTAGAAAACCCCCTAGTTTGACATGTTACTTAAAGTATAATGAAATTTAGAACATTTTGCCATATATTGGTTGTTGATGGTACCCCAACGTTCAGCAGCTGTCCAAAATTCCCCTAGGGTGGTTGAATAGAAACCAATGTGGGATATGTTAGTAGACAACCTTACAAACACATTGGTGAAGAAAATTCTTGGTAAGAAATGTATTCCCAGATTGTATTAATATTCCCTGACTATATGTATTGAAGAGCTGGAGAGACAGATCAGAATATGTAGTTATTTTCACTGCTTTAACTTTTTTCTTTTAATATCACTTAATATATCAAAGATTCAAGTTCCCTAGCTCTGGTCCATAAGTCTAATGCAAAGACATTAGAGATATGGACCAGAGCTACAAGTTCCCAATCCCGAGCCATAGCCTAAGATTTAGACTCTCGTAGACGCGTTTATCGATTCTGATGTCAGAATCGATAAATACGTCTACGAGAGTCTAAATCTTTAGGCTACCCGAGCCACAAAAAGGATCCCACAGAAGAAGCACGTTTGTTAGTAGCCCCATCTTAAAGCGTACGTAGAAAGAAATCACGCTAGCCCCATATGTGCCCTCTCCCTACGCTCATTCTGTAGCTCGGAGCTACAGAATGAGCGTAGGGAGAGGGCACATATGGGGATAGCTTGTTTGTAGCTCTGGTCCATAGCTCTCAGTCTAATGTTAATGCAACGGTAGCCCCATATGTGCCCTCTCCCTATGCTCATTCTGTAGATCGAGCTACAGAATGAGCGTAGGGAGAGGGCACATATGGGCATTAGGGACTGGGCTATGGACCAGAGGTACTTTGTTTACACAGTTTGCACCTCCAACACGTGCACGTGTTGATGAATTGAAAATAGAGGACACTAGCTAATGTAAACAATGCTTAGTACTTTTCTGGTTTCATCCTCGTAGCAGTTTTGTATTGACTTGTGCTTTCGTTTGAAATGTACCCATTCTACTACTGTGAAGTGTGAATAACATTTTCAATCAACGTGAGGTCAATTTCATTCGCACGTACAAGGGCATGACGTCCAAGTAGCTACAAGCTAGGTGGTCTGGTCTGTAGCCCCATATGTGCCCTCTCCCTACGCTCATCTCGGAGCTACAGAATGAGCGTAGGGAGAGGGCACATATGGGGCTATGTGGTAAGTAACAACAGTATGAAGCATATTACCTACCTGACTAGATCAATGCAGTACTTTTCGTTCTGCTGTGAATCAGATGAGTTTGTTGCAGCTCTCAGACTCTGTAATTCTACGGGTTTCTGGATAAAAACCACATGTGGCAACAACTTTCTTTGAAGAGTTTGAAACCGATAACTTTTGTTAGTTAATAACAATCCGTGTTTGACACAAATGATTCCAGCAGCCATGTTGTTGACAACAACATCTCCTTCAACTTTTACCTTTAACCCCTACCCTGTGTTACACAGCTAACTGTCCTCCTCCGCAAACAGGATCGAGTGTGTGTTCCGCTTCATGTCGTCAAATAAAGAGCCGAAAACCAAATTATGTCCGGAGTCCGGACTCCTATCAACAACAATAACTATCTATCAACTCAAGAGGATAATATAACGAAGGGTTTGCAACTTTGCATACGTTCCACAGTTGTTGAATGGTTGTACAACGTCCAAATCCATAATAATCTTTAAATAACATGGCGTTATCGGTTTTATATATATACTCTATGGTTTTACCTCAGTAAAATAAACAAAGTGATCACATGTCCTGTGATCAGCGCAGTCATGTGACTGGTGTCCTGGATAATGTGCGTGACAGTAGTGATAGACCGTGGAAAAAGGTGACAGCAGCAGACTGGCAGGACATGAAACTATCGCCATATGGCGATAATCACAGCGAAATATCACTGTGTTTGGCTGCTGTTATGGCTCTGGGGGTTGCTGTCTGATACCACAACTATCGGGTAAGGTTTCTGTTTCAGCTAGTTGCTAACTTAACCAAATACAACTTCATGATTATGAGTTTGCTACGCTGGGTATGGTGCTCATATTATCTGTTACGTGTCTTAACAGTTCAAGTAGTTAACCCGGCCGCATGGTAGGAATAGTTCTGTCACTGTGTGATTTGCAAAGTTCACAACTTCTCCATTTCTAATATGCACAATGGTGCGTCAACATATCAAAAATTCACAGCACCAAATCAAATAAAGTGCTGTTCTAATAGTCTACTACTCTACTTGAAGTATCTTCAGAAAAACGGAAGTGAATCGACCCGCGCTACACTAACATACTGCCTATTTCTGCCTCTGCTACGGGAACATTTACATGCATGTAGGTGAAATTCTGATGACGCCATGTGAGTATTAGATTATTCCCCGTGAACATTATGTTATCTATGAAGTTATCCATTCCAGGGATCGATCTAGTCGGTCTGGCCAAAAGTTCTTCTGAACAGTGAACACACATATCGTTGCAATGAAGTACTTTAGCCACAAGGTGGACGTGTTGTGCCGTTTATTAGTAGCCACTGTGTACTTTTCCAGCTTTTCCATTGTTTTTATAGGAGACTGCAAAATCTTCCATACCAGGCAGACAGGTAGTCTCATTTGTATTGAAAGGCTTACACAAGACAGATCTGCTCAAGAAATCTGTATCAAGTCAAACAAAATGTTTTAATTTATCCAAGAAACACGCAACAGTGTGTGTGTGGATTAGAAAAACACAATCAAAATCATATTGATTAGTGAAAGGGTAATACACAAGTTAACACAACCATTTAAATTTACTCCTACGGCCTATAATGAAGCCACCACTGTTTTGTGGGTTTTCTTGGTGCGCTCGTCATGTGACCTGAGATTACATAACAGTTGTGTAGAAGTGGCACCTGTGGTCACCTTACTGTAGCTGGGCCCCATACAGCTGTTACTTAAAGTAAATGTTTTGAAAAGTTTCCTTCCAGGCGGCGTCTCTGCCTTTTGGAAGCATCCACTTACATCATGCAACAATGACTTGACACATTGACCTACAGTACAGTTACAACTTACACAAGCTTGTGTTGGAAAGTAGCCTACTGGATAAGTAAAAAGTGAAACATGCCATTATAAGGAATTTACATAGAAAACATTTTGCTTTTCAGTTTCACTGTGGATTTGATTTAAAGATGTTTGAATGCCATTTGAGTTATGCCACACAATAAGCAGGGGTTATAGTAGCCCCAATATGTTCCCTCAGTCCCTACGCTCATTCTGTAGCTCCGAGATGAGGTCACATCCACCCCCCCTCCCACCGCGGTTCAGAAACGGCGCATGGTTTCAACCAGGAGCGCTTCTTACCCTTTTCTGCACATTGAATCCAAAAAGTAAAGGTTGCCTAACATGCTAAAGCAGCTAAACTAATTTAAATTTAGGAGCGGCTAAGACAATCCAAGTTTAAACGATTAAACAAGTGTTTAAATCGGTTGTTTAGCATGTTTTTCAAGGAAGTTGAAAAGCTTTAGCGCCTCCCCTGTAGGAAGTATATTTCCAACTGACTTCAGTTCACTCGACATGCACACGCACGCGCACAACTTCCTTGAAAAACATGGAAGCGGCAGACAAAACAACCGATTTAAACACTTGTTTAACCGTTTAAACTTGGATTTTCTTGGCCGCTCCTAAGTTTAAATTAGTTTAGCATGTTAGTGGCCCTTCACTTTTTGGATTCAATGTGCAGAAAAGGGTAAGAAGCGTTCCTGGTTGAAACCATGTGCCGTTTCTGAACCGCAGTGGGAAGGGCGTGGATGTGACCTCATCTCGGAGCTACAGAATGAGTGTAGGGACTGAGGAACATATTGGGGCTAGGGTTATAACAACACAACTACAAAGTAAATATACGGTAGATGATGCTAAATATTACAATTAAATATTTATATTTAATATATATTTATGTTAATTAAAATAATGCAAACACAAAAGCCCAGGTCATACATTTTAAAATGAGTGATTTGATTATTGTAACTTTGTTCATAGATTGTCTATGGATGATGACCTCCTATTGCCATATGCACATGGCCATGGACCCTCACACTCTCATCGCCACGTCAGAGACTGTCAGCCCATCATCCATGGAAACATCACCTATGAAAGCTGGCAGGCCAGCAACCACACTGGGGTGCCAGTGGCCGAATCCATGACGTTTGTCACAGATGTTGGTCCACGTCCACGATGGGTCCATGGTCAGTGATGACTTGAAAACATGTGGGATTTAACAAGTGCATTTTTGTTGCAAGATACCAAATGTGATTTGTAACTGGTCCCATATTACCGTTTTTGTTATTCATAATATGCAATGAGATGTCATCACCACCATCTCTGGATTGCTGTTGGTTTGATCATTCAATTTACGAGATTTCACTTCCTGTCTCCAGGTCACTGGACAGTGGTACATGACCCCCTGAAGACGGTGTCAGTGCTGGAGCCAGGTGGGCCAGGGGGCTGTGGGATGAACCACAGAGCTGAGGTGGAGCAGACAGCCAAGGCTGCTGGCTGTCTCTATGCTCAAAATGGAGGCTTCTTCAGGACGGAGAATGGCCTGTGTCATGGCAATGTAGTGAGCAATGGCAAACTGGTGAAGAACAGTGGAGGCGTGCAGAATGCCCAGTTTGGAATCAGGAGAGATGGTACCTTGGTGTTTGGGTAAGAAGTTCTGTAATTTTGTGATACTGATTCCTTTTTGAAAAAGTTAAAGAAAAAAAAATTTAAAGAAAAAAATCAATGGCTAATTCAGCTGGCATAGCAATCAGTTGTATTGTTGATCTTTGTTGGAATAATCAGAATGGATGGAATGCAGAATGTTTGGCTTAAACTAGCCATTGTACATGTTGGTCAAAAACATCTTTGATTAGATCACGTAGAAGATCACGATGATTACTTTTGAAGTTTAGTTTATTTCCACAGTGAAAAAAAAATCACAGTTCTTGACAATCGTGTCTTTGTTTTCGTTTTAATTTGTCTTTGTATATTAGGACAAATATGTTGTACGCACATGCTGGTTACTGTTAACTATGAGACCTTGCGTTTTTGTCACGTCATGTCACACTACATTTTTATCACTCAATTTGTCACGTCACATATATGGAGATCCCTGATGTCATCAATATTAGTATCAGAACCTGTTCTGACATTCCATATGTTGATCCTTCCCCATCCACCCTTCCTCTTCGATGTCTCCCTTTTGACTGATACCTGTCCATTTAAACTATAGAAGGGCCTACCCCAAAGTTATTTGTGCAGCCACGCCCGGCAGCCGACGAAAACTAGAGTTCTCAACAGGCCCTATCTGTGCACTCATCAAACCCTGTACACTCAAGACACTGCTACCGCGGTCACCCTTAGATCTCCATATATATGACCTGTTCTGACATTCCATATGTTGATCTGACATCATCAAACCCTGTACACTCAAGACACGCTCCATATATGGCCAGTGCACGCGACCTAGCCCTTTAGGGCGAGGTCGCTTCTTACTGGTATTAATGAACCATAATGAAGGCACTATCCGCACCTTACCCAAGAATAGTAGCTCAAGAAAAACAGCACCTACTGTAGTAGTTAGCTTCTTGCATAATATCATTAATAGCAATAGCAACACCAAAAAACACACACAACAAACAAGACAAAATACACAGATAAATGTAACCAAAGAGACTGCATGCACAAAAAAACTCATGTGTGAAGCTTGAGGAGAAAGCAGATCTAATATGACTTTGTGTTGGAATATGTATACCTGTAGTCTTCGCCTGTGCACAATGTTTGAATCCAGTATTTTGCTAAAGCCCTCATGGGCTGAAATATAAATATTGAGGACTGATATCATATGCCATGATTGTGACTGATATACCAGTCACAATCATGTATTCTCCTTGTTTCTATGATTTGATTGAATGCCTTGGATGTGTCTGGTGGAGCTACCGACACACTTTTCAATGTTTTGTTAAAAGATAAAGCTGGATGGTTTGCCTCCCTGTGTTTATATGGTTTTATGAGCTCTAATCCCGCTTTCAGGTCAATGGCATTGGCATGCCAACTTTTGGTCTACTCTAATGCTGGTCAGGCAGTTAGAAAGAAAAAGATCACAGGATGGCATACTGTACCTCTCTTTAAAAATACATACTGCCTCTTTGTTTAAAGTAACGCCTACCATCTCACCAATTGTAAGGACATTTGCACCTGACTTCACCAAAAGAAGATGAAATATGGAGTCAACCGAGATGATAAAAAGTCTGCTGCCCGGATCACCTGAATGAATGTTTGGTTGTACAGAGTGCAGTGCAGTCATCAAATAATTTAGGCAAAAAATAACTAGAGTTCCATGGGTCCAGTGTTTTGCAACTGTTGCCAATTGTCAATAGTCTTCTACAAGCATGTCAACAACACAGTTATCTTGGGGCACGGTGGCACAGTCGGTAGTGCTGTCACCTCACAGCTAGAAGGTCCTTTCTGTGTGGAGTTTGCATGTTCTCCCCGTGTCCCTTAGGGTAGGTACCCTCACAAAAAACATGCAGTAATCCTGGTCTCTAAACTACCTCCCCCTGGCCAACCGGGGCGCCTGATGGAGGGGAAAGGAACTGGTCGGAATAACGTGTTCCTTCCGCACGCTACGTCCGGCCGGGGAAACTCCCCCCTGTCAGGTGAAAAGAAGCAGCTTGGACTCCTCATACATAGAAGGAAGCATGAGGTCAGTCTGCTGCCCCCCCCCCCCCAGGTTGGCAGAGGGGGTGTAGCGCCCAGGATTACATTAGATAATTGACACTGGGTGAAAAAATGGGTTGCAAAATCGTGGGATAAAAATTATAAAAAAACAACACAGTTCTCATGTCAACTGGACTGTGTGTGTGTGTGTGTGTGTGTGTGTGTGTGTGTGTGTGTGTGTGTGTGTGTGTGTGTGTGTGTGTGCGCGCGCGTGTGCCTACACTACTTGTGCCCATAGAATGCTGGGTGACATGACATTCTTGTATCGCGACATTCCTTGATTTTGTGGATGTAACTTTGCTGCACCTGAACTATTTATGTCCTTGTATGCAATTTCCTGTGTGGACATAAATAAATTGTTAAAGTGTGTGTGTACTGTATATCCAGGTACCTGTCAGAGGAGGATGTTCTGGACAAGACCAACCCATTTGAGCAGCTGGTCAGTGGTGTGGTGTGGTTGCTAAGGAACGGCCAGGTGTACATCAACCAGAGCCTAGAGGCAGAATGTGGCGAGATACAGGAGACAGGTATACTCACACAACATACAGAAACAAGTTAATATGTGACCCAGCACAACCCAGCTTTGCCAACATCCACAAAATGCATTACAAAATCCTTGTTTGAAATTTATTTTTGTGTACTCAATTTAAAAAAATGCTTTGTGTCTTCATTTCTTGTGTGGAATATATATCTTGCATGAGAAACTAATCATAATCGGTTGTTTTGATATTGTGATTAGCAGTGGGAGACCAGCACATTGATTGGCAAGTAACCTGTAAATAATTGTAAATCTGATTTGACCATACATTTCTACCTAAACAGGTTCGTTCCGCCGTTTTGTGGATGTCGTATCAGCCAGGACAGCGGTGGGTCATGACAAGGAGGGTAGACTGATCCTGTTCCACATCGATGGACAAACAGAACGCAGGGGGTAAGCACGAAATATCTACTGTGTACTGGTGAGAGAGTGATGTAGGTTCGGGCAAGTTATTTGATCATCAGTATGTAATTTTGTAAGTTTAATTAACAGCTCTTCTCTTCATTCAACATCTGTGAATTCCAGAGGGAATTGAATATGCATGGTTAGATGTGCTGCGTATAACCACCTATAGCCATATAGACTACACAACATTCCATAGGACTTTCTTTTACATATCCCTAAGAAAGCACAGTGCCTTATTGGCCGATCACAGCACGCACATGACCATTAGTGGTTTAAGCCTTTTTTATATTTGTAGTAGTAGACAAATGTCTATTGACACTAATGCTCTCTAATCTGCTGCAGGTTTTCACACAATTTATTTTTGTTCTTCAGTACAATCGAGATTACACTGCAACAAGTAGTGGGAAGTAGCTGCTTGTTCTCCATTTACTTTTGTGGTACTTCTCTTTCCTTATTCCGGTGTGCTACAACACCCAGTGTTGTTGTAGCACACCTTGTCCTACAACCACTTTCCAAAAAAACAAAAGTTCTATGAGCTCCTGCCGGTGGCAGGAGGTGAAAACACAACTGATTATTGCATGAATTACTGAGGGTGAGATATCAATGGCAAGCAGAAACAATAATATTGGTATCACCTGCTGGCTGCTGTATGTGCATTATATTTTATTGTATTTACTCTTTCAACTAAAATGTGAGCCGCTGTAATAGCAATATTGAATGGTTTAGAAAATGTGTAGGAATATATGGCCTTTCTAGTGTCCTCAACCCTAACATGATCATGTTAATGACTCTTTATTTTCCCACCCTCATGCTCATAGTGCTCACATCAGTCCAGCATGTTGTGTTTGTTTGTATAGCATATCAGCAGGCTGAGATGGCTTTTAAATCATGTGCAGACTCTGCTTGACTGATGCACCACAGCCAGGTTGGCTGATGCACCACAGCCAGGTTGGCTGATGCACCACAGCCAGGTTGGCTGATGCACCACAGCCAGGTTGGCTGATGCACCACAGCCAGGTTGACTGGTGCGCCACAGCCAGGTTGGCTGATGCACCACAGCCAGGTTGGCTGATGCACCACAGCCAGGTTGGCTGATGCACCACAGCCAGGTTGGCTGATGCACCACAGCCAGGTTGGCTGATGCACCACAGCCAGGTTGGCTGGTGCACCACAGCCAGGTTGGCTGGTGCACCACAGCCAGGTTGGCTGATGCACCACAGCCAGGTTGGCTGATGCACCACAGCCAGGTTGGCTGATGCACCACAGCCAGGTTGGCTGGTGCACCACAGCCAGGTTGGCTGGTGCACCACAGCCAGGTTGACTGATGCACCACAGCCAGGTTGGCTGATGCACCACAGCCAGGTTGGCTGATGCACCACAGCCAGGTTGACTGATGCACCACAGCCAGGTTGGCTGATGCACCACAGCCAGGTTGGCTGGTGCACCACAGCCAGGTTGACTGATGCACCACAGCCAGGTTGACTGATGCACCACAGCCAGGTTGGCTGGTGCACCACAGCCAGGTTCGCTGATGCACCACAGCCAGGTTGGCTGATGCACCACAGCCAGGTTGGCTGGTGCACCACAGCCAGGTTCGCTGATGCACCACAGCCAGGTTGGCTGGTGCACCACAGCCAGGTTGGCTGGTGCACCACAGCCAGGTTGGCTGATGCACCACAGCCAGGTTGGCTGGTGCACCACAGCCAGGTTGGCTGGTGCACCACAGCCAGGTTGGCTGATGCACCACAGCCAGGTTGACTGATGCACCACAGCCAGGTTGGCTGATGCACCACAGCCAGGTTGACTGATGCACCACAGCCAGGTTGGCTGATGCACCACAGCCAGGTTGACTGATGCACCACAGCCAGGTTGGCTGGTGCACAACTCCATTTGCACCGCTGCATTTGCATGCCGGCTTGCAAATGGAGCAGACCTATTGATTGGCTACGAAAATAATGGACCTCACTACATGCATTGCTCAATAGGAGATGTTGGAAATGCAGGGCAAAGTCATGAGTAATCATGAGGATCATGAATAATCCTCAAATTATTCAGCTCCTAAAATGCCTAATGGCCTAGTAGTATACACCCTTTGTGAAATTGCAGTCTACAATAAGTAGTAAAATAATAAAGATGTACAGTTAAATACAACTGGAAGGAGATAAGCGGAATTAAATCAATATATATTCCCACACATTTCCACGTTATATATAAGATCAGATTTAATTAGAAGGGAGAGCAAAATATTGCTGTGATTATTATTGATTATTGTGATTATTATTAAAGTGATGTAGGAATTCAGTGACAGGAGTGCCATTTCAGCCAAGTGGGTGAATTGCAATAGCCATTAAGACACTAACTTCCTCCGAGTTTCCCTCTTGCCAATCAATTCTATTGATCTCATAGTGCCTACACACAGTGACCTCACAGACCCCAAGAGATTCATGTGTTTGTGTTAAATATCTGGCTGCGCAAAGCAACAACAAGGTGACATGTCCTCGCCCACCCCCATCGTACTTCCCCCACTCAATATCAGACATGGTCCAGTTCAATAAATTATAGCCAGTCAGCTCGTTCTATCTAATGCAATCAGACGGACCAATGACCTTCTCTGGAGAAATTGACCTTCTGTCTAACATGAATAACATCACTTTTTACTTGCTAACCCCTTAGGGGCACATTTATTGTGTTGGTATACAGCACAGTCAAAGGCGCTTTCTTGTATTCCTGTGTGCTGTGTTCCAGACATCCCAATTCCCAATGTGCGGGGCCTTTATGTACCTCTCTGGTTGTTTTGTCTCTACTAATATAGTATGAATCTCTGGGAGGTGGCAGACTTCTTGAAGAGGAATGGAGTTGTCAATGCTATAAATCTGGATG
Organism: Electrona antarctica; assembly: GCF_951216825.1. NCBI lineage: Eukaryota > Metazoa > Chordata > Actinopteri > Myctophiformes > Myctophidae > Electrona > Electrona antarctica. The sequence goes on along the minus strand of NC_136811.1, from coordinate 31,411,207 downwards.
GAGGCGGGTCTTCCACCTATGTGACCAATGGCTCATTGGCTAGCTACCCCTCTGACCACTGGTGAGTCCATTTTAAAAACATGCATGTCACAGCTTTACTAAGGCTACTTTACCAGCAATTTCATTGTTAAGACACACAATTCAGTTTAGGTTTACGTTCTTTTGAAGCACTTCATGCATGGTGATTAGTATTTCTGTACAGATGTTTGTGTTCTATAATATGAATCTCTTTTCTTAATTTCCTCATTCTCTTTAAATTATCATATTTTTTATTATATTCATACCCACTTTTCTTTCTTTCTTTGACCCAGTACTACTGATCCTAAGTGGCGCTGCACGCGGAGGGTCTCGACCATTCTGTGTGTCCACCAGCGCCTGTGCCAGCCTGAGAACTGCAGTGGGCACGGGACCTGCGTAGACGGGCACTGTATTTGCCAGGAGGGCTGGCACAGTGCCACGTGTGATACTATGGTGTGCCAACCACCAGCATGTGGTGCCCATGGTGTCTGTACAGCCTGTAAGTGTGTTATGTGGAGGAATGGTGTCAGCTCTTGTCAATGTGTGCTGGAAATTATGACTATTAACCAAAAATAACCAATAACAACTTAATATTGAGAAGCAGGTTTTTTGTGTGTATGTATCAAAGAATCATGTTGCAGTTTTCATGTTGAATGGTAAGACTACGGTCATTGGTATTATTGCCATCACCTGGGTGGGTTAGTCGTGTAACTTTCTCGACGTTAAGCTGTGTATATGTTCAACAACACAGCCATGCAAAATAACATTGACAGCTATGAGGTGGGGAAAGCTTGACCTGCATATAGCAACAGTTGCTAAACTATTTGGATTGGCATTGGACAATTGCTTTTTGGGGTGGGATTTAGCGAAGGGCTAATTGATTAAATTGATTGGCTCACTGGTATGATTCTGAATGTAGATTGTAAGTTGCTCTGGATAAGATAGTGACGGAATGTTTGCTCACTTTTATATTGGTCATGATGGGATGTATTTGTGATGATCATGAATGTTATAACAACATACACATTCACAAAGCAGACTTTTATTTGCACCATGATGTTTGGAAAGACATTGTTCCTCTGTCCTCTGTGTGTTGCAGATGGCTGTATTTGTGATGCTGGATGGAGGGGACAAAACTGCAGCCAAGGTAACCTGCAGACTGCTCTTGGTCACACATGCACAAACACAGACATGCAGTTACAGACTTACTTGACTGAGGCAGAAGTATAGTCTGCACATGCAGTCCAGATACAGACACAAATACACACACAGGCAACAAACAAAACAAAAATAGTTTTTTTTTTCTCCCACAATCTGGTTTGGAGCATGCGCCAATTATAAGGAACCTATTATTTGTGGAGAATGTGCCTCTGCACAATACTTTGAATATCTATAATAGCAGCTCTCTTAAAGGTAAAAGGTGGGTAAGTTAACATAGCTGAAACCATTCCTAACATAACACTGTATTTAGTCTGTCGGCTCTGTGACTCTTTGATGTACTTCTCAACTCTCCATTTCATTACACTAAGTATAAAGTGGTTCTCAAACCTTTTCATGTCAGGGACCCCCAAATGAATATTTATTTGTAAAGATTTTGTGCCATGGACCCCATACCATACAAGATTTGTATTGTTAAAATATTCCAAATGATTCATAATTTGTCAAGAGTTTTGAGAAAATAGTCGATCTACAAACTCACAATGCGTGTCATCGTAATGCACTGTGAGCTTGTAGATCGTCCTGACATCGTTTATAATACTGTAGGGTTAAAGTGATTAAACTAATTTAGGTGGAGACCCCCAGGAACCCCTTAAGAACCCCTGGAGGTCAGACCCCACTTCGACAACCACACAGTAATGTAGAAATGTCAATCTCCATTGCACTTAAGCATTTTCCTCAACTCTATCCCAAACGTCACAGCAAGGTTGAAATTGACCTCAGCATTTTGTTTTTGTTTTCACCAAAACAAAAAGCTTGTTGCAGTATTTATCTAGCTCTCTTCTTCTTTCTTGAAGAGTGCCTGCCAGGTTTCTATGGCGACGGCTGCAACCAGACCTGCACCTGCACCAACGGAGGCTTGTGCGACCCTGTCCATGGACAGTGCACTTGCACAGCTGGTTTCCATGGTGACTCCTGTGAACAATGTATGTATTTATTTGATAGCTTATTTTTTGTAGTGTTTGTAGCTTTTTTAAAGCCTAAATTACACATGTGTCGCTCACCTAAAATCAGTTATTTTCGTTGAGTGACTATCGTTCTATCGAAGAGAAGGTGAATGTTGAGGAGAAGAAGAAAGAAGATTAGAGCGTGACATGTGACATATTCAAATCCATATTGTCAGCAGGACATAGCGTGTGCAAAAACTTGTTGAGCCACCACTATGTGCATGGATGTATGCATATATAGCAGTATGTGGGTGTATGTTTACTCAATCTGCTCATGTGCACACTACCATAGCCTCAAAAGTAACCTCACCCATTGCCCCGAAGTTTGGGACTTAAGCTCCAGGATTCAATCTTATAAGGTTGCCTTCCTTCTGTTACACTGTGCGTGCGTGCGACTACATGAGACTCCTGCCAAATCTCTGGCTCCTTCAATGAGCAGGTGGGTAACATTAGCCCTGATATGCTAAGCTTTGTTACATAATTTCCTTGTCTGCCTCCTTACACTTTAATAAAGCCCAAATCCTGAGCTGACTAAATAGCTATGGGCATTCATGTTTCATAGAAGACATTGTCATCCGTTTCCTGTTGTCTGTCAGTGTTCTTCCCAACTCTCTAAGTTTAGAGCAGGGCCGGTTCTTCAACACTAGTACCCCTGGTACTGCTGGTTTATAAAGCCTACCAGGGAGTTAATCACATGACATGAACCCTTGGCCCTAGGGAAACATTCTGGAAAAATAGGTGAATAGCAGATATACAATGTGTTGCAACGCGTTGTCTCACTCAATTGTCCTTCCTGCTAGGGTGGGATTGTGTACCCTAAACATGTCAAAATTGATCTCAGATTTCTAGTGTTTTAATAAGCCGGGAATCTTGAAAGCTGTTATTAGTATGGATCTAGATTGAAATATTTTACATATACCATACCCCTGGTGTGGTAAGAACATTGAGTTATTTCTCAAAAAACATAGTTTGAATACTATACTAATCTGAATAGTGGATAGTGGAAACACTAATGGTATCCATACATTCATTTTTATGTCATCTCTCTGTCTGTCAGTGTGCCCTGTGGGGTTATATGGTCTGTCCTGCAACCAGGAGTGCCAGTGTCAAGATCTATGTCCATGTGACACTGTCACAGGAAGCTGCAATGCCTTGATCCAGGGGGAAAGGAACCATACCATATACAGAGGTACCTTACAACACACACACACACACACACACACACACACACACACACACACACACACACACACACACACACACAGAGAAGAATGAAGAATACACTTCCAAGAATTTCCTTCACGTGTTCCCATGAACACACACGCGCACACACACACACACACACACACACACACACACACACACACACACACAGTCACAACATAATTACAGTAAACATTGCCATCAGCTGGTTCAAAACATACTGTGCACAACAACATGAAGAGGAAATCTAGGCATAAACTCCACCGATAATGACACATTCTACCTGTTTTGAACAGTTATCCTGTGTGTTGTGTGGTGGTGACACAAATCTGTTGTATTTTTCTTGCAACTGTGGCCAACCACTGCTTAACAAACAAAGGTAGGCAATGTGAAAGTGGTTTAGATTGCGAGAGGCACTGGTCTGTATGTGGCAGATAGGTTGTGTGTAAGTGTTATCCTTGTTACTGCTGTCATTTGTTATGACAATATTACTCTTGTGAGCTATTTATGTTCTGCTGAGCTGACCTCATCCAAACCAACAGTGAAAGCCTCCCCTTTCATTATAGCTGATTGCTAATATATTTACGTAGCTCCTTTTATTTCACTGGACTTTGTAACTCTATATTAGTTATATCGCTATGTATTCTGTTTAATGGTTAGGGTTGGGTTAGGGTATCTTCCCTCTTACTATGTCTGAATAGTCATGCAGAGCGAAGTGTCATCTAAGGACACCGTCTCAAGTTATACTGATCACTGAATGTTGCCGTCTAGACTGGGTTCCTCTTTCTCTCTCACTGTACAACTCCTATCTTTCATTTGCATTTGAGGTTTTTATGCTTTTCCACTGCATGGAAATAGGGTTACTCGACTTGAATCTACTTGTCTTTTTGGTTTTCCATTCCATTCCATGATTGGTCTAAGGCTGCACAATATATCGTTATCGAAGTATGAACATGTGCAATATCAGTATCGCAAAAAGGCAACGGTATCGCGACATGATATATCGTCAATTTATTGATATATCGTTGATATATCGTGAGTGATATTGACTTGTTATTATGCAGTTTTTTGAATAATGTTTAGTTTCCAATGCAACACTTAAAATGAATATGACATTTTAACGGTAATATCGTATATCATATCGATATCGCAATATTTGGCATAGATACCGAGATATGACATTTTGTCCATATCGTGCAGCCTTACTAGATGAATTGTGTCATGTCAAACTCCTATATACTGCATGAAAGCTAAACTAGCCATTGTAAATATGAAAATAATAAATATTGATTAATTTATTATTCACCTAAAGAAATGTTTTCATAAACTGTTTTTGTTGGGCAAGTTGCCATTGTTCTTTAGTGCTCGGTCTCCTATGCAGAGGTTTGGACATCGCTATGACGACTAGCTACATTAAAGGGGTACTATTGTATCCAAGTACCGGTATGTGTGGTCAAAAGCCAGTGAAGTTGAGTCGAACCAGTGCCATGCTGTGAAAAAGCACCAATGCATAGCTCTGTCTAGTCCTATGTGGGTATATGTTTGTTCCTAGAGGGGGCGGCAGTGGCTCAGGTAGTAGGAGTTCCCCCATAGTTCTAGTCGGAAGTGTCCTTGAGCAAGACGCTCAAGGACGCTGAACCCCTAATTGCTCCTGATGAGCAGGTTTGCATGGTTTCCTCTGCCGTGTGTGTGTGTGTGTGTGTGTGTGTGTGTGTGTGTGTGTGTGTGTGTGTGTGTGTGTGTGTGTGTGTGTGTGTGTGTGTGTGTGTGTGTGTGTGTGTGTGTGTGTGTGTGTGTGTGTGTGTGTGTGTGTGTGTGTGTGTGTGTGTGTGTGTGTGTGTGTGTGTGTGTGTGAGACACGTTTGTGTCTATGAAGAATTGAAGATCATACAGTATGTATGTAGGTCCTGCCCAGTTTATGCACTTGCATGCATTTCCCATATAGGACATACGTGTTTACAAGCCCTAGGTGATACTAGAGAGGGCTCTGCTGGAATCTCGCTCCTCTCTCTGTAGCTTTTCAGCCTCCCGTGTGTGTACATATGTTTGTGTCAGGACTGGAAATGTGGAAGTGTCTTGCAGCAGTAAATCATAGAGATCTATTTAAGGAACACTTTCATTCCATTACAAAACCAGACATTTGTGGATAAATTACAGAATATAGCAAAAATCGCACATCTACAAGCTCACTGGCTTACAAAGTATAAAATGGGGCATTAAAGTAGGAAAAACATAACGAGAGACAATATGGATAATATATCCATATTGTCTCTCGTTGTCCTAGTAGCAATGATATATGCTGTATATTGTTTTGTTACCCCGTCTTTACAATAGCCTGACATATAGTTACTAACATAGACCCTGTTGAAGACCTATATGCGTTGGTCAAGCTGTTGCCTTGCTCTAGAGACTAAGTAAAATGTTTACGTTACTTTAATTGAAGACTTGGATTTCTTTTCCTTGCAAGTCTGCAGTCTATGCCACTTGGAAATTAAGCGGTACTTCTGGGACTTTTTGCTATAGTAAGTAACATGTGTTTGCAAATCATGTTGCAGCTTTGAAATTGTACTGCTGGTCCAAGCTATTGCATATTTAGAGAAGTGCAAATGTTGCAGTTGTGCCCTGGGCAAACTGAAACCAAGCATTCAAAGTAACTGAAATGATCTTGTCAATGCAACAGTGTTTCAAGCGTTTCAGACTGTTGTTTTTGAGGGGTGCTAGCCCCTCCTATATTCAGCTATAGTGTAGATTTTCGTCTTACACAAACATTAAATTCCCATTGACAATGAATGGAGAATTTACATCATTATGTGGACGAACAAATCGGCTATTTTTGTCCTACACAAAGATTAAATTCCCATTGACAATGAATGGATGATGTACGATGATAAGAGCGCCCCTCAATTCACATGGGTGTGATTTTTTTGCTTAGTTCTTGTAAAGGTAGTTAATGTTGTTGGCTTTTTTAAGGCAGCTGTTTTTATTATGAGCTGGTTGGAGGGTGGACCTCATAAGAATACTTTGACTCACTATTCTAGTATTCACCCACTATATAAGTGTATTGAGTTTCAGGAAGATTTCAGTTCTAGACATTCAGTGATACTGTAAATAGGTTTTCAATGTAATGGGTCCCGGGACCCAGGGGTGGGCCTTTAGAGGGGTGTGCACGCTTATCCGACACACCAAACTGACAAAAGGTCCGACATGCGGAGCGTTGTTGTCACGGTGCAGCCCGTGCCCTATATATATATTGTACAAATGACATTGTTATTATTCCACACGATGCTTGCAAGAGGTTTAAATATGTTTATTTGTACACTGAGGTTGCATTATTTGTCACCTGTCTCCCCTCTGCAGGGCTGGCACTCCTCTAGATTGGAGGGTGCCAAGTATTGTGGCGGTGGAGGGGTGTTTGTTCTTTTATGTTGCAGTTTCATTGTATTATGTTGTCTATAGTAAATGAAATGTGTGAAACGTAATTTAATGTATATTCCTCTAAGGGGCCGGGTACACGAGGACGTCGCGGGCTGTTCCCCGCCTAAGTTTGCGAACGATATAAAACTTTACTGCGTCTACATTGCGGTTATGTTAATTATGTACGACGTCCACTCGAGACCGGTAAACTGCTTCGTTTTCAATAGAAAGATGCAGTACACATGGCTGGCCTGTAGATGGCCACAAAAAAAAGAAAAAGCTTATTCTAAAAGTAGGCTATATGAAAGCGTTGGTATTTCACACAGGTGTTGCCAAATAACTAATTATCTTGATCAGATGCGCATATGCGTAGATAGTAATGTGAAAGATTACTTGTAGGCTTTAGTTAGCCGTGTGGTGACTTAATTATCACTTGCTGATTAGAGGATGATTTGCCCCACCTGTTTAAGAGCAGGATTGCTGCAGGTGGAGGCAGTTCAGTATTACCTGAGGCTAGGTGAGAGAGAGACAACAGGGGAGAACTGCCAGCCAGGGAAAAGCCTGTACCAGTTCCTGCGTGTCTCTTGATTGTAGTTGTTCAAGTGTTTGTTTTGTTATTGGAACGTTGTTTTGGCCAGTAGTTATTATTTATTTTTGTATTTGCACTGTCTAAAGACACTTTTGGAGGTAAATAAAATGCCTGAAATATACTTGTGGACCTGTCGACTCCTTGGAGCCTCCGACCATCGGCTGGCATTATCACAGTTGTGCTTGCGGTTAGGGTTTAGGGTAGGTTGTTGGTCTAATGACTGTCGAACCTTTGGTGTGTCGGAACTAAAGCCTGTACCCCTTGTAGATGTGTCCCAGCCTGCAGGGACATTTTATGAGTCCCACCACAATGCTTTTCCAATGGGAATTTGTGTTTGATCGGGGGGGAGGGGCAGAACACCACCAGCAATCAAACACAAATGTTTGGTCAACCATGTGACTCCCATTGGAAAAGCATTGTGGTGGCCTAAAAAAACAAAACAATTACCAAACATTTGTTTGATTGCGTTTGATACGTGTGAATGAGGCCGCAGGATGTAGGCTATTTGCATCACTCCCGCATGCGTCTTCCTCTGATTTCTTTTTTACTCACAATGTCACTCTCAAACACACTTCCTTATTTCTACTATATAGCTGAAACCAGTTAGGATATTAAACATAGAGCATGTGAGACTTGTTTGTTTCCTTCATGTAGAACCAACCAACCCTCATCCATGCAGGTGTCATTCTGCAGAACAACTGTGAGTGACTCCTCGCAGACATGACTAATGTGAGCTTTCTGTTCCCCTCTGACATTTGCTTTCTATTTGATACTCCAGAGAGAACTAAAAGGAGCACAGCAGTACAATGAGGCGATGCAACACTCAAGTGTCTCTCTTAATGAAATTACATTAAAAACAAAAATAAAAAGTTTTAACTAATCCACATCATGTCGGTTTGTCCTAAATGGGGAGAGAAAGAAAATAAGCGTATTCTCTTCTTACAGCCGTAAGATCTGTTTAGTGTCACAAGGTTTAAAAACCTGATTTCCTGTCTCTGTCAATAGGGTTTGCAATGAATTTATGTAACACAAACATTGCATCAACCAATACAGAGATGTGCAAAATGTGGGAAAAACGGTAGTATTAAAAAAGCCATCCCAATGTAACATGTTACTTTAACCTCAATCTGAGAACCCATCGGCAAATAAAAGAAAAACAGCACCCTCTTTTCCTTTGACGGAGTCAACAATCTGTCTCGAGAGACTACTTTAACCCATAAGTGTCCATGTTTACACTCTCTGTGATAAACTAAACTGACACTCTGCAGTGCCCAGGAATATTACTGTTCCATCAACAACCAATGGTTGCCTGGTACAAACACAAGAGACAAGTCAATGTACAAGTCAATACATCACTGCAATGGAGATTGTTGCATTTCGGACTGTTAGTACGTCTGACCAATATATGCACCCCAAAATATCGCCACTTTTCCACAAAGAAAAGCTGGACTGAAATTATGAAAACTTCCTTTGGAAACAGTCGATGTTTGGGAAGCACAAACGTATGGGACACACAATTGACAGGTCCGTTGCGATTGTTGTGGGGTAATTGATCACACCACCTCACAATTGTGTGCCCCATACATTTGTGCTTCCTAAAGGATGTTTTGATATGTTCAATCCTGCACTCATTCTACACGCCTCACCGGAGAGAATGCCGTCCGTGTGCAGCTTGTGGAAAACTAAAAGTGGAGATATTTGACTAAATACACGTTTTCTGTCAGAAATTTCAAATGGATATGAAACTACAAGTCTCCAAAATGACTCCAAGTCTTAATTAATTAATTATGGGGTGAGTGCACACGCAGTGCTACAAGTTTAAATGCAGACGACGTCAGTCTGTTAACCGTGCGTAGGACAGATACAGCTGTGTATTTGGAAAACATGAAATGTGTACGAAATGTGTACATTCTAGGGCTAGCTAACAAGTTAACAGAAGTCCATCGATTGGCATGCATACTTTCAACGGGGCCATCTATTTGCTGAATAGAGCGTCGCAGTCCCGCCCCCTTTCATGACGACACCAGGCCCAAGGACTGTCTAAGAAGGACGAGACGCGAAGACCGTACGGGCGACGCCATGTTGCTCACATGGTGCTCCATGGAAGGAAAGAAACATGCGCAGTTGAGACCAGGAAGTTGGACATGACAAATCATAGATATGGCAGATGGCGTGATTGATTGATTGATTGATTGAAGAATTTATTAACAGTTTGCAGAATTACAGTACATTTCAAGCACAAACTCAATACAAAGGCTGTTAACTGTGAGTGGACGACCCAATTAAGCATTACACTTGTTTCCAACAGGGTCCACCATGTTCAAATCATCAAAACATTTAGAGACGTACAAATAGACACTTCTATAGACAGAACAGGAATTCATCAAAAAAGAATTCATCAAAAAGGAGGTAAAAAGGGAAAAGAAATATATACAGTGAGGGGAAAAAAGGGGGGGGCGGGGGGGGGGGGGATTCAGATTTTACGGGGGCCAGTTTCGAATTGCAGCCATCCGTAGGTGCCCTTTGAGAGCGGTTTTGAAGGAGTCAAGGGATTCGCATGTCTTAATGACAGTTGGTAGGGCGTTCCACATTTTGGTGGCATAGGAGCGAAAAGAATTTAGTCCCTTGTTTGTGCCGAATCTGGGTTGTACATGGTTCGTTGCACTCCCTCTGGTGTTGTGGGTGTGGACTTCGTTAACATTAAGGAAGTATCTAGACAGGTACATGGGTATCTTGGTGGTGTATCGAATCTTGTGGACCAGACCCATTGCAAGATGCTGTACTCTGTCGTCGACCCTAAGCCATTCCAGCCTGTCGAAGTGGGCAGGGGTGAGGTGGGTTCGGGGGGCTAGATCAAGTAGGAGCCTGACCAGTTTGTTTTGGGAAGTCTGGAGCCTGGTTTTAAGGGCCTTTGAGGTGCTGTGGTACCAGGAGGTGCATGCATAGTCAAAGAAACCCTGTACAAGGGCTCCTGTTAAGGTCTTCAAGGTGTTTTTGTTGACCAGTGAGGAGATCCTGTAGAGGAATCTTGTTCTATGGTTGACTTTTTTGATTACGTTGGTGGCCATTTTATCACCGGAAAGATTAGCCTCCAGGATGGAACCTAGGTAGGTAATTTCATCTTTACGTGTGATAACATTGTCACCCACTCTAACCAAGAAGCCATTTGCCTTGCTGAGATTACTAATGCCAATGAAAGGAGAGATGCTTGTACATATGTCGTCCGACCAACATTACTGTCTGTATGATGATCCATGCTGGGACTTACTTATCCATTTGCTGTTAAAACGTTAATATAAAAGGTAAAATGCAATGACGTGACATGATATGTACAAGCATATCTCCCGTCAGTGGCATCACGCCATCTGCTGGGCCATTTGTGCCATATCTATGATTTGTCATGTCCAACTTCCTGGTCTCAACTGCGCATGTTTCTTTCCTTCCATGGAGCACCATGTGAGCAACATGGCGTTGCCTGTACGGTCTTCGCGTCTCGTCCTTCTTAGACAGTCCTTAAAAAAAAGTGTTGTAACCTGCCGTTTTTTTCTTCTTTCTAATTATTTGTTCGGCCCAAAAAATTGTGTTTGTTGTCATGATTTGTCACGACAAGAGTTGGCTTTGTCCGCGGCGTAAACGTCTTTAAATAAATACTTTCTGAAAAGTCTATGAGGAAAATGAACGGAGAATCATTTCCTGGGCCCTGGTAGGGGGCGGGACTGCGACGCTCTATAGCGTATCGTTTTTTTTAAATTCATACCGGTATTCTTTATTTGATTTTAAAACATGTTTAGGAAAGCCAGAGAATAATGTCAGACAATATTGTTGGCTTGAGGAGTGTCACAGAAAAAGTGAGACCAAGATTCACTTGTCCAACGGACAAGTACATTTTTAGTGCACTTGTCCGGAAAGATTTATTGGTTGTCCCGGACAAGTACATTTTGAATGCACTTGTCCGGAAAGATTTATTGGTTGTCCCAGACAACAGTACAAGCCTTAATGTCAAGCCCTGCCTATGCTTTGGAAAAGGGTTGGCTGTAATGTCAATTATACGCTGAATTGTAGTCAATGAACATGCCAGACCAGCGGTATGATCCTTTAACCTCAGACAGATGTCGGACACACACACACACACACACACACACACACACACACACACACACACACACACACACAGGTTCTTATCTGACTCAGCACTAGTGCTATGTATCTGTTGAGCCCAGTGACCCTTGCCATGAACTGACTGCAGCTCTAAATCAGCAAGTTATAATTAGACCCTTGTAAAAGAAGCTAAGCAGAGAACTTTGTTTGGGTGTCTGTCATTAACAAGTGCCAGCCGCACAGCTCTCAGCCCTTTTGACCTAAATAGGAACCTACAGGAACCACTGGTTGATTTAGCAGCCCTTTGCTACAGTATGTTTATCATACTATACAGTATGTATCCTTTATGAGAGACTCATAGATAGAGATAAGAGAGAGAAATGGAGACAGAGGAATTATGGCTGTGTGTGCAACTGTGCATGTGTGGTTTGCAAATGGTGAACTATTTGCATAGGAGAGAGAGTTGAAAAAACAACCTAGATCCCCTTAGTAAATATCATTGCTGTCAGGCAGAAACCTTATATCTCCTTATTTCAACTTGTGTTTTTATAAATGTTTGCCCTACTTCGTCATACTAAAGTGTCCCACAAAAGTAGCAAAAATATGTGATCTATAAGCTCACAACACCGTCACATTGTGTGCATTTTACTGCATTGGAACCATAGGAACACAGGTTTTTTTTTCCCCTTTCCTGATTTTGGACATACAAGATTTCCAACCGACAACGTTGCTATGCTTGTGGGCCAAACAGGCCTGTGCTATATTGACCACACTGAGATGGCCATATCTTTTAAGCCACTCAATAACAGGGCTGGTTATTACATTTCCACAGAGATGTATTTAGACACAAGCCTGGCTGTCTCATCTATTATTGTCTGTGTACTATATGGACTTGCTTCGTTTTTCTGTTCTCAATCTCAACTGATATTTGGTTATTAATTGATATAAAATCCTCTATGTTAATTTATCCATATGGAACCAAGGCCTTTAATATGCATCAGATTTAAATTAACAGGGTTTTGCACAGGGTATCAATATACCACTTTGGGACTCTAGAGTATACTGCGTTTGGATTGGGTACATGTAAACAGTCTCAACCTTTGTGTCTCCACAGCGGGCTATTGTCTGGGCAAGCAGATGTTTACAACATGGACACAAGAGGAGCAGGCTCACAGAGACAAGTCTTATCTGGCAGAGTAAGTGTCAACGGTCAAGTCTCTTGAGCAAGGAGGAAAGGCGGGATTTAGGGTTTCAACATAAATCCCAGTGTTCTTATTTGAAGAGATCAATAATATATTGTGGCAAATCAAGTTGGAAATCAGTTTCCCTTTAACTCAACTGACTTTTCCCCTCACACAAAAATGCGTCACGTTAGTGGTGTTTACCAAAGTGGGAAATTACCCCAGACAAATATTTGTACATTTCTGCTTCAGTAAAAACAAATCTTCTTTTACAAGTGTATTTACTTAACTCCCTTGAGATGCAAGGTTTAACCTTTTTGGAGGATGCTGGCTAATAAACTAAATGGCTTAAATATTTTTCAGATTTGGTCTAACAAGAGAAATGCATTATTGTTTATATCATATCAATTTAGGAACATACATAACCGTCTTCTGCTGTGATCAATGGGGTCCAATTAATGTCTGGAAAAGAACACCTGGTACTCCAGGCAGATTTGGCAACAATCTCAGAATCTCCTTTACATGTAAACAAAGCTGGAGATTCTGCAAACACGGTGCATTCATTAGCCGGCCCCCTTACCTTTCACATGCAAGTTAGGGATTGTTGGGTGTTGCTATGGTTTCTGGACCAGCCCTTTGTGAAGGGCTGTCTGGTCAGAGATGGGGGAGTACAGTTTTTTGCCAGGTGCTTGAAAAGCTCCTGGACTAAATTTGTCTTTACGGTCGTCACTATTGATGACCGTAAAGACGACTTTCGTGGCGACTTTACTGACGCCTAGTCATGATTTGCTGCCTCCTAGTTCTAGCGGCCATACTAGCGTCCTAGTCATGATTGGCTGCCTCTTAAGCCAGTGACGGCATAAAAACCCATACTCTGATCGCCGCAATGCGGAGCGAGTGGCAACAGAAGCTAACAGAAGCTAATGTTATGAGCTAACTGGAACTAGAGGACAACCATAACAAAACACTGTGTGAACCAACAAAAGAATGTCGGAAATGAACAAAACGGGTGATACAAGAGCTTGTTGCACCTGGCAGTTATGACTGAGAGTGATTCTTGTTTTACCATAATTTCCTCTCAACTTTGTCCTTTTAGTCATTTTTCTGTGGTTTCTGAAGCCAAGTGATATGCTTTAACTAAGCAGACAGGGGTACATTGTCTTGCTCAAGGGCACTTTGATGGGACACGTCTGTTGGGCACATTGTTATCTATAAACATACCTATCACAGTTAAATATGCACATGATTCATCATATTCTATACAAAACGGTTTCTCTAAGGTAGACAATAACCAGGCACACTCTTGTTGGTTTTTTTTTTGCTTCCCTTGACTAAATATAATTAACTACATGTTCATTATATATTGTGTTTCTCTCCTTCGCCTCCTCAGCAGGACATGGCTAATAATAACTGTGTCCTTGGCCTTGCTGTTGCTGGCTAGCATGGTAGCTCACCTTGTTCGGGAGTGTCGGGGCTCGCTGGTTGTGCGCCACACCCAACAGCGGGACTACTGCTATGTTCCACTGAATGATATCAATGAAGACTCATCTCAATCCAAGGTCAGTCGTAAGGGTTCGAGGCGTGCCAAAGGGAATTTTGAATTGGATGACACAGACTCGCAGGATGAGATTTGGTCTCAATCATAGGAACACCATTTAAAAGATTGTGAGGGAAGCAACTACATCAAATAAGAGCAATTCCTCCAAGAGCGAAATGGGATAGCCATCTGCAAAAGAACGTCAATGCATCTAAGAGAAAAACACAGCGGGAACATTTCACACTGGACACTTTCACAGACAATACATTTGTGCACAGCTGTCTCTATGGTATATGGAATATGCAAGAGAGTGAGACTCACCGAGCATTTGACTGGGGGAAAAATAATGAATACAATTATGTGGAACTGGAATTATGTTCAAAAACTATAATGGAGGAGATGGATCACATGATTCTCTTTTATTTCTACTGAAATGTGATGTTTTCAGTTGGACTGAAATGGGGCTTTTCAGTAATGCAGGACGTAAAAGAGGAAACATTACTGAATATTTATTTTGAACACTTAAAATTGTGCTGAATCAGCCTTTGACTATGCTAGCAACCTGCTTTTGTAAGAAGCTTTTTTGTTTTTGGCTTTGTTTTGGTATGCTGGGCCAGTTTTACTTGCAGCTGAGGACAATGAATGTATCAAAGAAACAAAGTCCTTTTTAAGGGGTGTGTAAACAAAGATTTATTGTGTGTATGACCTTGATGTCGCTCTCTTGATTGAGCTGCAGCTCCAACAAAAGAGCCATGAAGTGTTTTCCTCATTGCCATATGAACAGGTGAGGTATGAACTTTGAACCCTAATAGGGAAATATCCAAAGGTGTTGAAGGTGAAAGAGAGTCATTTTTCATGTCTCTAAAAAGTGAACAGGGGTCTAAATTGGCAAACCGGCTTCATACTGTATCAGTATGCACTGGCTACTGATCTTATCCAGTGAAGAGTTCAAATACTTTACTACTGTGTGGCAACACACTAGTTTACAGAGGCTGTTTTGGAAGCACAAAGACATCTGTCAACATTGTGATTTGGAATGGCAGGGGGGAAGGGTAGCCTCGCGTAGCGATACTAATATCACTGCGTGGATATTAGTCTCGTCCCTCTCAGTGTTCGAGTTTCCTGCAATGTCACACCCTATATTTTAATACTGGGCCCTGGTTGATTATAGCCTGGTTCCAGATTAATCTGGTTGGCCGTCACCATTTCGCCCGTGAAGTCCTCCCACAATTGAGAGGGGACAGACTTAATCTGTACTGGGGCAATATGTATTGCAAAGGCAGATGAAGGCTGGCTACGCGAGGCTAGGGGCAGGGTGCTATCTGCTTCATTTATTTCAGGGGATGTTTAAACCGGAGGACAGCGGGAAAGAAGGATCAAATATGGAAGAATCCTGGGGAAAACTGGAGGGTTGACCGGTACGCGGCACATAAATGCAGTGCTCGAGGACAGTGCAGAATGAATGAATGATGGACAATAGACTATACCTTTTAGAGGGGCAGCTAGCCCCTCCTATGTCCAGCTTTGAGGGTTTGTGTAAACACAAACATTGAAGACAAATGTGTGTAAACACAAACATTGAAGACAAAAGTCAGGACGCAAATTGTGATTGGCCAGAATGAGATGATGTATGATCATAAGAGCGCCCCTCACTTCACACGGGTGTGATTTTTAATAGAATATAGGATAATAATTTGTCTGAAAAGATTTTTCAGACAAATTGGATTTTATACTACTTATACTTAAAATACAGGACATGCAAAGATACAAAAGGAACAGTACAAAACATAAAATAAGGACAACACAGATTTACCCTCCCACCCGCCCACCCGCCCGCACTGAGGGGAGAATTATAGAGAGAAGCAAAATTGAGTGTAACAGTAATAATAATATGATTTTATACTTCTACACAGGCTTTACATTTTTGTTAATCACTCCTTCCTTGCTTATTTGTCCCTTCGCATGAAGTTTGGGTTGTTTCTTTTCTAACAACATGTGTTGTGAGCTTGTAGCCTATTTTCACTGAATCATTTTCTGATAATCCAATCTATAATGTCACAATTTTGATGAGTAAAGCTACAAGCAATCATTTGGAGGGGCCTATTTTTAATTTGTGGGGACCATTCACAGTTTTCACGGGATCAAAATTAAAAGTGAAGCAATAGGGGAGTGGACAGATTCACTGTATACAGTATCTTCTGTACCCTCAAATTTGACTGACATCACCCGGCAAAGCTCTTCAATGACACTGGTAGATCAAATTTAAATCAAATTGTTTTGAAATCTGCACCAATTCTAAGGCATCCAAAGTGGGTCAAAGAGGTTATTTATTTGCGTTACTAAAATGAGAATTTCGCCTTGTGGCTAAAGAAACAGAACAGATACTTGAGACAAATGGATAAGAGACCCAGGAGTTGATGGTTATTAAACCTGTCATCTGTTGGGATAGTGTTTTATTGTTACCGTTTAGATTTACACAAGAGAGTGTTTTTCCTAACATTAACAGTGCCAAAATATTTGTGTTTAACTGCTTAGCTACAATGGCAGTGTGATCCTATTAATTATGAGGGTTTTTTAGGTGATCTTTGCAACACGTTATACTGCGCTGGAGCCACAGACATGGATACTTTTCCACATAAGACGATTAGTCTAGGTCATTAATGTTCTACACAAGAACAGCTAACATGTTTATCTGTTCATAAATCAACAGGACAATAGCTCCCAGGTTGGAATACTGGTTTGTGTAGTTCCTTGAGTAAATAATTCACTTCCTTGAATTAGTCCTGACAATGTCATAAAGTATGAACTTTATCGGTTCACCAATTTGGTGATTGATTGGCTTGTGTTATAGCAAAAATGCTGTCCATACTTGTCTAAATGAGTTGCATCGGGTTTTAAATACTCGTTTTGACCAACATTAAGCTTTGCATTCCATCATTGGAAAAACATATGCAAACCTTATTCAGATCTGTGCTATGGTTCTTTGTGTAGTGGGCTATAACAGGCTCACCACAGTCATTTTAGGGCCAGGCTTATTTGACATCTGGCTTAGCTTAGATAGGGTCTTCAACGCCAGGTCACAGAGGTGTACATTTGTGAACTAGCAAGTCACTGGTGCATTCAGTTGACCTATAACCTTAAACGTGGACCATACTTTCTCTGGCACCTCAGTGTGAAAACCATACATAGTTGTCAGTTTACTCTTTACTCAACTGATTTTTGTTTTCTTTTTTATCTTCACTGACAGACTGTTGTGTGTCATTTCATTTGTGTATTTGATGAGCAATTCAGTGTGGTTGGTTGCCTATCTCTACTTTGCTCTGTTTTTATTGTTTTTTATATGTTTTATGAGGCACATGTGGAGGTGCACCAGTGATTTAGTGTGGCACTGTGACATCTGATGGACACTGGATCTATGCTAGAGATGGATCAGTAGAGCTTAAAATGTTAAGCTCTTAGACAAGAAAAATCCTTAGTTTAATTTAACACTGGATTTTACAGTCAGTGACTCAGTGTACATACATAAAATGTAATGTAATCATACATGATACATCACTGGTAAGGTGGGACTATTGGCATCATTGAACCCATATTTTGTTGTTGCCCTGGTGCAATCATCGGATGACTAGGAGCTATGTAGTGTGCAGCGGAATACATGGGGTCGACTCGTAAGATTGAGCGGTACTATTGACGGTAGTAGTGTTCACACAGTAGATGGGAGGCTGTACTGCTGGTACAGTGTGATACTGCAGGGTCTGGGCGCTGTGCGTTACCACCAAGGCCTGGTGTGACCATGGAGGAAATCCTGTGTGGGCCGAAACAGGGCTGATGCAGAGGAGAGCTGCATCGCATCGTCTGCCTGAAGGATGCATCGCTGTAATGCCCAGCACAGCAGATTGAGCAGGCAGCAGCTGAGTGTGAGCAGGCACAACTGAAGCAAGGCATACTGATGCAGGAAGTGCAGCCATCGCATGGGCTGATATGTACATCACTATAGTGCCCGCAGTGGACAGAGCTGACAGATATTTATTATATGTGGCGTTTTCTGTATATGTTATTTGATAGTTATGCCTATCAAAGAGGAGGTGTATGACTGGATCACTCACAATATAACAGGTTGTGTTCTATGATAGCACACTGAGCACATTGGTGCGATACAAACCAATACCTGAGTGTGCTCCTGGTGCTCATACCCGAACACACCCATAGTCAAATGTGTTCACTGAATGTATAATAGTTTTGTTATACATAATAGTTTTGTAGTTCTGTAACTTGTAGCCTTTATTCTTTACATGTCTTGTTTTAAAATTTCTTATGCTTATGTTTGCAGTATTTTACTTGCCTGTGGCAACAAATGAATGTGTTTTGTACATATGTCAGGGGTGCTGTCAAGAAAAGAATGCTCTCCAAACATTTGAAGCCACCTTTTCTTGACACTGTTCTTCATGTGGTGCCTCCACTACATACGACTGTTCTGTCAGTATTCATGTTAATGATATAAACATATCCTGCCTTTGTGGCCGACAAGTTTAGAGGTTAAATATGTATTGTTTCACTATTGCTAGAATATTGACAGTTGTCAAACAATACTTCAGCTTGTTTCTCCTCTAGAAAAGTCTTGAGTTTGAATTTTCTAATAGCAGTCACATTGACAGTTTTTCACAAATAAAGACTCTTTACTGTGCAAACACTGGTCTTTGTTTTTTTTTGTTTTCGCTTAGCTTTCCAAAGATTATGTTAAAGGCATTGAATGACATGGTAGTCATTACCACTTCTCTAAGCAGACATTGACTGCTACTCCTACAGCATATTATAGTGTTTTAATAATCTTGTTTGCATTGACCATCTGTGCCTAGACGTGCACAAGATCCTCTAAGGCTTTGTCAGGAAGCTGATTCTACTTGTTTATCTCACTCGTCTTCTCTCTTCCCCATCCAGTCTCATTTTGTCAATGTTTCCATTGCAATGTTTGGTCTGCAATCATGTTTGCTGTGACTATCTGTAGAGTACAACAAGGTCTCTTACAGGTAACGTTTTACAGATTATTCCAGTTTGTCCACTTAACTATAGGCCGAGATAAATGCTACATTTTGATCAGTTCACACTTCAGACAGCCACACTGCCACAGGCACCCAGTAGGCAGGCTCCAAAGTGTTGTTTTGCATAGTAGAGAGGAACATTTTGTCTGTGTCACACCTTGTATGCTGCTGTTGTCTGTTGCCCATTTGCTTGCCACACCCCAAAATGACCTAGTCTAACTACCTTTTCTACTGGGGAAAAAACAGGGAAACATGAAAAGGCAGTTGAAGTATTGTATTCTTCTCTAGAGTGATTTACATACCTTCATTTTAAGCACTACTTATTCTGACAGAGAAATGAAGTGACCAGCATACAGTAGCAGGATGACCTCAACCTCTATTATAAACTTGCTGGTGTTATGAGGTGAGGCTGGAGAGTGAACTCAACAAAATTCTCTCCATGAAAATGACTGGCAGGGCGTTGCATCCAATGGCTGGGCGACCAACCCAAGTCTATTCCTCCCTCCTGACGGTTCTACACCAGCTGATGCAACTCTGCTGAGGGATGTCACTTTCTTCCAGTCTGACAGCATTTCAGTAATTCCAGACAGCAGTGCAGTGCAGTGTCTCTTTCTCACTGGGGTTGCCTGACACATTTCTTCACACATGTACTGTATGTTTATTACTCTCTCTCTGTTGTGTTTCTCTTTGGCCTTTTCTATGGATAGGACTCATGAGTCACACCCATCACAAAACCATCTGTTACTCAAACTGTTATTTTTTTCCTGGTGTGTTTGGTTACTATAGGTGTGGTTGACTTCCCCTCAATCTGTTACTGTTAATACTGTACACTACAGTTGGCTTTGACGTGCGTTCCTCACAATAGGTATAAGATCTAAGAGTTTTTAGCTTTGCTCCTTACCAATGGGGTTGATGTTACAATACACACAGCCTGACCCAATTACCATGTGCCATGTTTACATCCTCAATTAATATACAACTTGAATAAGTACATCACCGGAGTACAGGTTGTCACGTCACAGCTTAAAAAGATATGCGACTGGTAGCCTGATCCATCTTTATTGAAACATCCTTATGAAAGTTCCTAAGACTTAAGATATTGGGCAATATTTTCAAATTATTTTTGTAATAATTCTTGTGGCATTGTTAAATAGTGTACAGTCCATGTATGATTTGGGACCTACAGTATAATGTTTGTGGTGCACACACAATCACAACCTTTCACTTCTTGATTCAAGTCTCATTCCTGGATATATCCTTACCAATCAGGTATGAAGCTGTGTTCTTTGACGGGACGTCACATCAGTGCATCGTTAAGTGAGAAAGGATTCTACTGGTAGAATTTTTAAACTTTACACTGAATGTAGACCTGTGTGTTTTTACAGCCTTGTCTTTACCCTCAGTTTAAACACACAGTTCTGCTACATTCCCGCAGCACATCACTTTCTCAGGGCCTTTGACATGAGCTTCCTTTTGTTGCTTTTTATGTACTTCGGTGCTGGCCTTTCCATTGGCTGCATTTTTCCAAGTGGAAATTATTAAAATAGTCATTGAGATTCAGATTGTTGCACATTGTTGCTGTCAGGCAGAAACCTTGTATCTCCATATTAACTTATTATTGTAATTAATACTACTTCATCGTAAAGATCACGAAAATTGCCGATCTACAAGCTCACAAAAAATATATATATTTGAAAGTGGTTAAGTCTGTGAGTGTATTAATATTTAACCAATAATTAAGGTTATTAACATGGGCTTGTGACTAAATAACTACACTGTCTGGCTCCATTGGAACACAGGTTCCTTTTTCCATTTCCTGAAAAGTAACTGCTTTGGATATACAAGTTTTCCATTTTTATAAATTGAGGGAACATGTAGAGTGATTTTGTAGTGCACCATTTGGTGTCTTGCACTGCTCCTTTTCTTTGTGGGGCAAACATTTACAGTTATTCTTGACCAAAGTTATTCTAATCTGAAGGATATTCCCCAAAATGTTATGACCCAAAATGAGTCATTTGAAAACGGCGTTATGGAATACCAAATGGCAACAACACAGGGTCATTGACCTGTTCTTTTGCTAGCAGAGGAGGGGATTGTGCAAGTGATTCCAACAAAGTAAACATTAGCCAGATTATATAAGAATGTAGCGTCACATTGAGGGAACTTACATTGTTCAGAGCGTTGAATGTTTCATGATTCATGAATGATGATAGCCTATTTTTGGGGCCAGTGGGACATTTTGTCCTTAACACCTAGGTCAACACTTTGTTTATTTTTTTTGTTATGATACTTTGTGTAATTGTTTTGCTATGATGCTAACCTGATCTACTCTATGACATGACATTAACTTTTTTTGTGTGTGAAAAAACAATTTACTATTCATGAAAGGCCATCTTATTTTATGACAAATATGTTTGTGTGTAATTTTAGAAGCCAGAATGATTCTCTCTTCTCACTCACTCCCTTCTTTATCTCCAATATGATGGAGAGGAAAAAAAGTGACTATAGACAAACACTGTTACAGTTACAAAACATGTACACTGGAAGCAGCATGCCTTCCAAAAGTTGTTTGTCGGTCAAACATTCAAAGTAAGGCGTAATATAACTTGTCTACTGTGGAAAAGTAGAAGAGAATGGGATGGGGGCGGGAGGTAAAATGTACATCTTATCAGTGTTTTGATATCAACACCGTACAGGTGTGTCCTTGTGTGGGAATGGAAAATGTGCAGGCAATATCTTCTGCACACCTGTCTGTGTATGAACACATGCGAGTGCATTCATTTTTCAGATAGATCTTACATGAAAATGTGTCTCATTCATGCTTACTTATTTGGCTTAAGTTCCAGGGAACATGTGTCTATGCCATGTATACAAACTGTCCCCAAGGTCAAGGAGTCAATTAGCATTAGGCTACTCATCAGTCCAGTGAAAGTCTAGTAGTAGTCAGTAGGCATTCCTGCATAACTTCTGGGTTTGATGATGATGTCACACGCATACCCTCTATAGGCCTATATAATATAAAAATATGTTGGCTTGATAACATTATGTTATAAAAGTAACCATACTTCATTCTTCAACAGGCAAGCTGTACAAGAAACTACATTAGCAATGTTGGCAGACAACTGGCATATTTATTTATTTTTTGGAAAACAGACAATTGTCATTGTCATATTTAAGCATTATTGTATGACAAGCATCACTTTTTTTCCCAATAGAACACCATGTTCATCTGTCCATCAACCATCATTTCCTGGAGGCTCTTTGTCCAAAGCTAATGCCCTTTACTCCAGATTATAGATGGGGGTTGGTGCTCTGGGGCAGGCCCTGCTTCTAATTTGCACCCCTTTATAGCTATTAAGCCCACTGCTGTTGACCTAGAATCCTAGATAGTAGACTATGTACTGAACATGCAGTAAGTTTTTATATCCACTGACTGTGGCTGTGGGTAGGGATCAAATCAATGTTGCATGAGATTTTACGTTAAACAATATAAAACATCGTGTTGTCAGGATAATCTGCCCGCAAACCAATAGGACCAACCAACGAGTTTATGGCGTTGTTGACGCTTTAATATATCCAAACTGACAGAAAGCAGCAATAAAGATCCAGGTTATGAGTTAGGAAATAATGCATTTGTAACATATTACCTTTTGCACATCAACCATCACATAATGATAATGTAAACCTTGAGGCCATAAAGTTATTGTAAACAGCACCGTGGTAACAACCGGATGTTTGGCATTTTATTTTTTTTGCGTTAAAGAAAATAAAAACGTTACGAGACACTCCCAGTAAAAACTTGGGTGATTTGCCCAGTCTTGCCTTTCTAAGGGATGGTCACGTGCGATGGTGACAGTCCGTCAGAGAAAATAGCGAGCCGCGATTGGCTGTTGGATTTTCGACTTGTCCCTCCCATAGGCTGTCCTTCGACGCGTCACGCCGATCAGCTGTTAGTACTTCCATAACAATAACAAAAGGAGCAGTTGGGACTTCGGAAGGGATTGGAAAAGAAACACTGTGACTCCGAATGTAATAGTCCCTTAACATTATTTTGTATTTCTTCTGAGAAGAAACCTTCGTTTTTATTACGTTCGAAAAACAAAATCTACCTCAATAGCAAGGACTTGTTTTGCAATATATATATATATTTTTTACGGTTTACATTTTTCCTTGCCGCAGGTGAGTGTCGGTTCTTTGTTGTCTCTTCACTGAACATCACGTTCTCTTTAGCATTTGTGTGGATTCTAGTTGTTGATATCTATTCGTATTGGCAAAAAACATACAATGCATTAAAAATAGCAACAATTAAGTGTACATTTTACAGTACAATCATGATAACCTAGGCCTACTAAAAATATAGCCTACTTGTGGTTGTGGATAAACACTGCATTTGAGATCGTCCCTGCGTGGTCTATTCAAGGCAATTCAAAACTGATCCATGGTTAAACGAAGGCATTTTGAACGGTAATGTATTGTGGAAACTGGAAAGGAAATGGTATAATTGAGATAAAACTTGGTCGATGTGTTGTGGTACGCCCAAAAGGTGTAGGGTTACAGCCGAGCCTCCTCCCATTCCCCATCAACAAACAACACTGAGCAAGCCTACTGCCCTAGCTCCAGCTCTACCGTTCACAGTACACTGACGTTATTATTTAGAGGTTTTATGTATTAGGGTTAGTGAATTGTGTCTAAACAATGTGTCAGTACTACTGTGCGTTTCCGTTGCATAAACAAACATCGTTATTTTCGTGGATCAGAAATGTCGAAAATGACGTAATCGATGTTTATGTTGCCTCGTCCTTGGTTGGTGCATATATTTTGTGTTTATTATTTATTGTTGTATGGGGGTATACCACAATTGGCCTGCTTAAACAATCAGTCACCGCGAAAGTAACATTTACCACAGCGGAGAGGCAAACGTTATATTTGGCGTTACCCGTTAATTTGCGTCTTGTCGAGTGTTGTAGCCTCGGGGTCGGGGAGACAAACAAAACACGCGTGAATGATTTGCTAAAGAGGAACAGGTGCACGAGATAACTACGTCTGTTGTCGGCCACAGCAGGCTACTGTAAATAAAACCGTTACACCCTCGAAAGAGAAAAGCCGTAGGCCTACCCATCACCGTCCTAAAGTCGCAGCTGCTCTTTTCGTTTTGTTTCCTCAAGTGTATAGTAACTTGACACCACAGAAACATGTGTAACAGACGCAAAACATATCTAAAATCTGATGATAATTAACACACTGTTCATTTATTATTTGAATTATTGTTATTATTATTATTAATAATAATGTATTTTCTTCTTTACCGAGATGTAGTCAGTAATTGTCTATAACATTGACCACTGCTGCCTGAGACAAATCTTCTTTTGTTTACTGTTGATAGTTAGAAGTTAGTATGTTACCATGCTGTACTTAAGCTTTACCCATTTAGGAAGCCTGTCTCCATCTGCCACCCACCCACTCATCTGTCACTGCAAGAAATCAATTCAGGCAGAATTAAGGTTATTTACTCTCCTGCCTCCAGTGAGGTCATGACCTAAGCAAGAAGTGGTGGGGGTGCATATTCAACCCTGAAGAAGGCAGACATGTTGGTTTTTAATGTTCTCATTGTCCTAAATGCAATACAAAAAAATCTCTTCGTTTCTCTAGTGCTTTTAATTACAAAGTGCATTCAATTCACCCAGTAAAGGAGCAGGTATTAACCCAGGATCTGCAAGGATCTACATTGCTAGCAGGGTCCAGTAAGACACAACGACTCTAGGAGAGGCCAGAGATAATACCAGGAATCTTACTCTGCCTCTTGAGCCACAGCCATCACGATTGCTGTTAAATTGATGTAGCATCATTATAAACTAACTTTAAAACCCAAATTTGGTGTTAAAGGGCGAGGTTGCGAGCATGCATCCGCCTGGGTGACGGCAGACTGCTGGGCGAGCGCTGGCGCTTTGGCATGGGGGATCAGATCAACATATGGAATGAATTCTGTACTGGCCATATATGGAGTGTGTCTTGAGTGTACAGGGTTTGATGAGGTCAGATCAACATATGGAATGTCAGAACAGGTCAGCTCCATATAGAGATCTATGGGTGGCAGCGAGGGAAGTGTCTTAAGTGTACAGGGTTTGATGAGGACCAAGGTAGGGCCGGGCCTTAATTTTCGGGCCTGATGAGACCTCTACTAATAACTTTGGGGCGGAGTTTGAATGGACCGGTATCAGTCCAAAGGGAGACAGCGAAGAGGAGGGACGGGTGGGGTAGGATCAACATATGGAACAGGTCAGCTCCATATATGGATATCAAGGGTTTGAGGTCAGATGTAGAGTTGCTGGACGGCTCCATATATGCAGATCTAGGTGATCAAGTCTTCTCCATATATGGCTATCCAGGGTTTGACAAGGTCAGTGTCGTGATCTTCATATATGGAGACGGCCATATATGGTTGCGCGACGTGTCACGAGGTGTGACCATATATGGAGGCGTGACACGACTGATGGGAAATGCAGGTTTTCATGGTAAAATGCAACCTGCGGTCGCAATAACAAACAGCAAAACTGTGGTCCTAACTCTTAAGTCCTGAGATAGCCAGCCAAAGCCAGGGATTGGTCCAGTCCTAACATGGCTGTGGGGAAACATCTTTGGCAGCTGGATTTGGGGTCTATTTTCATAGTATCTTTTATGAGGAGTGTCTACAGGCGAGGCAAATGATACATGCATCTGTAAACATTTATGACCTTGAACATACACTTGAAGTTTTACAGTGCATTTGTTAGATATACATTACAATCTCAGTTATGGTATTTTAGAGCATCTCCACTGGAGATGGTTAAGTGATGAGAGTCTCTTATTCCCTTCCCTTTTCCATATTTGATTATGCATGATTTTAATAAGCAACTTGTCTGGACTATTGCCAATACCCAAATTATACTGTTGCAAGAAGCTACACAAGTGAGACACTTCATGTGTTGTCTTCTTATACCATCTCTCATCCTCTCCCATGTCTGTCTTTCTTTCCCAGGGCTTTTTGTACTTTTGCACTTTTCCCAGTTGACTGACCTTGAGCTATGTCCAGACTGAGCCCAGTCACCCGCAGATGATCCAAGGTCCCATCTTATTGATGTACTTTTGCACCTTTCTGGAGCCTTCCCCACTTGGTGGACCCTGCAGCTGATGACCAAAGTTCCCTCTCCCCACCTTCACCCCCAGCCTTGTGCCACCCCTAGCTGCGCCCCCCTTGTGTCCCATCAGGACATCCCGGGATGTTCCAGAGGTTTGCTAGTGTTCTTTTTGGGGACAATGTGGAGGAGCTCAGCCGGCTCAGTGGCCCTAGAGAGCACAAGGAAGAGGATGATGAAGACTGGATCCTGGTGGACTACTTGGGTTAGTCTCTCACACAAACCCACTGTGTAAAGCCCTGCTGTGCCTGTGTCACAAGACAAATTTCATCAATGAATACTGACAAAGTAATGTCATCATGCGTTCATTTCACGCAGTGTACAAATGGATCGATCAAGTGGAGTGCAATAAATAACTGTTCTATCAACAAGCCACAACAGTTAGTTGATTCAGAGTTTTAGCAGTCTACTGAATTCTATAGAGATGGCTACAAAAGATTGTAGAATGATTTAGCTTTGCTATTTCCGCCAGACATTTCTGTACAGTCTGATCTCCTAGTCGCAGCCCACTTATGTGCTGCTAAGGCTGCGGCTATGGTATCACCCCCCAGCATCATAAACCAGCCTGTTGAAATCCCCTCTGCATTAGGGTGATGAACTCTGCATGCCCTGGAAAAGATACCATTCTCACTTTGCAGAAATAGATTTTGTTTACATATACCGGTAGCTAATACGCACCCACACACACTTGCAAAAACATACTATACAATAATAGATATATTGCATGGATATACGCACGTGTACAGCTGCTAGCACTTTCCTGATGGCTGCGAGTGCCACCTGGCACAGCTTTTGAGCTGCCCATCGTTAATCCCCCACTCGTCCCGACATGGCCCTTCTCCTATTCCACAGCCTTGTGAATATTTCAGGTGTGACAGCCGCCTGGTTCAGCCTCTGGAGGGGAAAGGGTTGGCAGTGAAGGCGTGTGGCAGTTTATGGGCAATTCCAACCTGTAAACAGGTCAAACAAAAGCGTCTGAGGAACTGGGGGTTGGGGATAAAAATAGGTCTCCTCCCTACTAGAGTTACCGCTTAGGGAGACTTACATGTATGGGCAGTGGGCACACAGGCTGGTCGGATTTTCCTTCACTAAGATAAAAGTGCATGAGACACCTGTGTACAGCCTCGCCCCAATTATTGTGAATGTCTTCCTTTACAAATGTTTTGATATTTTTGAAGAAATTCATTTAAATGTGGAGCTTTTCAATTCTTAAATGAAGAAATTCCCAGCTAAATGTGCAAAATGTCTCAATAGAAATAAGTCACAAGTAATAAACTTTGTATGATAGCATAGACCTGAAGATTACTTTCTGACGTCTTTACATTGCACTCTGGGAAAAATAATTCCCAGAGAATCAAGAATGTGATGTAGACAGTGTAGGCATTAGTGGTTTTCACTCAGTAATCTGCATGTGCATAGAGGCCATTTATGAGCAGACATTGTGTTGCCACACAGGGTTTTAAGATCATAATAGTGGTATTTTACATCTTTTTTTTTGTGCAAATTGCCTGAACCATCATATACTCGCTTAGACATTAGACATAGGCAGTCTCAGGTGATAGGATTACTTGCTAACTGGCTTGGACAATCATAGGTGGTGTAATCCGTTTTGGGGTCCTGCTGCGGTCCTTAGCAGGATAAAGTGCATATCACATAGAAGGCTCAGAGTCAGCATTGAGGAGCTTGCACTTGATTTGTGTAAACAAGTTGTCTATGCCTGACAGCAGACAGGGGTGGGAGTGGAATATAATAATAAAAATCACACCCGTGTGAAGTGAGTGGTGCAACTCTGTGTGGGGGCCACAGCCAGGGTGCTGGCTCATCATATATACAGTTAATACGTGCGTGTGTGTTTGTGTGTGTTAGGTTGCGCACAGGTGGTGAAAAACAACCATGCTATTTTCGTGCTCATACGGGTAGGCACCCAGCCAGCCACACACATAGCTCCGTAAGGGAGTGGTTGCACCACTCAATAATATCTCAAATTCATATAGCCAAGTACCCAAAGAATATGGACGTGTCATGTGTCACTTTTGTGAATCTTATTCTAAACACGCATGCACAAATCTTGCACACTTTAAAGAGATTGTGCATTTAGCAAACTATTGCATATTCAAAAACATGAATACAGACAGACACAGCATTGTGTTTTTGTTTATCACAGAAGGCCTCGTCTGTCTGCCCTCTGCACTTTGGCCAGACATCCCTATTTGACATGCTGACAGCTGAAACTCAAAACATAAGTCTGGCTGCAGAGACTGTGGCCATTGGCCAGTTTGCTTTTAGAAACAACTTGGTTCAACAAGTGGTCATGGAAAATGTCAGTGTATTAAAGAGATTTTTAATCATGTGGGGTTGGGGTAGCAATAACTCATTGCTGCTGGTAGTTAGAATCTCGAACGGAAAGCAGGATGATAATACTAGATCAGTGAGGCTCAAGTTCAGTTAACAGAAAAGCGTGCGTGCGTGCGTGCGTGCGTGCGTGCGTGCGTGCGTGTGTGTGTGTGTGTGTGTGTGTGTGTGTGTGTGTGTGTGTGTGTGTGTGTGTGTGTGTGTGTGTGTGTGTGTGTGTGTGTGTGTGTGTGTGTGTGTGTGTGTGTGTGTGTGTGTGTGTGTGTGTGTGTGTGTGTGTGTGTGTGTGTGTGTGTGTGTGTGTGTGTGTGTGTGTGTGTGTGTGTGTACTTTTTTGGTCAGACAGGCCACAACAGCTTGGTGAGCGGGGTTACTTGCCTACAGTAGTACTTTCACACCTCTGCAGATTATTGTTTACAGTTGGGCAGGCTCAGTGAAATGTGTGCTGCAGCACCATCTTCTGGTAGCTTGCGTAAATTGCACATATTTGTAAACGTAAAAGGTTTATGTCCTGTTTATGTAACTATAATTGAAAGGAATTATTATAATTTATATATATTTTTATGTATGGTGATCTACTGGATATGTAACCCATCCAGGGTTAAGTTCTCCATCCTCTTTGCTACCCAGTGGATGAACCACTATACAATTCTGTCAGGGTTAAGGGGCCATGGGCTCCTACATCCCTACAGATACTTTACCCATGTATCTAATGCGTAGACCATGGCTTCCATATCAGATTTTCAGACATTGCACTTGCCCATGCTAATTTTCTGTTTCTGTACAGCTGAGGCCTGTTCCAATGCACGTGGTGATGGCCTTCCAGGAGCTCCTCTGACTCCTGAAGAAGAAGAAGAGGATCTGGTGATGATTCCCTCCCCAATGGCCAGCCCTCCCATCCGATATTCCTCCTGCACATCCCTCGACTCCACAGCTGACACTGACCCAGACGGGGGCCCAGAAGACGACGAGGAGGAGTTGGAGGAGGAGGGAGGCTTCCTGCGGCTGGAGGCTCGTTCCCTTGAGGAGAGCTGGTTTGTCACCCCTCCTCCCTGCTTCACCGGCCACAGCAGCCTGCCCCTCCTCCTGGAGCCCAGCCCCCTGGAGAACCTGCTTATTGAGCACCCCAGCATGTCAGTCTACGTCCACCACAGCCCCCGGCTGGCCCTCAACCCACTGCCACGCTCCCTCAACCTGGAGCTGGACCTGGGTCTGATAGCTGACACTACACCTGCCAATTCCACGTCCACAGTCGGCAAGGAGAAGGGCAGACGCTCCCTAGATGCTCCACGTCACAGGTATGGCTGTGAATTAAGACCAAGTTCTGATTCCTGCCTTATGAAGTTGAGCTCAGTTTATAAGAATAACTTTAAGTACTATGAACATCATAGTACTCATACGTACTATGAACATTAAAGTGCCTGGATGGTAACCGAAAGGTTGCCAGTTCGAACCCGGGCTCCCCCAGAGTTACTGTCGAAGTGTCCTTGAGCAAGACACTGAACCCCCAATTGCTCCCGATGTGCTAGTTGGTGCCTTGCATGGTTTCCGCTGCCATCGGTGTATGAATGTGTGTGTGTGTGTGAATGGGTGAATGTAATGCACAATCTCTGTAAAGCGCCTTGAATAAGGGCGCTATATAAATGCACCATTTATTTATTTATTTATTTATGGTAAAAACTGTAAAACTGTAAAACCTTGACTCCTTCAAAAACGTTCTCAAAGGGCACCTACGGACGGCTGCAATTCGAAATCTGAATCCCCCACGACCCCCCCCCCCCCCTTTTTCCCCCCTCACTGTATATGTCTCTTTTCCCTTTTTACCTCTATGATGAATTCCTGTTCTGTTCTTTGACTATATAGAAGTGTCTATTTGTACGTCTCTAAATGTTTTGATGAATTGAACATGGTGGACCCTCTTGTAAACAAGTGTAATGCTTAATTGGGTCGTCCACTCACAGTTAACAGTCTTTGTATTGAGTTTGTGCTTGAAATGTACTGTAATTCTGCAAACTGTTAATAAATATTTCAATCAATCAATCAAAAAAACAGCAATAGCAGGCCCGGCGCCAGGATGAAATGTCTGAGGGGTCAATTGAGATTTTTGAGGGGGCAAAAAATGCTTCAATCTGGTGCACTTTGAGATAAAAATGAAGAGGCTAGATCTATAAAGAACTACACACATCATATTAGATTATTATCATCTTTACTGTGCTATTATTGCCATTTGCCAACATCACAGTAGGCTACAAAACAACATTGGATAGGGCAGGGGTGGGCAACTTTGATGATGGAGAGGGCCACTATATTTCAAACTCACTCCAGAGGGCCACAATGCATATAGTCAAGAGTAGCTGATCTACAAGCTCAAAACGTGTCGCAGTGCGATGCATTTTGAGCTTGTAGATCTTGAATCCTGAATTATTTCACCTATTTTTTTTTTTATTGGAATCCGGAAAAGTAATATTTTTTATTTAATTTCAAATACATTTATATGTTATGTTAACTTTATGATTATGAACTGAAATGCAAATATTGGACATAAAAAAGGCTAGTACTAGTCATTAAGCTACTAATATAGACTGAAGTAATTAAAGTGGGTCATGTTTGCATGTTTGGAATTGTAACAGCTGAAATCAATAACATATCAGTATTCTGATATTAACCTGCAGACCGCATTAAGTGAACTGAGTCTGTGCTCAGAGAATAAATTCTTCAGCGTGTCCACAATAGTCCACAGCCCACTTTGCCACTTGCTCTGATCCACTGCATCAATAGCACCCCTCCCCCCCAATGGCAGACCATCATGTCAGACACATACATTCAGTTGATCCGAATTAACATGTGTTAAATTCCTGTGCCTCAGGAAAGTCGTACTTCCTGTTCTTTCCAGATGGGAGATGGCCATGACGCATGTTAGATGTTCCTTGCATGCCTGTACAATTCATGTTTTTGTTTGTAGCAGCATGTTTCGAGTTGTTATAACCAGTGCTGCTAGTGAATATCACTGCCAAATATCACTAGAAAACCAATCCAGCACAAAAGGTAGTTTTATATTTTATTATTGATATTATTAAAAAAAAAAAAAAAAAAGTACCCCCTTTGAGCCCTCGTGGCGCCGGGCCTGAGCAATAGACACACTGGAGAATCTATGCATTTTTTCTTTAGCATATGGAGTCGACTCAGCTGCTTACCTTTCTCATTGTGTTTCTGTCTCCCCCTGGAGGCCAGAAGTGGCTGTGGTCCAGCGTCGCATCACTCTCCACTCAGCCTGTTATGCCGCGGCCCGCTCTACCCACGCCGCCCTCCTCCACCAGGTGCAGCTGCAGTCTGGGCGCTTGGCTCAGCGGACCCAGCCCCTGTCTCGTAACGCCCTACGCCGCCTTAACTTGCTGCGCCAACCTAATGGAGCCAAGCAGACCAGGGCCAGCGCAATGATCCTCCACCAGCCTAGCCAGAGACACCTCAACTTCTGAGGTGAAGACCCTGTTCTCTTTCACCATCATCATCTATATCATGAGCCCCTATACCTCTCCACTGCCACTACATTATCCTCTCCTCATTGGTTACCAGCCCAACCAGAGACATGTCAACAACTTGTGAGGAGAAATGATTTTTTGAAGTCCCCCTTTCTATTATAATTGTACTAGTGCACTTCCAGATGAACCCCAATTCCTTCATCATTGCTTTTGGGAAATCCACAGCAGCCTTTGTCTAATTAAATGTATACAGTGGTTGGTACATTTTATGCTCTACTAGCTATTTTAGCAAGTCAACAATATGTTTCATATAATTCAAAAGACAGTTGGCTGATTTAGGAAATAATCAGCCACTGTGGCCAGTGGTTGAAAATGTTATCTTCTGTCCTCCTCATTCAACTACAGATTGACACACAGAAAGGAGGTGTCCCCTGTCCTCATGTATGCTGTTGTCCTTTCCAAAAGTCCTTCCTTCCATCTCTCCAGCTATTTCTCCTTCTGACGGAAGTGCATGTCACAGGCAGAAATGGAGGGAAGTGTTGCGATCTTCATGGACACCATATTATATAGAATCAATGCTGTAGGTCACTTTACTCAATGGCAAATTAACAGCCCCTGTGGCAGAACAGCTGTGGCTTTCATCCAGTGAGTGTATGTTGACATAGTTTAGAGTACGGTAGTTGTGCGATGTCATAGTGATCATCAATCTCAAGTGGGATTTTGCGGAGCAATTGCGTGCCATCTTAAATGTATTATATCTTTTTAGTCAATATACAGTGTACATCACTATTATGAGAAAACAATGACACTTTTGATGGCAACATGTTGCTCTACAAATCCACACCTCCCACTCCCTTAGCTGTGAGTGAACTTGCCTTTGACTTTGTAATTCAGTACTTTTCACAATATTTTTTTTAAAGGAAAAAAAGAAAAGGTAAAAATTACTGGGTTAAATATCACTAAACGCCTTGTTTTAATGGTAGCTTTGAAATGAAAATAAATGTAAAATGTATTTAAAAAAGAAAAAACTTCCAAAATATTTTTTAAAGGAAAAAAACATATTACATATCAGTATGAAGTTGGTATATATGCGTCTATGTTATCTTGTATAGGTATGTTTGATTATGTTAGTGTGCAATTTGTTGCATGGTTGTAGAGTTGTTAGCGTTGAGATGGTTAAAAAAAGAAAAAGAGAAAAAACAAGATTTGGGGTTATTATCTTGTATTTGTTCTTAAATCTGCAGTCCACTTCTCAGGGTCATAACCAATCACCTTTACACTTTACAAATGTTGATTACTTGATGGCTGATAATTGTTATTGCGTCTATTGGAGACTGTCCAAATTTGTCCCAGTATGCTTTCCCTCATGAAAATGTTTGTTACTAATGATTGACTTCTCAAAACTTTCTCCTTAGTCCCAGGACTGTGAAAATGATTTTTTTTTATAACTCTCAATCGACTGTTTAACGTCCATCAAGATGGAGTAAAACCTGGTCTTTTTCAATGTTGTTTATATATATATTGCTCACTGTATTTTACATGATTTCAGTGTTGTATTGAGTTTGTCTTCTACCTGTTTTATTTTCTAAGTTGCATATAACTTAGTTACATTTTGTTAAACTGTTAGACTATTTAAACCAAAAAGTAGCATTGATCTTTATCGTAGCAGTAGTTTATAATACTGTAATTCTTTTAGTTATCTTTTGTTTTTGTTTAGATTTTTTTTCTAACAATACTTATGGAAGAACGGGCCTTGGTGCTTTGAAATGGTGGATATTGTGAGATGAATAAACAATCCACCATAGGGAAAAAGCCCATGTTAAATCACCAAGGAGCTTCACTTTCCAATTCTCCAGTAAGATACTGTATGATTGATTTTCTGTGTAACCTAATAGACATCTGTTTTGTTGTAGCCTACTCTGTGGTCATATTTAGATGGGACAGCAAGTTCAGGTGTATTAGGCATGGTAGCATTAAGAAAGCTAACAAGTATTTGTTAGGTGTGTGTACGGTAGTGTAAATACATTTAGTTGTTATGATAGTTGAGTGATTATCGCTGTTGTATTTAACCTTTTTTTTGTTCTATTTCCAATTATTTGCTATTGAAACTTGCAATCAGCCGTTTTATTTAGTTTATGTTGTAAAAGATAAATAAGAGGAAGGGAATGGAGTGGACATGGTGAACTGTCTTCTCATTTTGTGATGAGTGAAGCTGGAAGGAGGAGCCGTTTTGTTTTAGTCCACAGTTTGTGTCAGCTCTTCATAAAGAAATTAACAGGGATTTGTGTGTTTTGTTCTATGCCTTGAATTTGTTGTTTTGGATCACGTGCCTTCCAGGTTGAAATGTTGTAATGACAATGCATCGATGATGAACTTGAAACTTTTATGTCAAAAAGAGACATAAAGAAAACAAAAATCCAATATCAAAAATGTAAACTATGCACCACTGGAGGTAACCTCTTCACTCTTCAAGACCCGCCTGGCCCATGTACAGCTTTTATAAGAAACAATGTAGCAAAACTGTTTTCTCCTATTGTTTTGAAAGTGTGAAGAATATTTTGTGGCATTTTTCACCAAGTGTTAGACATTTTGTTTTTGTATAGTTTACTGGAATAATACAGCACTTTGCCAAAAAAAAAGAAAAGGTGTAGGAATTTTAGGTTAACTTAATTTATCAACCTATCTGGTTCCATTCTTTATATTGTGGACATATGACAGATCAACTCATTCTATTTTGATGGTGATCAGAATTTGCTAAACAATGTGGGGTCATCTGTTTTAAACTGTAATAGTTAATACATGTGATCTGTTACTAGTCTCATAAATAAATGTTTTCATACACACAAACATTTACTTTCTGTTTTCATTGTTCATCCTTTAGCAAGTTTATTGTAAACTTGTTCATTTATGGATAGGAGGATATTTTTAACTTGTATCATTTGGATCTGAACACAGATTATGTTTATCGGGCTATCGAACTACTTGGACCAGGCTTTTCCGTATACACAACCCTAATGGAAAAACACGGCCCCCTCACGTATTAGAAGGCACTAGAACCAAGGACACGTGTTTTAAATAAATCTTTGAAATTACAGTGGGGTTGTATACCAAGGGGGCGTGTCTGATAAAAAATATTATATAGAATTTCTTAATACTGAATCAATCAATGAAAAATAAATGTATTTCTTTAAATCACCCAATTTCTTCCCTCTTCTCTGTGGCTTTTCTGTTTCTGGAAATAGCCGATTTTCTGCGAAAGTTTCCCCAGAATATGGATGCTGGGGTTTAAAAGGTTAAAGGCCAAATTGATCAACAAACCTTGCATGACCTGCATGTCAAATAAATAAATAATCATTGCAAAATATTATTTTATTCAATGCATTTTTGCTTTTTACAATTTCACATTTACAGTATAAGAAAAACGTGACCCCTTCTGCTCCCCTCCAGCCAGCAGTATGCCCCCATTGACCCCTTCTGCCCCCCTCCAACCTGCAGTATGCCCCCATTGACCCCTTCTGCCCCCCTCCAGCCTGCAGTATGCCCCCATTGACCCCTTCTGCCCCCCTCCAGCCTGCAGTATGCCCCCATTGACCACTTCTGCCCCCCTCCAACCTGCAGTATTCCCCCATTGACCCCTTCTGCCCCCCTCCAGCCTGCAGTATGCCCCCATTGACCCCTTCTGCCCCCCTCCAACCTGCAGTATGCCCCCATTGACCCCTTCTGCCCCCCTCCAGCCTGCAGTATGCCCCCATTGTAGCTCATATAAACTGGATTAATAATAATAATTCTTCTGCCCCCCTCCAGCCTGCAGTATGCCCCCATTGTAGCTCATATAAACTGGATTAATAATAATAATCCACAGTTTACAAAGGAGGATTAGTTATATAGAGTAACAGTATATAAATTAACAATCTTCAAGTAAACTAAAATACAGAGCGGAAAATACAATCCAACGTCTACAAAAACAGGCCCAGAATAAATAAAGATATTCAAATAAAATAAAACAAAGAATTAAAAGTGAAGGGCGCTCTTATTGTCATACATCACATTCCGTGCTCAGCCAATCAATCCGTGCTCAGCCAATCAAATAATCTCAAATGTTATCACAAATTTGATCAACAAACACACAAAGCTGGGCACCTCAAAAACAGACTTTAATAATTAACAAATTACAGATTTAAGTATCTGAAGATAAGGCCTGTTTTTAAGACTTTAACTAAAAATCACACCCGTGTGAACTGAGTGGTGCAAGGTCTTATATAGTCTGATCAGCTATGTCAGTGACGTCACACACTAACCATAGTAACCATGCTCACCTTGTGAGGACACGTACACACGGACACGGACACGTACACAGGTACACAAACATACAGACAAAGCTGGTTGTTGGAGTGGTTTGCACCACTCAAAAATACAGGATATAGGACTACTGTATATAATATATACACACACGAACACACACGCACACGCACGCACACACACACACACACACACACACACACATATATAAATAAATCAAAAAATCACACCTGTGTGAAGTGAGGGGCGCTCTTATCATCGTACATCATCGTGGCGTAAAATAGACACTATTGGCTCCATCTTGTGCCACCCTTATCCCTTATCCCTAAACTTATTTGCCATTTTTTACTATTTTGAAAAACATTATAAAATAGTTCAACTAGCCGATCTACATCGAGACGTTGTGAGGTTATAGATTGGCTATTTGAACTATTTTAAAAGGTTTTTTTAAATAGTAAAAATGGCAAATAAGTTTAGGGATAAGGGTTAAGGGGTGGCGCAAGATATAGCCCTATGTCTATTTGCTCAGACACTATGACGTGACATTATCCATACATTATCAATGGGAATTTGATCTTAGTACTTTATGATAATGATAAAAGGAGGATAAAATAAAGGGGGGACGCATTCTACAATGCTCTCCCCAATATTCCTATTGAATCTGGTAAACTCTGAATTAAAAGGTTAGAGGAGAACTGTGATCATGTTCAAAAAAGTTCTTGTGAAAGATAATAGCAAAAATCACACTTATCTTATCATCACACATCATCACATTCCATGCTCAGCCAATCAAATCATCACATTATGTGCTGCGGACACACAGACATGCAAAGCTGTGCATAGGTGTGCAAAAATAGAAGGTGCATGCACTTAGTTTGGTGATGGTATGTTTGCCTTGAAAAAGGCCTGGCCTATGGAGACCAAAACATGTAGATGTGGTTTTTAATAGTTCAATGAACTAAGCCTTTATATTAAAGATTGTATTACTTTTTGTACTTGTGGTCAAAACCAAAGACCTCCTCTTACTGTAACTATTAAGCATCAGTCTGTCCAGAATAAGAGATGAGGACATAACCTAACGTGACATAACCAAAGACTCATCTTTCACATGGAGTCACCTTCTCCCCCTTCCCTCCATCCTTTCTTGCTTTGTCAATATTCACTTGCACACTCACACAGCTGAATATATTCGACTGACTCTTGCCTTTTAAAGGCAATTCATTTTCATTGCAATAGTGTAGTATTGCCTGTAGCTCTGTCAAGTTACTCACCATTGGATTTTCCTGTAT
The DNA here is from genome assembly GCF_951216825.1 of Electrona antarctica. Taxonomy (NCBI): domain Eukaryota; kingdom Metazoa; phylum Chordata; class Actinopteri; order Myctophiformes; family Myctophidae; genus Electrona; species Electrona antarctica. The sequence continues at coordinate 31,373,372 of NC_136811.1, read as the reverse complement.
CGTTCTGAACTGGGTCTGGTGGGAGCAGCGAGATACTCTTTCTTGAGGAACAGCTTCCGTGTCATTGGGTCTGTGCATAGGACACCTGCATTGCAGAGGGCCCCTGGGAGTAGACGTATTGCCCTGTGTGTGTGGAGGAGTACAGCACTGTGTGGGGATTGTTGTACATCATGTGACCATGTGACATGGAGGACGTGATGGCCTGACCGTGTTGCCGTTGCGGGGCCAGTGAGTGCTGCTGCAGCTGGCTCAGAGACATGGTGGGGGTGCCAGGAGGGTAAGGAGTGCCTGCTGGCATGATGGTGAAGCCGCTGGGCAGCTGCTCTGTAAAGTTGCTGTAGGTCGACACGCCGGGCAGGTAGTTGGGGAATGACAGTGCGCTGCTCATCTGCACATTGGTGGAGGAGGCTGTGGGCACAGTGGACTGGTCACTGCTGGTAGTGCCTCGTAACCTGGCATCCTCAGTGTGCTCCAGGCTCTCTGACTCGGACACCTGGAACGTTAGGTCCGCCTCCTCGAAGCCCTTGTTGCTAATGCGCACGTCTGTGGTTGGATCATAGTGCGATGGGGGGTCCGGGGAGTTGAAGCATGTTCGGACCAGGGCTTTGCCCTCCTCACTAGTGATCATGGGCTGGAGCTTGTGAGTGCCATTGGTGTACACATGTCCCGTTTCACTAACCACCAGCAGGAGAACCTGGGTACCTGTCAGCATGGCGAGCTCATAGGCCTTCTTCATTATACCAATTTTTCGCTTGCTGAAGGTTGTGTATCGCCTTGCCTTGTTTTTAATGAATTCCATTTTAATCTTTACACGCCCACGTGTCTTCTTCCTCTGCGGTTTTCCCTGTGGGACCACTCCCTCCATCTTCCCTCTCTTATGCTTTACCAACCCCCTTCTCTTGGGGTGATGACCATCATCTGCCAAGGATGATTCCTTTTCTGACCTTCTGTATGGTGGTCCATTCTGTCTATTATCTCTATCCGGAATGGACCTGACTGCATGCATATCATCTTCTTCCATGTCCAAAACAGAACACATCTCACTCTCAACATCTCCTGATCTGTGCTTTGTACTACCCCTGTCTAAAACAGACTTCTTTACTGACTGTGCCGATGCAGATAGGCTCCGTAACTTCATTATTATAGTGTCTCTAAACACCAGCCAAAAGGTTTACCTCTCCTTTCTTCTCCTTTAACTTCTTTTTAACGTTTTGCTTCTTTTTGCTCTGGTAAGTTCAGCTCTAGCTCTGCACTTTATCTGTTGCTTTCACACTGAGAGGTGTCTGGCTGTGAGCTGCTTTTTAAAGGACCAAATTCTGCAACGTCACCTTTACGACACAAAGTTCAATTGTACGTATGTAACTATAGGTGATCAAAAGAACTACGCTACAAAGTTCAACTCAATGCAACTCATTGCAACTCAATGAGTTGCATTATTGATGTAGTTTGCCTTAAAAACCGTCTCGTCCCGACCGATCCTTTGGTATGGTTTGGGCTTAATACTTCCAAGTCACTATGAACAATGATGTTTATGGTTTGCCACCAGAACAATGATGTTATGGTTACCGTATGTCTCAGTCATAGTGATGTGGTTCTCTGTCTATATATGGTCATATTGGGTTTGTTTATGGTTATGTCTGAGTCATAGTGACGTGGTCGTCTGTCTATATATGGGCATATTGGGTTTGTTTATGGTTATGTCTTAGTCATAGTGACATGCCATGGTCCTATATATGGACTTTGCAGCCACCCGTCTTCTCTTGGGGTGATGATCATCATCTGCCATTTCTGACCTGCTGTATGGAGATGCATTCTGTCTATTATCTCTATCAACTCCGTGTTTGACTTTAAGTGACTTTTTAGTGATTGGCCAATTCAGACTGGTGCCGTAATATCATTATTATAGCATCTCTGCTAAACACCAGACAAATTGGGTTCCTTCTCCTTTCTAATTATTTAAATACTTTGGTGCAAATTGACAGATAACACTCTGATTTGTTATACTGCTCTGATGGCCTCCTCTCCAGCTGACCAGCTTATTTGCACACTGACAGGCTTGTGGCAGGATGGCTGTGCAACTGTAAGCTTTCCTTTTAAACTTTAAAAGGTGACGTTACAGAATTGGTCCTTGAAAATGTAAAGGACCAATTCTGTAACGTCACCTGGCTCGAACACACACATGCGTAACCCAGGCAACGCGGGACCATCACATTATAGCGATTAATTAGGCACTGGGCATCAAGTGCCAACACCGTGCCAGCTTACTGATTTGAGACAATTATGAAATTGCAGCTGTCTCCATATGACACCACATCACCCACAACATGCCTATAAGGTTCTTACTTACTCCTCTTCGTCCCCTATGGGACATAAGGCTTCAATGAGCGCTCTCCATTGCATCCGATCCCTGGCAGCATGTTGCGCCTCTCCCCAGGACAGGTTCATCTGTTCCAGCTCCTGCGTCACAGTTCTGCGCCAGGTGGTCTTGGGCCTCCCAGGTTTTCTTTTGCCTGGTGGTGTCCATCGTAAGGCCACCTTTGTGATGCAGTCCTGCTCCATCCTCAGTACATGTCCTAGCCATCTCAGGCGTCTGTGTGTAATGTCCTTTGTAATGCTCCGGCTCCCTGTTTGTTTGTACAGTTCATTGTTTGATATTTTATTCGGCCAAAAGATCTGACATATACGTCTGAGGCATCTGTTGTGGAACACTTCTATTCTCCTAGTGTCTGTTTTGACCACTCTCCAGCTCTCAGAACCATACAGCAGAATAGACTTGACATTGCTGTTGTATAAGAGCATCTTTGTTTTAAGGCTATATTGTTTTGATCTCCAGATGGATCGGAGTTGGGAGAAAGCACCCTGAGCCTTCCCCAACCTTGCTTTGATGTCTTTTGATGCCCCACAAACTCAAGTGGTTTTTCATCGACAAGGATGGGTTGTGTGGGGGTAGAGTTCACACACAACACTTGTGTTTTTGAGGTGTTAATACCGAGTCCGACCTGTCTGGCGAAGGTGTTAAGCCTGTCAGTTTTAGCCTATAAGGTTAGTAACCTTATAAGCAACTGAATTCTGCAATCTTTAATTAAATGGCATGTGGTGGTTTAAATGCCCTTTTCCATCATATATCATATAATATGATATTGTTTAAATCCATTAGGCTATATCCTTCAGATTCATTGTATTCATTAAACATGGCCAGTCAACTGTTCAACTGCAATTAATGTACTCATTTGTGCTGTATGCAACTCATTGCAACTCAATGAGTTGCATTATTGATGTAGATTATGGATCTATGGAGGGTTTATTTTAGGCCTATAATAATAATAACAATGAAGTTTAGTTGGGTACAAACAACCCTAATAATTAGCCTGCAGTAGCCTATTCATTTTATTTACCATTATTTTGTTTTTATTTTGCCTGTCACTCAGGAGGAATGGGAATGGGTGCTGGTATCCTTGTCAAAACAGGGGAGATGGCTAGATTTTGAGTCCGGAAACACCTCAGGTACAACTTATATCATTTGTACTGTGTTGTGTGTGAACAGAGCCATCACATCAATTATATTGCGCTGAATCCAACACTCATAATAATGGTTTTGGCAGGCCTTCAAAGCAAGCTGTATAGCAGAGTGGCTCAGAGTCCTGGGATTGTTCATTTTGTGTTGTGTTATAATTTGCATTAATTTAAACTGATGTTTGTGTCATAAGTATCCACACTGAAATTAAATATTACACAGCGATAAAGCCACATATTTATTTTTAAAGACCAGGTTGTCGCAAATAAAACCATCCACCTGTATGAATGATGCATTACCATGAAGTTAATAGTTTGATGTGTAATATTCGCCACTGCCATTTTCGTATTGTTCATTTGTGTCACTCCTGGTGTGTAAGGACCTTATGTCCCTCCCCATGTGGCAGTCCCATAAGGTCTTACTCTGAACAGATGGACAACCATGTCTTTCCGATTGACCAGGACTCTCTCTTGACGGGCTATTGAGTCTACAGGAGCAATTAGAAAAACAATCATTCACGCTGTCTGTCATGCATTCATTCTCAGGCTCACTGATTTGAAAGTGTGAAACCCAGTGAATCGTATGCAGGAGTGGCGCACTGCATATTAGCATCAAAATGCCCTGGTCTGCATACCAATGCACCAGGTGTGCACTTTTAGTCCTACTTTTCAACAACAGCCTTTCCCTCTCTCTGCACCCCTTATTCCTGAAAACTATGAATGATGGAGACTCAGAATACTGAGCTGAGCTGGCCATCTGATGATACAGGAGAGTTCCATTATGAGTTCTCAAAGGAGAAAACTTGGCTTATAATTCTTGAGCCATTACATAGGTTGTACAATAAAAAAAATTACCTTCCTTTCCTTTGGCTCATGAAAACAACTTATGTGCCCCACTCATTTCCAAATATCAGGACTTTTTGTGTTTTCTTCAAAATAAACTTTTTTTTCTACTACGCTACTTCAGATGTATTAAAAAAATGTCACAAATCATGAACGCAGCACAGTCAACGTGAAACTTTTCACTCCCAGTAGACCAGGGAATAACTACCACTCCAAATATTTCAAATGGGGTTGCCAACCCCAGGTTTTATTACCTATAATTTGTATGTAAAAGTCCAGAACTCAATATGCAGTAGGCCTACAATAGGATTACCACACTTGGCAACATAAATTAAATGGGTCCAAGTTTATTTCCTGTTACAGTGTTTGTGAATATCAGTAGCTTGATAACTTGATCAATCTCAATTTATAACAATTTACTAACAACAATGTATAAATTCGACGTATATTTGTTCTGTCGGTATACACAGTATATGTGTGTGATTTTGGAAATGTATGTATTTTGTGTATGTCACTTGTGTCCTGCTATGTGTTTTCACCAATAGAAATGTAAAACAAAAATCATAATAATTAAGAATAATGTAATGTAGCCTATTATACTAAACACTAATATATATATATATATATATATATATATATATATATATATATATATATATATATATATATATATATATATATAATATATATATATATATATATACAATCGAAGCTGGCTTCTGTTTGACAGCAGCTCCACGTGTTCAGTTTGTTTACATCTGGAGTAAAAAGCACGTTGTCGTTCCTAGCTTTCTCTCCATTGGCTCAGCGTGTGAGAAACTCCTCCCACACAGGCGGAACTCTAACACGGAAGCATTGTCTTTGCTGCGAAAAACAACTAAAATACCATCGTATGTGTTAAATTATGAAGTGAAAACCATGGCATATGTCACATACACGTCTGCGAAGTCATTTAATTCTGACCGGAAAATGAAGAAAACACTTTTAATCGTAAAAAACCTCCCGAGTCGTACGCTGTATGCACAAAATGGGTACATGGGCCAGTTAAACTCGTGGAAAGAAACCAAACCATCACCTTACGTATACAACAAAATGAAAGTATTGCACCTTTGGAATTGAACCTACATTATTGTGTCTTTATAGTTACCAGAACTCCGCATTCGAACATTTTAGCGCGTTTAAAACAGCCGGGAATAGACATGCGCACTGGGCGGAGTCAGGTTAGAGGCTGTCTGCAGCATTAGAAGTATTGGCGCCGGCGCCAGCTGATCCATTCATTCTTTCTTCGTCCTGGAGGTAAGAGAACCCGCCTGTAAGCTCGTCGTTACTCATTTTAAGAAGGAGTTTAATGTTATATTGGAGCTGAAAATATCGTTGAGTTTAACATCGTATATTTCCGTTGTCCCGCGCATCCATTTCGACTATTTTTTCTTCAATGGCGACCTTAAAACATTTAAGCGTTTCTTCAAACTACTCATCTGTTCTGTCCACGTTATCCTAAGCTATCTTGGCTAGATTGCAAATAGATTTCTGGTTGGGATCTACTGTTAATGTACAGATGTAACTCTGTTAAACTGGCTATTTATCCCACTGTAGTGGTGTTTGTTAAGGTAACGTAGTGTGCTGTGGACGTGGATCGGTACATCATGGACGTAGCAGAAGTGTAGTAACGCTACATAAAGGATTAGTGTGGTATTTTCGTGCCAATTCGTGGTCGTGGCTATGTAAGATAGCAGTATATATTATGATATATCGGTGTGTTGTGGTAGTGTATTATGGAGGGTTTGGATGAGCTTTGCGCGAACCAGAACAAGGCAAGGTTGAAAGCCTCCCGCTTTGTAGGCTAAAATTGGCGCGTGTTCGAGTTTCACAAATCGTTAAAAATCTACATCTAACTAATGTGTATGAAAATTCTATCAACGCTATGGTATACTTGGATTGTGTAGCTTTGTGTAGACCCGAACCTCTGATAAAATATTACAATTATCACAGTTTTCCATGAACAAACAAGGAAGCGACCCAAGACTACCCCTCCTATTTAGCTGGCTAATACTAGTAGCTAAAGTATTAGTACTAGTAGGCTATTTGTTCTTTATATACATGTGTTTTACCTCTCCGCGACATTACATAGGATACAGTACAGTTCATTCTTAAAGAGCTCATTCCTCACAATCACGACTTGTGAAAATGCTAATTTCAGTAGCTGGCTTGGCACGCAAAGTATTCTGAACTGTTCCTTTTGTCATTGCAGTGTGAAGTTGAACTGTGAAACCGTAGCTTCATCATGTCTAGACGCAGGTAAACTATGGAAATGGATACATACATACATGCATACAATTAATGTTCCTCGTTGATCATAAATAATACGTGCCGGTATGTACTCTTTACAGTGGTCGCATCACATTGCATGCAAGAGACGAGAATGCACCAGAGGAAGTGGCAAAGGTCCTCCCAAACAAAAGGAAAACAGAGGTTTGTTTGGCCATTAAATAGGTCTTATTTTGACTTCCCGTGTGTTCGTTTTGTCGCTATACTGTGCTGATGTTAACTGTCGTTTTTTATTTTCCAGCCGCCCAAAAATAATGTGCTACCTGCCAAGAAACACAATTATGAAATACAGGTTAGTGTCTTACAGTGCATCCTTAACCTTCCCCTATTCAATTCATATGAAGCTTTAAAGATCATCTATTTTTGTTGATGGGAAGATGTCGCTGATAAGTGTGTGTTTTGGAATATTATCTGTGTCATCGGTTAAGCGGTGCGCGCGCTTGATTGACTCCGCGTTTTGTGTTCCTACCCGCCTTATTTATCTCCCGGGCATTCAGTTTGAGCCTGTTGTGCAAATAAGTTACAAAGTTTAATTAGGCACTCATAGTTTTTGGTTGTTTTTACAACATCAAGCAGCTCTTATTACTCCTTGCCCTTAACTCTATTTGTATTTGAAATATGTGCGCCATGTACTTGCAAAGTGCTGTATTTCCCCCCTTGTTGATGCCCTTTGCCCAATTGCTTATGATGCTGCTTTTTTACCCATTACATGCTTTGAATTTTAACACATTCTGTATTTGTTTTTCTTGAGATTAGCTCAATGCTAACATGTATGTCTTATTAAAAATTACTGTGTACACTATCTGTATTATAGAATCGGTGGTCTCAAGAGGGTGCAAGTCCATGTGTCCTTATCGAGACTCCACATAAAGAGCTGGAACCCACAAATGACCCATCAAGGTTCAGACGATACAGATTCAAGAACCTCTTCATCAAACCTTCACCTATACCCTGTCTAAGGTGTGTGTGTGTGTGTGTGTGTGTGTGTGTGTGTGTGTGTGTGTGAGTGATTTTGACACCATTGTACTGTTTTGTTTAAGTAGCCTATATTTATCTTCACTCTGCTTTGTATGTGCTGTGGCTGCGTTGAGAAAATGTTACTTGGCCAAGTTTAACCCATTTTGACCTGAGATCAGATTCTAAAAATGTCTTCTACATCCTATCTACATCTACAGTTTTCTGAAAAAGCTATGTTTCTATGTCAGTCGGTCCAGGCACCCTAGGCTGCAATGTCAGCTTGACAGTGTGTCGTGGGTTCGAACCCTGATGCCGATGACTTTTGCTGCGGGTCACTCTCCATCTCTCTCAGGCATAAAAGCCCAAAGGTCTTCAACTTAATTTATCCATGTCTCCTTTCCAGTTGGGCGAGCTCAGATGACGTGTGGATCAAGATGTTAAATAAAGAGCTGAAGTATGTCCACGATAAAAGCTACCTGGAGCAGAATCCGAAGGTGCAGGCTAAGATGAGGGCCATTCTCCTGGACTGGCTTTTTGAGGTATATAGCTATTCTATTTGAGGTATTCGTTATGATATAAGATCTAGTATTGTATATCCTACACAGGAAAATATGGGGTGTTTATTGAACTCTGTATATATATTTTTTTTACAATCTTAAGACTGATTTTTACTAGCGGCATAATATAGAAACACAAAACGGAAACGAGATCGTCATCCAATTAGAGCTGTGTGGCAGTTGTTTGCCTAATGCTCCACAATGAGGCAGGCCTTCTGTTTTGTTTCACTTTTGGGCTACACCGTGTGTGGCACTGAACAAGCAAATATTTGCCAGTTTTTGCAGAATATTTGCCTATTAAAAAAATCATCAAAACATGTGTGTTATGTGGTTAAAAGGTTTGTTGTGACAACAAAGAAGGCTGACTTTTCTGATCTTGATGGGTTTGCAGGTGAGCGAGGTGTATGCTCTCCACCGACAGACTGCTTACCTGGCCCAGGACTTCTTTGACCGCTACATGATGAGTCAGGTGGACGTCAGTAAGGGGAACTTACAGCTCATCGGCATCACAGCCCTCTTTATTGCTGCCAAGATAGAAGTATGTTCTTCAACATCTCACTTTATTATTTTGTGAGTAACCTTTTGCTGTACATTTTCAATCCCCTGACAATCTCACTTACAATACTGTCTCTTTTCCTATCTTCTCCCAGGAGATATATCCACCCAAGATCCATGAATTTGCGTACGTTACGGATGGAGCCTGTGATATGTGGGACATCCAGCGGCTAGAACTCCTGATATTGAAGGTAGGTTAGCACAAACTGTTAACATACTCCAACCCAGTGACGGTTTGAGAGACTTACTTACTGCCATTATGCCAGCTGTCTGTTCTGGGCCTGCGTCTTTATATAGTAGTAGTACCCCAGGTGTGATGCAGGGTAAGGTTGAGAGAGATGTTAAATAAAATCTACTTGAGCATGTTGTGCTTTTTCCTATGTTTTTATTTTTTAAATTTTGTTTAGGCCTCACTGCTTCACTAGTTAGTTGCCCAGAGAGTGGGAGTTTCTGTTCTCCAGCACAGTCATACAGACTGCCAGATAGTATTACTCTCATGATGTACTTAACAAATTACTCATGATATTTAATCCTGTTCTTCCCCAGGCATTGGACTGGAACCTATGTCCGGAGACACCCATCACCTGGTTGAAGCTCTATGCCCAGGTTGAGACCCAGACAGATGGTGACAACTTCTTGGTGCCTCAGTTTTCACCACACGCCTACATCCAGATCACACAAGTAAGGGCAAATGGCAGTACACAAAAGTTATCTAATAATTGTGTGGAGAGCATGAGCTACAGTATTTATACTCAAACTGAATCTGTGTTGCTGTCACTCCCCACTTTGACAACCACTGGTATAGACTAGGCCCTAGTCTATACTAGTCACTAGGGTATGCACATGACATCATCATACCCAGAAGTTATGCGGGAACATTACTGAGTGGCAAAAAACTACTTTCTGGCCTTGACAGCCCATACACCCAAACAGAAAAGTCTGATTGCATTAAACGATGTTAAATTACATTAAACTCACTTTGCCGCTCGATTGGCACTCACTTTATGCATGCGCATACCCTCTATTAGTGGTTAAGTAGCAGTGTTCAGTCAGTTCTGCAGTCCTGTGTTGAAGCTCTTCATGTCTTAAATTAACTGTATTGTGTTGCAGTTGTTGGACTTGTGCATACTGGACATCGACTCACTGGATTACTCCTACAGCGTTCTAGCTGCTGCTGCCTTCTGCCACTTTTCTTCTTTTGAAGTAGTTCATAAAGTATCAGGTATGAGCATCGCCTTAACTTGACGTCAATGTGTGATAGTTATGCCAAAAGTCGTCTAGTACTTGTAGTTGCTCTTGAATGGAAGTGCATGGACACAAGCATGAGGCTGGCATTTCTTTCTCTCAAGGAACCTCTACTAATCTACCCACGCTAACAATTGGGGAACTAGCTGCTCAAACTATATGTATATAATATGTATGTATTTTCAGTCTTTCACTTTGAAATCTACCACTAACCAGGTTACACAGACTTGGATTGAATCTTGTTTTCCTCAATGGTCTTGTATTTAATTCTAATCAATGGTATAAAGATGTTATTGTCACCAATATAAAGAGTCTTAACTAAGCGTAGTTGCTGAAAGAGTCTTAACTAAGCGTAGTTGCTGAAACATGTAGTCACCCTGAAGTATAGAAAGAAGGTATGATGTCCACACACCGTTCTTAAACCCTGTGAGCTTAAGAATGGTGTGTGGACATCCTACCACCTTTCTGTATGTATATATTTTTTTTTGTTCAGCACCCGTCAACCTTTTTTGAGATGTGCGTGCTTCCATTTTAGATCTTGGCACCCTGAAGTATGACACAGTTGGCTCTCGTCCCCATTCCTATTGCACATACTCATGGGTGATGGTTTCTGAACACTCTTGTCTGCCTGCCCTCTTATCATTCTAGGTCTGACATGGGAGAGCATATCTACCTGTGTGCGGTGGATGACTGCCTTCTTTGATACGGTGCAAGCACTGCCCAAAGTTGAACTAAAGAACTTTGCCAAAGTTAAGATGGATGACCGGCACAACATCCAGACACATGTAGACTACCTGGAATTCTTGGTGAGTTTTCACGTGGTCTATTTGTTGGGTTTTCACTGTTCTTCACCTCCTGTCATGAAAATGTGCACCTCTTGCCTATTGTCCTGTCATGGAAATGTGCAGTACTCATCAAGTGAAGTGTAGAACTTGGACACTAGGTGGTGCTTTGGCACCAGAAACTACATTGAGTGGTGTTGTACATCTATCCTGCTTGCTTATATTTGATATCTATGTGTACAATGATTTTTATGTCACTAAATTCCACCTCTTTATCCAGAATTGACTATGCCATTGAAAATTCAGACCATATTTCCTATAAATTCTTGTCCCTAAAATATACCTAGCTTATTTCCGTCTTACCTTGCACAAGCTGAAGTAAGATTGTAAACATGAAACTATTCTGCCCCTAAATTAAGCCTCCTTCCTCCGTACTGATATGTACATATTCCTCTTACAGGGAATGGCTCATGAGAGACGGATTGACAGCCCAGACTGCCAGATGTCGCCTGTCACCATGGGATCACTGTCACCAGATATACTGACTCCACCCAGTAGCACAGAAAAACCCACCAGTCACTGAGATCCATGGACTCGTCAAAGCTCTTTGAGATTTTAAATGGTGAAGCCTGTAAAAGAAATCTTCAACCACATTTCATCCAGACCTACCGGGGTGAACTAGGATCACCCCATTGGTGACCAATAGGAGAGGCTTTTACTAAATGCCTAACTTTTAGGTTTTATTTTTACATGCCATACCTATTGCTTTTATCAAGATTGAAAGAGATTGTTCTGAATCAAGGCAACATCCTGAGACCAGAAACCTGCACTCCTGGTGTTCATTTGAACAAAGTTGTTGTCTCCAGGTGTTGAATGCTTAAGTGGCCAGAATGCCACATGCTGGTTCTAGTGGAATTGTGAATGAACAATTTCTGTAATGAGCTGTCTTGGGACAGGAGGTACAGAGATGCTGTATCGATAGATTGGGTTTTATAATGAATGTTTCCCCATCCTCAGTGTTATTGCCCTATCTCAAGAAAGTATTTAATTGTGTGAAGTGAAAGGGCAAATTTGAAGATGGTGAGAATCACTTTAATAAGGTATAAATTAATGTACAGGAATGTCTTGACCCAAGTGGTGACGGACACATTAATAACTTGCTACTTTTAATAGGAAGTATTGGGGATAATTCTCCCTCTCCAATTTAGTCATCCCAATTCCTGTAGCTGCTCCTGTGATGGTATAATATCATCATGGCTGATGACATGGGGGGGGAGGAACACAGCTTGTGGACTTTAGACGCACGAGCGTCTCCTCAAATCCTCCACAGACGTGTGTTGCCTTCACCAACCGCAGCATGGTACCTCCCCTTTCCACCTCAAAAGGGGTCACCTTAAAGGACCACTTCAGCACTTTTCAAACTAGCTTCATATAACAGGTCCTCACTAATCATGATAAAATTACTATTTATTTTTTTCCCCCCCTACTCTGTCTGTCTTTTCTTTTTTACAAAAATGTTTAGATTTGTTTTATTAGTGTGAGAACAATGGCTTCCATTTTTGCATTGCAACCTTTCAGGACTAGAAAGCCTGCGGTTTTTATTAGCTTGGATTCCCCAGGTGATTACTATATTTACCCAGGGTATCTGGGCTAAGCTCAAGAACTTGTTTCCAGCCAGGCCCTGCTCATAGAACATTTCATCGTAGTGGTTCAATGCCTTGTTCAAGGGCACTTCAGCGGTGGTAATTTTAACGTGTCGGACCGCTGATTCGAACTGGCGACCTTCCGGTATCACGACCGCTCCGCAATCCGTTCGGCCACCGCTGGTCACTGGTGGGTGGGTTTCTGAACTGCCCACAGCCCTCTTATGAGACACAGGCTGAGTAGAATATATATTTTTTTTACTTATTTTTTTATTCATGATTATTAGTGCGGACCTATTATATGAAGATGGGTTGAAAACTGGTGAAGTCGTCGCCAGTTAGAGTGGCTCAGTGATTTTCCTTTTGCCACTGTTGCAACCTGGTTGCATGTTCGAGTTACATTCCTGTAAAACTTGATTTCCGTAGGTAAATGACCTACAACTGTGTAGAATTCATGTTTTAAGGCATTGTATTTATTTCTTTATATGCCTATATGTACAATGTTTTTATATGTAAAAAGAAATACAGCTATGAATGGAATTACTGATCACTGCCAAAGGCAAAAGTTATTTATTTTGCTGTGACGTACTTGAAGGTGTGACACGTTAAAATACAGTTATTCATTAAATGTGTTGTACAGTTGCCTGTCCTATCTGAAGGTGCCTTAAACTTAGCTATGTAATCTACAAGCTGTGGTGTTAAACCAAGATGCTTGGTGCGGAGGCTTATTATGAGCCTTGTTGAACACAACTGTGACTCTTTGCTGTAGCCTGCAGTATTGAATAGAAATGCCTTTTGTTCTTGTACATCTGCAGTTCAAGTGAGATCTATGTAAACGGTAGATTCTAAAGAATGTCTTTTATACATTTTATATACACGGAGTAATCCCAACATTTAACTTTCATTGTATTTTTAAGTAAATGGTCAGAGTTTAAGTTGTGTTTCTATGATCTTTATCATCAATGGAATTTACTTGTGTCGTCTTTGCCTACTGCTCTATACTATCATGGCATAGGCTTGCCATAATGGAGACTCTTGTTCATATGAAACTTCATACATACACGCATATGTAAATAAAATTGCCACAGTTTAAGCTTGCCTTGTGAGAGGACTAATGCCGCTTTTCTATAAGACCCGGTTTGTTTTTGAAGTGCATTTCTTAGTGTCAACCATCTCAGACAATGCAATTTGAATTTCTAATATTCTTTAATCTATTACCTCTAAAACATACTTGCTTTTCAAGAGTGCAAAACTTCCCTTTGGACATAGCTTTGAAAAGATGCCTTAATAGAAGTGTACCAGGATTTAACACAACCTGACTGTTTTCAACAAAGCTGAACGAGAATGACATGTGGATTTAGTCAACTTCTGCTTGTTCTGTTTCTTAGTTTTAGAAATATAGTGCTTTCAAATTTGAGAAATTTACAATTGGGCTCAATGGCAGATATTGGCATGTCAAAAAAGCACTTTCACCTAGAAACTATTCACACTTTATGATTCAGCTTACTGTGGAGACACATGCTGGAACCTTTTACTTTGAAATGTTTTGTAGTTTCTGAGTTATTTAACTTAAACGCCCAATGCATTCTCAATGGCAATAGCACAAACTTTAGCATGCTACTAGTCCTACATACTTACACCTAGAAACCCCATTCAAAGCTATTTAGGTTCATCTTACGGTGGACATGCTTGCCTGAAAAGGAATCGTTGAAATGTTTCATAGTTTTAGAAATATAGTGCTTTCAAATTTGAGAAATGTACAATGGGGCTCAATGGCAGATATTGGCATGTCAAAAAAGCACTTTCACCTAGAAACTCCATTCACACTTTTTATAATTCAGCTTACTGTGGAGACACATGCTGGAACTTTTTACTTTGAAATGTTTTGTAGTTTCTGAGTTATTTAACTTAAACGCCCAATGCATTCTCAATGGCAATAGCACAAACTTTGGCATGCTACTAGTCCTACATACTTACACCTAGAAACCCCATTCAAACCTATTTAGGTTCATCGTACGGTGGACATGTTTGCCTGAAAAGGAATCTTTGAAATGCTTCATAGTTTTAGAAATATAGTGCTTTCAAATTTGAGAAATGTATAATGGGGCTCAATGGCAGATATTGGCACGTCAAAAAATCACTTTCACCTAGAAACTCCATTCACACTTTTTATAATTCAGCTTACTGTGGAGACACATGCTGGAACTTTTTACTTTGAAATGTTTTGTAGTTTCTGAGTTATTTAACTTAAACGCCCAATGCATTCTCACTGGCAATAGCACAAACTTTGGCATGCTACTAGTCCTACATACTTACACCTAGAAACCCCATTCAAAGCTATTTAGGTTCATCTTACGGTGGACATGTTTGCCTGAAAAGGAATCGTTGAAATGTTTCATAGTTTTAGAAATATAGTGCTTTCAAATTTGAGAAATGTATAATGGGGCTCAATGGCAGATATTGGCACGTCAAAAAAGCACCTTCACCTTGAAACTCCATTTACACTTTTTATGACTCAGCTTACTATGGAGACACATGCTGGAACTTTTTACTTTGAAATGTTTTGTAGTTTCTGAGTTATTTAACTTAAACGCCCAATGCATTCTCAATGGCAATAGCACAAACTTTGGCATGCTACTAGTCCTACATACTTACACCTAGAAACCCCATTCAAACCTATTTAGGTTCATCTTACGGTGGACATGTTTGTCTGAAAATGAATCTTTGAAATGTTTCATAGTTTTAGAAATATAGTGCTTTCAAATTTGAGACATTTACAATGGGGCTCAATGGCAGATATTGGCACGTCAAAAAAGCACCTTCACCTTGAAACTCCATTTACACTTTTTATGACTCAGCTTACTGTGGAGACACATGCTGGAACTTTTTACTTTGAAATGTTTTGTAGTTTCTGAGTTATTTAACTTAAACGCCCAATGCATTCTCACTGGCAATAGCACAAACTTTGGCATGCTACTAGTCCTACATACTTTCACCTAGAAACCCCATTCAAACCTATTTAGGTTCATCTTACGGTGGACATGTTTGCCTGAAAATGAATCTTTGAAATGTTTCATAGTTTTAGAAATATAGTGCTTTCAAATTTGAGAAATTTACAATGGGGCTCAATGGCAGATATTGGCATGTCAAAAAAGCACTTTCACCTAGAAACTCCATTCACACTTTTTATAATTCAGCTTACTGTGGAGACACATGCTGGAACTTTTTACTTTGAAATGTTTTGTAGTTTCTGAGTTATTTAACTTAAACGCCCAATGCATTCTCAATGCCAATAGCACAAACTTTGGCATGCTACTAGTCCTACATACTTACACCTAGAAACCCCATTCAAACCTATTTAGGTTCATCGTACGGTGGACATGTTTGCCTGAAAAGGAATCTTTGAAATGCTTCATAGTTTTAGAAATATAGTGCTTTCAAATTTGAGAAATGTATAATGGGGCTCAATGGCAGATATTGGCACGTCAAAAAAGCACTTTCACCTAGAAACTCCATTCACACTTTTTATAATTCAGCTTACTGTGGAGACACATGCTGGAACTTTTTACTTTGAAATGTTTTGTAGTTTCTGAGTTATTTAACTTAAACGCCCAATGCATTCTCAATGGCAATAGCACAAACTTTGGCATGCTACTAGTCCTACATACTTACACCTAGAAACCCCATTCAAACCTATTTAGGTTCATCTTACGGTGGACATGTTTGCCTGAAAATGAATCTTTGAAATGTTACATAGTTTTAGAAATATAGTGCTTTCAAATTTGAGACATTTACAATGGGGCTCAATGGCAGATATTGGCACGTCAAAAAAGCACCTTCACCTTGAAACTCCATTTACACTTTTTATGACTCAGCTTACTGTGGAGACACATGCTGGAACTTTTTACTTTGAAATGTTTTGTAGTTTCTGAGTTATTTAACTTAAACGCCCAATGCATTCTCAATGGCAATAGCACAAACTTTGGCATGCTACTAGTCCTACATACTTACACCTAGAAACCCCATTCAAACCTATTTAGGTTCATCTTACGGTGGACATGTTTGTCTGAAAAGGAATCTTTGAAATGTTTCATAGTTTTAGAAATATAGTGCTTTCAAATTTGAGACATTTACAATGGGGCTCAATGGCAGATATTGGCACGTCAAAAAAGCACCTTCACCTTGAAACTCCATTCACACTTTTTATAATTCAGCTTACTATGGAGACACATGCTGGAACTTTTTACTTTGAAATGTTTTGTAGTTTCTGAGTTATTTAACTTAAACGCCCAATGCATTCTCAATGCCAATAGCACAAACTTTGGCATGCTACTAGTCCTACATACTTACACCTAGAAACCCCATTCAAACCTATTTAGGTTCATCGTACGGTGGACATGTTTGCCTGAAAAGGAATCTTTGAAATGCTTCATAGTTTTAGAAATATAGTGCTTTCAAATTTGAGAAATGTATAATGGGGCTCAATGGCAGATATTGGCACGTCAAAAAAGCACTTTCACCTAGAAACTCCATTCACACTTTTTATAATTCAGCTTACTGTGGAGACACATGCTGGAACTTTTTACTTTGAAATGTTTTGTAGTTTCTGAGTTATTTAACTTAAACGCCCAATGCATTCTCAATGGCAATAGCACAAACTTTGGCATGCTACTAGTCCTACATACTTACACCTAGAAACCCCATTCAAACCTATTTAGGTTCATCTTACGGTGG
The DNA here is from genome assembly GCF_951216825.1 of Electrona antarctica. NCBI lineage: Eukaryota > Metazoa > Chordata > Actinopteri > Myctophiformes > Myctophidae > Electrona > Electrona antarctica. The sequence continues at coordinate 31,356,215 of NC_136811.1, read as the reverse complement.
ACATGTTTGCCTGAAAATGAATCTTTGAAATGTTACATAGTTTTAGAAATATAGTGCTTTCAAATTTGAGACATTTACAATGGGGCTCAATGGCAGATATTGGCACGTCAAAAAAGCACCTTCACCTTGAAACTCCATTTACACTTTTTATGACTCAGCTTACTGTGGAGACACATGCTGGAACTTTTTACTTTGAAATGTTTTGTAGTTTCTGAGTTATTTAACTTAAACGCCCAATGCATTCTCAATGGCAATAGCACAAACTTTGGCATGCTACTAGTCCTACATACTTACACCTAGAAACCCCATTCAAACCTATTTAGGTTCATCTTACGGTGGACATGTTTGTCTGAAAAGGAATCTTTGAAATGTTTCATAGTTTTAGAAATATAGTGCTTTCAAATTTGAGACATTTACAATGGGGCTCAATGGCAGATATTGGCACGTCAAAAAAGCACCTTCACCTTGAAACTCCATTTACACTTTTTATGACTCAGCTTACTATGGAGACACATGCTGGAACTTTTTACTTTGAAATGTTTTGTAGTTTCTGAGTTATTTAACTTAAACGCCCAATGCATTCTCAATGGCAATAGCACAAACTTTGGCATGCTACTAGTCCTACATACTTACACCTAGAAACCCCATTCAAACCTATTTAGGTTCATCTTACGGTGGACATGTTTGCCTGAAAATGAATCTTTGAAATGTTTCATAGTTTTAGAAATATAGTGCTTTCAAATTTGAGAAATTTACAATGGGGCTCAATGGCAGATATTGGCATGTCAAAAAAGCACTTTCACCTAGAAACTCCATTCACACTTTTTATAATTCAGCTTACTGTGGAGACACATGCTGGAACTTTTTACTTTGAAATGTTTTGTAGTTTCTGAGTTATTTAACTTAAACGCCCAATGCATTCTCAATGGCAATAGCACAAACTTTGGCATGCTACTAGTCCTACATACTTACACCTAGAAACCCCATTCAAACCTATTTAGGTTCATCGTACGGTGGACATGTTTGCCTGAAAAGGAATCTTTGAAATGCTTCATAGTTTTAGAAATATAGTGCTTTCAAATTTGAGAAATGTATAATGGGGCTCAATGGCAGATATTGGCACGTCAAAAAAGCACTTTCACCTAGAAACTCCATTCACACTTTTTATAATTCAGCTTACTGTGGAGACACATGCTGGAACTTTTTACTTTGAAATGTTTTGTAGTTTCTGAGTTATTTAACTTAAACGCCCAATGCATTCTCAATGGCAATAGCACAAACTTTGGCATGCTACTAGTCCTACATACTTACACCTAGAAACCCCATTCAAACCTATTTAGGTTCATCTTACGGTGGACATGTTTGCCTGAAAATGAATCTTTGAAATGTTACATAGTTTTAGAAATATAGTGCTTTCAAATTTGAGACATTTACAATGGGGCTCAATGGCAGATATTGGCACGTCAAAAAAGCACCTTCACCTTGAAACTCCATTTACACTTTTTATGACTCAGCTTACTGTGGAGACACATGCTGGAACTTTTTACTTTGAAATGTTTTGTAGTTTCTGAGTTATTTAACTTAAACGCCCAATGCATTCTCAATGGCAATAGCACAAACTTTGGCATGCTACTAGTCCTACATACTTACACCTAGAAACCCCATTCAAACCTATTTAGGTTCATCTTACGGTGGACATGTTTGTCTGAAAAGGAATCTTTGAAATGTTTCATAGTTTTAGAAATATAGTGCTTTCAAATTTGAGACATTTACAATGGGGCTCAATGGCAGATATTGGCACGTCAAAAAAGCACCTTCACCTTGAAACTCCATTTACACTTTTTATGACTCAGCTTACTATGGAGACACATGCTGGAACTTTTTACTTTGAAATGTTTTGTAGTTTCTGAGTTATTTAACTTAAACGCCCAATGCATTCTCAATGGCAATAGCACAAACTTTGGCATGCTACTAGTCCTACATACTTACACCTAGAAACCCCATTCAAACCTATTTAGGTTCATCTTACGGTGGACATGTTTGTCTGAAAAGGAATCTTTGAAATGTTTCATAGTTTTAGAAATATAGTGCTTTAAAATTTGAGACATTTACAATGGGGCTCAATGGCAGATATTGGCACGTCAAAAAAGCACCTTCACCTTGAAACTCCATTTACACTTTTTATGACTCAGCTTACTGTGGAGACACATGCTGGAACTTTTTACTTTGAAATGTTTTGTAGTTTCTGAGTTATTTAACTTAAACGCCCAATGCATTCTCACTGGCAATAGCACAAACTTTGGCATGCTACTAGTCCTACATACTTACACCTAGAAACCCCATTCAAACCTATTTAGGTTCATCTTACGGTGGACATGTTTGCCTGAAAATGAATCTTTGAAATGTTTCATAGTTTTAGAAATATAGTGCTTTCAAATTTGAGACATTTACAATGGGGCTCAATGGCAGATATTGGCATGTCAAAAAAGCACCTTCACCTTGAAACTCCATTTACACTTTTTATGACTCAGCTTACTGTGGAGACACATGCTGGAACTTTTTACTTTGAAATGTTTTGTAGTTTCTGAGTTATTTAACTTAAACGCCCAATGCATTCTCAATGGCAATAGCACAAACTTTGGCATGCTACTAGTCCTACATACTTACACCTAGAAACCCCATTCAAACCTATTTAGGTTCATCTTACGGTGGACATGTTTGCCTGAAAAGGAATCTCAATGGCAGATATTGGCACGTCAAAAAAGCACTTTCACCTAGAAACTCCATTCACACTTTTTATAATTCAGCTTACTGTGGAGACACATGCTGGAACTTTTTACTTTGAAATGTTTTGTAGTTTCTGAGTTATTTAACTTAAATGCCCAATGCATTCTCAATGGCAATAGCACAAACTTTGGCATGCTACTAGTCCTACATACTTACACCTAGAAACCCCATTCAAACCTATTTAGGTTCATCTTACGGTGGACATGTTTGCCTGAAAAGGAATCTTTGAAATGCTTCATAGTTTTAGAAATATAGTGCTTTCAAATTTGAGAAATGTATAATGGGGCTCAATGGCAGATATTGGCACGTCAAAAAAGCACCTTCACCTTGAAACTCCATTTACACTTTTTATGACTCAGCTTACTGTGGAGACACATGCTGGAACTTTTTACTTTGAAATGTTTTGTAGTTTCTGAGTTATTTAACTTAAACGCCCAATGCATTCTCAATGGCAATAGCACAAACTTTGGCATGCTACTAGTCCTACATACTTACACCTAGAAACCCCATTCAAACCTATTTAGGTTCATCTTACGGTGGACATGTTTGTCTGAAAAGGAATCTTTGAAATGTTTCATAGTTTTAGAAATATAGTGCTTTCAAATTTGAGACATTTACAATGGGGCTCAATGGCAGATATTGGCACGTCAAAAAAGCACCTTCACCTTGAAACTCCATTTACACTTTTTATGACTCAGCTTACTATGGAGACACATGCTGGAACTTTTTACTTTGAAATGTTTTGTAGTTTCTGAGTTATTTAACTTAAACGCCCAATGCATTCTCAATGGCAATAGCACAAACTTTGGCATGCTACTAGTCCTACATACTTACACCTAGAAACCCCATTCAAACCTATTTAGGTTCATCTTACGGTGGACATGTTTGTCTGAAAAGGAATCTTTGAAATGTTTCATAGTTTTAGAAATATAGTGCTTTAAAATTTGAGACATTTACAATGGGGCTCAATGGCAGATATTGGCACGTCAAAAAAGCACCTTCACCTTGAAACTCCATTTACACTTTTTATGACTCAGCTTACTGTGGAGACACATGCTGGAACTTTTTACTTTGAAATGTTTTGTAGTTTCTGAGTTATTTAACTTAAACGCCCAATGCATTCTCACTGGCAATAGCACAAACTTTGGCATGCTACTAGTCCTACATACTTACACCTAGAAACCCCATTCAAACCTATTTAGGTTCATCTTACGGTGGACATGTTTGCCTGAAAATGAATCTTTGAAATGTTTCATAGTTTTAGAAATATAGTGCTTTCAAATTTGAGACATTTACAATGGGGCTCAATGGCAGATATTGGCATGTCAAAAAAGCACCTTCACATTGAAACTCCATTTACACTTTTTATGACTCAGCTTACTGTGGAGACACATGCTGGAACTTTGTTCTTTGAAATGTTTTGTAGTTTCTGAGTTATTTAACTTAAACGCCCAATGCATTTTCAATGGCAATAGCACAAACTTTGGCATGCTACTAGTCCTACATACTTACACCTAGAAACCCCATTCAAACCTATTTAGGTTCATCTTACGGTGGACATGTTTGTCTGAAAAGGAATCTTTGAAATGTTTCATAGTTTTAGAAATATAGTGCTTTAAAATTTGAGACATTTACAATGGGGCTCAATGGCAGATATTGGCACGTCAGAAAAGCACCTTCACCTTGAAACTCCATTTACACTTTTTATGACTCAGCTTACTGTGGAGACACATGCTGGAACTTTTTACTTTGAAATGTTTTGTAGTTTCTGAGTTATTTAACTTAAACGCCCAATGCATTCTCACTGGCAATAGCACAAACTTTGGCATGCTACTAGTCCTACATACTTACACCTAGAAACCCCATTCAAAGCTATTTAGGTTCATCTTACGGTGGACATGTTTGCCTGAAAAGGAATCGTTGAAATGTTTCATAGTTTTAGAAATATAGTGCTTTCAAATTTGAGAAATGTATAATGGGGCTCAATGGCAGATATTGGCACGTCAAAAAAGCACTTTCACCTAGAAACTCCATTCACACTTTTTATAATTCAGCTTACTGTGGAGACACATGCTGGAACTTTTTACTTTGAAATGTTTTGTAGTTTCTGAGTTATTTAACTTAAACGCCCAATGCATTCTCAATGGCAATAGCACAAACTTTGGCATGCTACTAGTCCTACATACTTACACCTAGAAACCCCATTCAAACCTATTTAGGTTCATCTTACGGTGGACATGTTTGTCTGAAAAGGAATCTTTGAAATGTTTCATAGTTTTAGCAATATAGTGCTTTAAAATTTGAGACATTTACAATGGGGCTCAATGGCAGATATTGGCACGTCAAAAAAGCACCTTCACCTTGAAACTCCATTTACACTTTTTATGACTCAGCTTACTGTGGAGACACATGCTGGAACTTTTTACTTTGAAATGTTTTGTAGTTTCTGAGTTATTTAACTTAAACGCCCAATGCATTCTCACTGGCAATAGCACAAACTTTGGCATGCTACTAGTCCTACATACTTACACCTAGAAACCCCATTCAAACCTATTTAGGTTCATCTTACGGTGGACTTGTTTGCCTGAAAATGAATCTTTGAAATGTTTCATAGTTTTAGAAATATAGTGCTTTCAAATTTGAGACATTTACAATGGGGCTCAATGGCAGATATTGGCACGTCAAAAAAGCACCTTCACCTTGAAACTCCATTTACACTTTTTATGACTCAGCTTACTATGGAGACACATGCTGGAACTTTTTACTTTGAAATGTTTTGTAGTTTCTGAGTTATTTAACTTAAACGCCCAATGCATTCTCAATGGCAATAGCACAAACTTTGGCATGCTACTAGTCCTACATACTTACACCTAGAAACCCCATTCAAACCTATTTAGGTTCATCTTACGGTGGACATGTTTGCCTGAAAAGGAATCTTTGAAATGCTTCATAGTTTTAGAAATATAGTGCTTTCAAATTTGAGAAATGTATAATGGGGCTCAATGGCAGATATTGGCACGTCAAAAAAGCACTTTCACCTAGAATTTCCATTCACACTTTTTATAATTCAGCTTACTGTGGAGACACATGCTGGAACTTTTTACTTTGAAATGTTTTGTAGTTTCTGAGTTATTTAACTTAAACGCCCAATGCATTCTCAATGGCAATAGCACAAACTTTGGCATGCTACTAGTCCTACATACTTACACCTAGAAACCTCATTCAAACCTATTTGAGTTCATCTTACGGTGGACATGTTTGCCTGAAAAGGAATCGTTGAAATGTTTCATAGTTTTAGAAACATAGTGCTTTCAAATTTGACTATGGCTATAGTCCATGGTCTCGGGGTGATTTTCGTCTTTTTTTTAATCCTCAAAAATGGCATGCTATAGTATGCCGTCCAAGGCCATGGGATATGGGCTGAACTTGAACCCACAACCTGTGGCACACATAGACAGCAGCTTATCACAGAGTGCCACCATGCTCTCTGAGAATCTCCTCAGCTTGTCTTTCCAGTGTTCTTCTGGATGTTATTCTCCATAACATGCTGCAGAGTGAAAGTAGGACGAACTCAGCAGGATTTGAATTCACAACCTCTTTCACAACCATTTGTTCCTCTTGGTGTCACCTTTCAAATGGGGCCTTGGGATCATGTAGCATTTGAATGGTGTTTGCTGTGCATCAAAGGTGTCTTTAGTGCATTTAAGGGTTATCGTGGATGTTAATCAGATAATAGAGGAGAAACCATGACAGAACATGACATAACATGACACAGAGAGCCTGGTAGCTCAGTGGGTTAAGTGGCTGCTATTTAACATTCTTTATTCAGACATCTCCACCACAGTGAACATATTAATGCTCCAATAGAAGCGCAGTATTACATGCAAACACGGATAGCTGTGGCGGTGACCTATATTATGTTCGGTGGCTGATCATTTGTGCGTTTTATGGGGGTGGGGAGTATGGACATATAGAATGGGGAGATGTACTAGTTCCACAACCCCCCTCCTATATTAGTCCAAACACCCCTTACCCTCCTGCTGGGTGAGGTTATTGTGCTGGCTTGGGAAAGCGTGGCCCCAACCTTGGTGGTAGACTGGTAGCATTGTCCAGACACACGTGCACTGTCTAGCTCTCTCTCGCACGCACGCACGCACGCACGCACGCACGCACGCACGCACGCACGCACGCACGCGCACACACACGCACACACACACACACACACACACACACACACACACACACACACACACACACACACACACACACACACACACACACACACACCTATAGTATGTCAGTTTTCATGGTTTTCAATGATAAAAAAGGATAAAAAACCATGACATACAAAAAAAGATGTAATTTTTCATGATTTTCGACGATTACCTTGAAAAATGTCATACTATATTTGTAATCATCTAAATCTACACTATAAGTTGTCAAATAATTGCAGTGTACAATATTTGCCTCTAAGTAGAAGTAAAAGTACAGGACATTGGAAATACTTCAGTATATTAAAGAATACCTCAACATTTTAGTTATGTACAGTACTTGAGTACTCAATTACTTTCCACCACTGGAGAAGAATACAAATATGAAAGTGTAATTCCATGGGGAATAGCTGTTTTATTAAAAGTCATATACAAAAGGAATATTCCATGTTAGGTTGCTATAAAACGTACATATGTACAGTACATCATATTTTACATAACATAAACAATGTTCAGTCCTAAATACAACAAGTTTAGACACTGGTGCGGACTGTAAGTCTGTGACTTCCACACAAATCAACACATTCACACACATGGTCATAAAACATTGTCTTAACAGTTAGTTTATACTGACAGTTGTCAACTCAGTTTGTTAAAACATACACCATATTTGGAGCTTAAAATCAGTTGATAAAAGACACCCGTGTAACATATTTTGGATGCATAGCTTCCAGTACAATTGCCTGAAGGTACACTTTTGGGTCCAGGGACAAAATCAGTGACACTTGGTTCCTCCGTGCATCACCATACTTCATGTAGCAAGGACGTTTTAACACCATGGGGCTAATAATGTCTTTGTGGCATGTTTGTCCTTGCTTGTTGTCTTTGTTTTGTATGTTTCTTTGAAACACCTGTTTGTTAAAAGCGCTTCATATATTTGATTGAACTTTCACCAGTGTCTTTCTTCACATCAACCAAACTAAACATTGGAAGAATTTACCGCAAGGTCTCTGTTTTCACTATTTTGAAAGCCTTCATCGAAAATATCCAAGCAATAATATAGAATCATCATCAATTATGATTGTACTTTTCGCCTGTTCATAATGACTCCATGATCAGACCATGACAGGAAATATTTCCTCCATAAAAACCATACAGTACATAAACCATCTATAAAACAATACATTCATTAGAAGTTGCCAAGACAAAAATATGGGGATGTTGCTTCGAGGTAGGGAAGGAAATTACCACCAGCCACTCGCCAAATGCTTTTGTCATATCTCTATAGGCAGGAGCGGTACATCCAAATGAATAACGACTGCCATTTGGCCTTCCTCTCACCTCTAGAGATATGTACGCACACATACACAGAGATAGTTGGGAACATGACAGCTAACCCCAAACAATTCAAGAAATATTCATAAGAGGCCACCCACCCCAAAATACAGTGCACAAAGAACTGGACGCTTGTTCCCATAAGAGTACAAAAATAATCTTTCATCTAAAACCCTATTGTCAGTGTATATTTCATTTTTTACCAGGCAAGTTGAGAGGCTTTTTGTTCTCAGCATTTTAAGGTTTTTGTACTTTTATTTGGCAAATTGATCCCACGGTCCCTTTTATGATGACATAGAATCACTCGCTAGTGCAACACGGAGCTAAAGAAAATTACTTACTGTGTGTGTAGATCTGTTCCTTCCAAGCAACAACCCTACAACCTTGAAGTTAATAGGAATAGAGAAACTGACAATGATGAGGAACTGAGAAAAAAAGACTAAGGGAAATGTATCTTTGCGGGTGGATTCTGCCAATGCTTTTAAATGAGTTTGTTTTCGGATTTCTGTAAAAAGAAATCGGTTCCCATTGATAAGCATTGGCAGAATGGGCCCTAATAGGCAGAATTAAAGTTTGGTGTGACCAGACCCTCAAGAGTCATTTCATGAGTTTTGGTTTGTAGATCTGTGCATTTACACAATGACAGAAGATCTGAATTTGAACTTTTTGTGGCACCAATTTGAACAAGTGGTTTTTCGAGCAGCCTACTATACAGTCTATGGTAGAGAACATTTTCAAATTGGCTAATTAATTCTCTGTTGTCTTAGTAAATAAAATAAAAGACAGGTGTTACAAACAGTGTATCTTCAAGCACATTACTAACTAAAGATATATAAAACCAGAGTCTGTATACCTACTTTGACCAGGTATGTTCAAACTCACATTGTCACATTGAGGAACAATTTCCACTGTGTAAAAGCTGGCTCAAAAGGAATGTAAAAAACGAAATAAATACAGTACATGGAACAGCTTTTAAAGAGAGGAATAAAAGCCAATAAATAAATTCAGATCAGTATGACATATTTGTGAACCCTCTTGACAAATCCGCTACTATACTGGAACCCACCGTCTGTGTGTGCTTTTTCCTCCCATATCAATGACCCATAACATACTGTATACTGTAGACCACTTTAACCACTTTACTTAGTATACTGATACTCAGTTGACCGGAGTCCCACAGGGGTCTAAGTAGGCCCCCTCCTTTTCCCCCTCTACACCAAATATCAAAGATCTACAAGCTCACAACCAATCGCTTTGCAACGGGTTGTGAGTTTGCATATCTGCTATTTTTGCCGATTGTTCACCCCAGAATAGGGACGCTATAGGGTTCATGTGCCTAAGAGGCTTCATCATAATTTCTCCTAGTTATTCTTCGTCTCTTCTCTTCTACTTCCACTGGTCCAGTCCTTGCATAAGACAAATACTGAACTTCCTTCGCTTACTCGCGGTCTGTCTGTCTGTCTGTCTGTCTGTCTGTCTGTCTGTCTGTCTGTCTGTCTGTCTGTGTCTGATCACATCATCAGCAGACAAAGGTACAACATGCATACATATTCCATTTGGTGGTTGACAATCCCGTGACACCATACACGATGGGATGGGCCCATATACGCTGGTAGTGCTAATATGCTACCCATTTACAGGGCTGCTTAGTGGACAGAGACATTGTAGGGTTGGCTGTACGTAGATTTCCATAGCGGGTTTACAATGGGCCCTAATGCGGATGGGGGAGGGGGTCCTGGCTATGGCTCCTTTGCATGTAGCTAACAGCGTCCCTGTATGTGAGGGCCAACTGGGGCCGGTCATACATCTCACTCAGTGTCTGGAATTTGGGGCCCCAGCTAGACAGCCTGTCATAGCCGAAACCCCCCTCATTGTCCTCAACTTGCTCCGGCCCCGTAGCGTTTCGGCAGGATGAGACCGACCCGAGTGAGCTGAGGCTGCCCACCGACGACCCGGAACCTTCCACGGACCAGACGTGGTAGGCATCCTGCGGAAACATGTCGCTATCGGTGTCTGCCTCCCAGATGATGCGTGCCACGTAGTTCTTGAAGTCAACGTGGGACTGCGATCCCGCCGGTGGGACGTCCACGCAGCCGGTGTCATTCACCTTGACGTCCCCACTTGTGTGTGCACCGTGGTTAGTGTAGCTGGTTCCGTTGGCGTCGTAAGCATAGGCAGCGTCACTAGTGCAGCTGCCGTTTGCAGTGTGGTGGTGGTGATGGTGGTGGTGTTGATGGTGGTGGTGGTGGGGGATGCTGAGGTACGGCGCGCCTGAACTGCTGCACGATGAGCCGGCCGGGTGCACCTCCTCCTGGGAGCCCTGGGAGGACTTGATGAGCGGAGCTGTGGTGCAGGAGGATGACTGGGACAGGCTGGAGCACAGGGGACGCTTCAGCTCTGTGATGTCATACGCATTCTGAACAAGAGGGAGATTCACATACAGTCACATTTAAGCCTCTTCTTGTCATACAAAATGGAAAATGGTTAGTATAAAAGTTTGTGTGGATGATAGACTCTAGGAATAACAGCACCACCTAGTGTGTACTGTTCTAAATGTTCATTCTGGGGACAACTTGAAGATTGCCATTGTAGGCTTGAGTTAACATTGCTGCCTGGGTTGACATCAATGCAATTTTACAAAAGTTTATGTGAATTTGTATGTGTATATGTGATTCATGTATGCATTAGGCTGTTTACACTTAATGATTTAAAAATGTGTCTTGAGGAAACAGATTCAATCCGTCTAGTGTTTCTCAACCATTTTTGGGCCAGTGCAACATCACCCAATGATTTACGTCATCTTGTCCCTAACACAAATGCCATTAACAATAAAGAGAATTGAATGTTTGTTTTGACACTGTTTGTTTTACATCATCATTACATCATCTAATCATAGCAACATGAGTTAGACTATACGATTATATTAGAGTTAGATTAATAGAGGCTTACACGTAAAACGTATTGTCAGGGAAGAAATGATACCATAATATGCCCTTATTGGCTATTGATGATATCTTGGGAGTAAAAGGTACTGTGATCGGTGCAATGCGATCGAGTCGGTTGAGTATGTATGTCAGGGTAAAAATAGTGGTCTCTTATTGGCTCCTCAAGTTGTAAGATGATAAGAGCGCCCCTCACTTCACACAGGTGTGATTTTTATTGTATAATGTGTTGCTTATATAATTTTGAAAACTAAAGATCAGATTTTACATTAAACTGGACTGGAAGTATATGACTTTCAGGGAATATATGATTTACGATTCTGTGCCTATCGGGACATAACTTGGACGGCGCTCAAAGTCGGCTCAAAGCGGACTTCGCAAAGCTCGGCACAGCGACTCGCTCGCTTTAGCTTGTCAAAATACTTTTTGTATTTTGACGTCAGAGTTTGTATGCAGGACATTTACTTACATGTTGTACTTCTTCCACCACTCTCTGTGTGTGTGTGTGTGTGTGTGTGTGTGTGTGTGTGTGTGTGTGTGTGTGTGTGTGTGTGTGTGTGTGTGTGTGTGTGTACCTGGTCCTGCTCACCGCCACCCTCCTCATTGTAGTTGAGGATATTTTCTCTGATATCCTCCCAGCTCTCGTGCTCAGCAGGGATGTGGTAAACACCCCTCTTCCTAAACCTATTACGACTGCCTTTCTGGTTCCACACTGTCACTGCTACCAATACAGCTGCAACACACACATGCAAACACACAATTATTGTGGGTAAAGGTCGGTATAAAGTGCAAAAGGATGATGCCTGCGTGGTGCAGGAGATAAACCAATGCTATGTTAACAGATGGGCTGTGGTTCAAAACCAAAGGAGGATATTTCCAAGTTTGTACCTATTGAATCTCTCACTGAAGAGGATGTAAGACAACGTAAACAACATAGTGCTGTTTTCAAAGCTCAAAACTCAGTGTAAAGAAGTCCTTGTTCTTTATTCCTTACGTCAGTGCTCCACGAGAAGAGATGGACTTCTCCCAAACAATTGTATTTATTTTTTATTGAAACCTGTCCTCCTCTGATCTCCTCACGTCAGAATGTATAAATAAGGCCCATTTGGTTACACTATCAAGAGTTAAATGACGTAATACTGAGGATTTCAGTGCAGACAGTGACCCCTTCTTCCACTTCCTCCACTTACTGAAGAAGACCAGCAGACACATGCTGATGGCCAGGATTGAGCTCGGGCTGAGAGCTGCTAGGCGGTGGCCTTTGACTTGTCCCAGCTCACAGCGTTGACCTCTGAACCCTTCCTGGCAACGGCAGCGGAAGCTATCGGGGGACAGAGCCTGGCACGCGCCCTGGTTCCGGCAGGACGTGGGTTTACACGGCGAGGGAACACAGTGCTGCAGGCCCGTCACATCGTCTGTCACCGTCACCTGGCTCCCAGGGCACCTACCGGAGAACACGTACTTTAGGACTTAATGGTCATCCACAACAAGCAGTATAACTATGTCGTTCACTCACCACTGTCATCATTACAGTTGTGGTGTTTACCACTTGTGTGGTAAAGCGATATATTTACATTTATAGCCTGCTGCTTGGTGTGGACAATCCTTTATAATGTGCTTAATGCTGAAATAGAGGTTAGGGTGTTTTTTTTTAAAGAACATACATTTAATGTAGATATGTTCCATGTTCAGGCATGTATCTTTGCAGTCTCCCCACCTGCACTGGTGTTTCCTCCACAGATCAACACAGAAGAGTGGGCTGTGGCAGGGCTTGAAGCTGCAGGCATCTGAGGAGCACCCAGGGACCACACCCTGCCTCTCCAACACGGTGGCAAACTCTGTACTCTGGCCATCCAGAGGCAGGGTGTGGCCGTTGAGACGCACGTCTCGCAGGCAGCCTGTGGAGGAGGACATGAGTCAAACTTAGTTTAGGACAACACCACAAATGCAAGTTTAAAACTAATACACAATAGAACCTTTTCATGGCACAATGAAATTAAATAGTAGGGTAAAAAAAAACACAGGTTTTATCAATGTTACTAATTAAGGTTCTGTTGCATTTAGTGTGGCAGAGCCTTTCCAGTGAGACAGCATGCACCTTATTTAGTGTCATTGGTAACAACTGTGTTTACTATTTCATGTCAAAATGGCTGCTGTGAAAAAGGTCAGTTAAAAATGATCAAAGATAACACCCAATAAATACAAAAGCTAAACTTCATTGTCATAATGAAGTTTATAATATAATACCCTAGCTTATAAATAATATAAGCTAGGGTTCAGAAGGCCTACTATTGCATTTGATTTCAACATCAATTTTAGAGATAGATTTTTACTTAAATACTGATGACTATAGGCTCTCCTTTTAAATCATTTCCCGTAAGTTTTACCATATATATATTAGATATTTCAAGTGACTATTTTGGATTCTGTAAGCCATTTGAAACAATTTTATTTTCCGACAAACTTTCCCTGCATGCTCTCTTCAGATGAATTAGTACCCGAGTTGGCTGCTAGGGGGCAGACTTAGTCAGAGAAAGGACAATATTGAGAAAAACCGAAATACAGACAGAGGTGAAGGAGAGATACAGAGGAAAGTCAGAGGCAGGAAAAGAAGAGAATTTGAAAGAGTGAACAATGGACAAGAGGCAACAAAGAAAAGAGAAGAGACAGAAGGAGACAAAAGATGTGACAATCAAGTTTATAAACATAAAGACGTCCTTTAAACCAGATCAAACTGACACGAAGACCCAGAACATGAAAACCTAGATTTCTCCCTGGAGGATAGCTGCAAACACTCCTGCATTTGACCATTTCTCCTGCATGACTCCTGCGCCCCCATTTCTCCTGCTTTTCTCCTGCTTTTGTGGGATTTCATCCTTTGTGTGTGGTCCACCCATGTGTCAATGGCCCATATACCCCCCTATCCAGCCTTCATCAGCACACTGATGAAGGCTGGATAGCCGAAACGTTTGTCCCTGTTCAAATATGAAATAAACAATTTGAACTGAAGTCTTGGTGTGTGCGACCCACTACTGTTATTTTGATATGTTTTCGGGTCGCACACCTACAGTCAGAGTGCGGTGGTCACATGAAGAGCCATATACCCCCCTCACACACCCCACTGATATGCAGTCATAATGTTAATTAATAAATTGTAATTGAATGCAATTATAAACTTACTATAAAAGTAATTAGTGGTTATTATTAAAGATGTCTTTTATTGGTTTATCGTTTTATATGATGGTCTGAGGTTGGCAGGTATGGCTTGAATCCAAACAACCATTAAATAAGACCAATATACTAAATATCAGGGTGGCCGTCGCTTAGTGGGTAAAGAGGCCGTCTGGTAATAAGAATGTTCTGAAGGCACTCTATGTGTTGTCCTTCAGCAAGAAGCTTAACCCCCAGCAGGTCCTCATAATATAACTCATCATAATATAACTCATCATAATATAACAGTCTGACCAGCCATCAGCTGGGTGAATCTCCCCCGCAGGGTTAACCTATTAAAACCGGGAAAGCATCTGTGTCATTTTAGATTTGAACCACTTAAACCATTATTTCAAACTTCACCTCGTCACTTTGTGCTGCACTATGAGCTTATAGATCTTCGATTTTAGAAAATTCTGAACATTTTGAATAGTTATATATATATTTTTAAAGCAATCCTTTTTAATCTTTGCTTCTGGGGGTCCCTGGAACAAAATATTTTGAGATAGGCGGTTGACGGCCAATTACATCATCATTTTGGGGGTCGTTGATATGGGAAAGTTTGAGCACCAGCAACATAGTAATACAGTATGTTTTTAGAAGACATTTGTAGAATCTGCCTCAGTTCTTAATGGGTTAATAAGGTGTACAAACCAATCTAATCAAACAATATGCAATATCTAACCAGATACACAGCAGACAGATTCTGATCTTACCCTGGAAGTCAGCATTGGCCACAGTATCGGGTCCATTGCCGACCATCACACTAGTGGGGTGCACCACGATCTCCCTCCTGTTCCCCAGCCAGGCTTTGACCTCTCGCGAGCCGCCGCCTCGTTCTAGACGCAACATGAATAGGTTGTCGTGACGATAAAGGCTGACCTGCACCCACTGGCCATTGTCAAGCCTCTGGCTAGGTAGGTGCAGGGTATGAGTGCCATCACCCAGGTTGGCACGCACCGTCAGATGTCCCTCCATGATCTGAGGGGCAGGGAAGGAGGATAGAACAGTGGGTCACAATACTATTCAGCTTGAGACCACTTTAAAACACTACAGAGTAAAAGCGGCCATGTCTTCCCGGCACCCCAGAGCTTCTATTTTGAAGGAATCCCGGCGCTGATTGTGTTAAGCACTACATTTACATTTCAGGTAAACTTTATTATTATTATTATGACTGTGACAGACCTCCAGGACGATGTACTCATTGGCTTCCCGGGATGTCATGGAGAGCAGGGTACCAGAGGAGCCTCGGGTGCGGAGCAGGAGCTGTGCGTGTGTGCGTCGAGGATTGCTTCCTCCTCTGAGCTGGAAGCGTAGCATACTGTCCATGTCAAAGGACCATTCTGGAACAGCTGTGAGGGAAACAGGGATAGTTTAATCACTTAACCACAAAATAAATAAATCTATATTATAATCTGTAAATGTCACACGGTCACCGTGCTGCCTCGGGTGAGGGCAGTAGTAGGTAACACGACTGGAGATGACCAAAGGATGGCAAGACAAACAATAGAGGGTATGCGCGTGACATCATTATCATACCCGGAAGTTATGCGGGAACGCAAAAAGCTACTTTCTGGACTTGACAGTCCATACATACAAACAGAAAAGTCTGATTGCATTAAATGTCTTTAAACAACATTAAATTCACTTTACCACTCGATTTGTCATTAACTTTATGCATGCGCATACCCTCTATTCAGCAAAGCTTAGTTAACATGTTTATTTTCCCCAACTGACAGGAAGAGTGGTAAAACAAAGGAGTCCATCAAACAGGACACGGAGTGTACACGCACACTGTCGACACTTTAAAATTAAATTTATTTGCTATCTGACTGTATCTGACACAAAAATAGATGTGTGCACACTCGCAAAAGCACACAAAAAGCAATGCATTATAAAAGTCCACAAACTGTATAATTGTGTTTGTCTTAAAGTCGCAAAAGGACTTGCTCGCGCGCATGCACACACATGCGCACACATGCGCACACACACACACACACACACACACACACACACACACACACACACACACACACACAGATGCCATCCCACCCCCAGTCCACTCACCTTTGTCACACTTGTGTCCAGTGTAGCCAGGGTGACAGTCACAGCTGAAGGAGCCCCACTCACCCAAGCAGGTACCATGGACCCCACAGGAAGGTCCCGCTGCTGTCACACACACCCCATCTGTCAGCCCACATCCAGGGGAGCTGTCCACATTCTCCCCTGGAGAGGCCAGATCATACACCTGGAAGAAAGTGGGCGAGATGGAGACAGGTTAGCAATGCTGTGGACTCTACCTGATATCTACTATCCTGCGCATGTTAACATTTAACTCAGACTGAGATCTTTGACACTATGTCAAGGAGTGTTAGGATACCGTTAGAACCAAATGTAATGACGGCTATTTTTGGAATTTCTCCCCCTACTCTATTACTACCAAAATACAAAGCTCATTTGGTAGCCTTTACCACTCTCTTAGCTAGGCGTCTAATTCTGATGAAATGGAAGTCCTCTGCTCCCCCAACCCATCTTCACTGGATTAGAGATGTACTCTAAAAAATTAGATGTACCCTGAGAGGCTCGGTATCCAAATTTGAAGACACATGGGGCCCCTTCCTCGCACTTGTAAATGAGTTGCAGTTCCAAGCTATTCCAGATTGAATGAGTTTAATCCTGAATCTGAGCATACTAGATATACGATTCCCGACGCAGCTGGGTTGTCCAGTATATTTATTATTAGGAACCATGTGTGGGTGCACTGCCACGTCCATTATGTTTTGGAGGGATGACCAATGACCATGCCATGTTGTCTTGTCTTGTCTTTGTCTTGTCTTGTTGTACGTTTGTGTTTTTGTTTCAAAACTTGATTCAGGTTATGTGGTTTGTAACTGTCATCACTTCCCTGTTAGCATAGGACTATACAATTGCTTTTATGCTACCACAATATTTTGCATATAGTGGTCACGACATGTTATCTCTTTGGTATGTTCCATATGGGTGTGTCACATATACTGTCATATTATTTGATTTACTGTATACCCTGAAATCTTGAATAAACAAAACTGTAAAAAAAAAAAAAAAAAAACATTTAACTCTAAAATGTACTTTCAGCCAAGGCAATTTTATTTGTATCACATTTCAACAGCAAAACTATCAAGCAAAGGAAACAGAGTAACAGTATTTACACATCGGGAATGTGTCAAATAAACAAACCGAATATTTTGCATCAAAATAAACGAACCGAATATTTTGCATAAAAAATTCAGTGGTTGAGTGGTTCTCCAAGTGGGGTCTTTGAGAGGTCACGGGTCTGCAACTCAGAGAATATACAATTTTGGTTCAATTTGGTCCAGCGGCGTAACGAGACATCAGTAGGCCCCCGTGCAGGCTAGTCCACCGCTTGCCCCAGACAAACTTTGGTCAACTCAACTGTCATTGAATCTCTGTACTGTATGTATTTATAATTTGATTGTACCGACGGCACGGGTGGACAGTTGTTGGCCCCAAATACCTCTGGGCCCCAACGTACTTGCGTTGTCTGCGTCAGGCTAGTGACGCCTGAGTGAGTGAGCCTGATTTGGACACTCTCAGAGTTAGGACTTTACAGTGTAGATTGGGGTCCCAGAGATAGAAAATTGTGTCAAATGGAGGTCCATTAAGCTGGGGGTCCTTGAAATGTAATTGTTTGAAAACCACCTTCATTCATACAGGTTGATGCTTTTATTTGTGGTGATCAAACTACCTCATTGTGAAAACAAAAATGATGTCACTTTATTTCTATATTTTGGGGTGAATATGTCTCATGAAGAAACAAAACACTGGTATTTAAGGAATTACTGTGAGGATTTTACTGTGCAGGCTTTTATCCAATGTCAGCCCGATCAGTTTCATCACTGGCAGAGACCGATTTCTTTGCGACGAGCATGGATGTTCTCTTTATTTATTTCTTATTTCAGACTTTGAAATTGCTATTTTGGCCTTGGCACTCAAACCAACCATCTGTCTGACTGCTAAACTCTGCCACTGGCGAGCTGCGCGCACGCGCGCGCACACACACGCGCGCGCACACGCACACACGCACGCGCGCACACACGCACACACGCACACACGCACACACACACACACACACACACACACACTTTTCGTACCTGACTGTCCACCACTAAGTTCCGGATGCAGCCTGTGTAGCTTCCATAGCGACGGAGCGAGGAGGACTCCTTCACACCTCCCAGCTGGAGGGGCTGGTACACATTCAAATACCTGGAAGATGGAGAAGAGGAACTATAAATTAAATGCATCAGCATTAGTGGTGAAGAAGTGTGCATGTGTGCGTGTGCGTGTGTGTGCGTGTGTGTGTGTGTGTGTGTGTGTGTGTGTGTGTGTGTGTGTGTGTGTGTGTGTGTGTGTTTGTGTGTGGATGGGGGGGGTATTTATCACATACACATTTTATTTTCCTGTCTGGGGGTATGATAAAGACAGAGAGGGGGTTATTATCTTGCACTGATTGACCGACTGACTGCCATATCTTCCCTAGGGATAATAAATTGCCACACGCTAAAGTGCCACCATGTGCTTATCGAGCACGATGTAGGAATTCTCCATTTGAAACATGGACGAGGAGACACTGGAGTTTATCTGGGTGCAAATTAACTAAAACGCAGAGCGGAAAACCGAGATATTTGACAGTTCACGGAATAGTTGCGTAACTAGCTCCTACAGTGTATTCACCAAACTCGTCAAAGATGAACAGATTTGCAAGCTTACAGCGCTTTGCGTCTCAACATCTTGACAACTCGTAGATCAGTGTATTGGTCAATATCTATATACTATGCATTCAACATTATACTTTTGTTGTGTTGCTACCTGTGGGGGCCAGGTGTCTCTCCTGAGGCCTTACAGCCTGACTGGTCCATCTCCACTACATCCAGTCCCAGCCCCTCCAGCTCGTTGACCACTGCCCCCCCACATTGGTCCAGGATAAGTTGAACTGCCTGCACAGAACGCAAACACATTGTCAACATCTTACATATTTCACCAGACATTCAGGCAATGTGGCAAATGAAAAATATAGCAGCAGATTAAGTTGATCGCCACGTGTCACTGACATAGCATTCATTGCAACTCCATTGAAACTGAATCAACCAACCCTTACCTTCCCATTGCTGATTATGTCCAGCCGGTGCCAACGGCGGTCGGTGACGATGGCCTTTGGTGGCAGCTGGAGGGTGAGTGTTCCTGATCCGTGGTTAATACTGAGGGCTGGAACACCGTTTCTAAGCTCTGGATGGGAGTACCAGAAACAGCATAGTTCACAAAGAGATTTTCTCAAGTCAGAATGTTACCTCTAGAACTCTATGGGCGTTCAAAAATACACTGAGAAATTGTAAAGCCATCATTTAGGTTGTTACAGAACAATAATTGTTGTTACGAATGTTACAGAAGTTCGGTTGAGACTCGCGAAGAGAGTGCAAGTTGAGTGCAACCTTCGTTATAGAGCTGGCCAATATTGGAAGATTGTGGTGATACTGGGTATAACTTGTAGGTGGAAATGTACACAGTATGTTAGTCATAGGAATGTTAATTAACACAGCTGCTGCAAAAGAGTATGCATGCTCAGCTCAGTAAACCTTCATTGAAAAAATAAATAGAAATATATAAATTTCAAAAAGAAAAACATTGACAAAAGAGGGAGAACATTAAGTTCTGCTCAATGTGTTACTGTAAATGATCAAACCGGATCAAACATGCAATTCTTCTTACTAACTTTCACTTTTTTATTTGACACCAGTGATACATTTCATTAAAACACTGGGCTTATAGCTGTTCTTCTATTATTGGGCCAGACAAAACCCTCTGAGCCTCTCATCGGACTTATATTGCTGTGTAAGCTGGTATATCCCATTATGACTGAACTCAGCCAATTGCACACATACGCGTGCACAAGAGAGTGTGTGTGTGTGTGTGTGTGTGTGTGTGTGTGTGTGTGTGTGTGTCTGTGTGTGAGAGAGAGAGAGATAAGTTTGTCTGTTCTCCTCAAAGTTTTCCAGCTGCATATGTAACTATACATGCACACACTTCTATGCGTGCGTGTATTTCTTTATATGTGTATGCAATTCTGTGTGTAATCATCTGTACATTGAGGGCCTATCCGAGTGTGTGTGTGTGTGTGTGTGTGTGTGTGTGTGTGTGTGTGTGTGTGTGTGTGTGTGTGTGTGTGTGTGTGTGTGTGTGCGCGTGTGTGTGTGTGTCTGAATAGGTGAGTGTACAGTGCATGTGAGAGTGTGTGCACATTAAAGTGTGCATCTAAGTGCCTAGGAGTGAGTATTTGTGTGTGCGTGACCCAATCAACTTCAATGGCACATTATTGAGCACTTCAGTGAAAAATGCTCCGAAGCGTTCAATGCTGCAGCCATCTTCGATTTTCCTATCCAGGGAGTCGCAGAACACGAATTGTGTTCAATAATTACATAACTTAATGCCAGGAGGAGCTAACAAACCCATTATGCAAGGCCTTTTCAAAGGCCAAGTCTGGTCTAATCCTTTAAGTCTAGACCAGGACCAATGGGAATTGGCATAAGAGAGACCGGCTTCTCTAATTCTTTCCAATACAAATTCCATGGTGAAACAACATCTTTCTTTATGCTGGCTATTTTGCTGCCATGGTAATCCTGAACAAAATGACCAGTTTTTATTCAATTTCCATTACAATGGGCAATTTGTGTATTTAATTAATAACAAATCTATAACAGAATCGTAAAAGCTCTTGTCTTTCTGCGATTACATATTTGTGTTAAAATACAACTAACTTCATCCCCAGTGTTGTTTGGTTGTTTTCAAACATTGTGACCGATACACAGTTTGGTTGTTTTCAAACATTGTGACTGATACACAGTTTGGTTGTTTTCAAACATTGTGACCGATACACAGTTTGGTTGTTTTCAAACATTGTGACCGATACACAGTTTGGTTGTTTTCAAACATTGTGACCGATACACAGTTTGGTTGTTTTCAAACATTGTGACCGATACACAGTTTGGTTGTTTTCAAACATTGTGACCGATACACAGTTTGGTTGTTTTCAAACATTGTGACCGATACACAGTTTGGTTGTTTTCAAACATTGTGACCGATACACAGTTTGGTTGTTTTCAAACATTGTGACCGATACACAGTGACCGATACACAGTTTGGTTGTTTTCAAACATTGTGACCGATACACAGTTTGGTTGTTTTCAAACATTGTGACCGATACACAGTTTGGTTGTTACACAGTTTGGTTGTTTTCAAACATTGTGACCGATACACAGTTGTGAACTGCCAAAGTTTGGTGCGACCAATGTTAACCCATTCAGGCCTGACGTCGAAATTATAAAAAAAAAGTTTTCTAAATCATGACAATTTTCGGAAAGATTTGAGGCACATTTTAACAATTATTCAAAAATAGCAGACCTACAAGTTCATAGCGCGCCACTCGGTGGCGCGCTATGAGCTTGTTGATCTGCTATTTTTCAATAGCTAAATTACAACATAATGTTTAAAACACCAAAAAGAGTTCCCGCCCAAAATGGTCATGTAAATGTCATGTATACTTAGTTGCGTGCTGGTGTCATGCTCAGTAAATATAGCAGATCTAGTACAAGCCCACCATGTGTCACGAACGTGACGCGTGGTAAGCATGCATCACCAAGTATAAATGAGGCTTAAGGATATTCATGTTCAATGAACAGCACATATTACATGGCTCTCCAAAGTTTGCCATGAGGCAGCCCAGGGGTTTGAAATCCTGAAGAATACTCTAACCTAGACTCTAGGGGTGTGTGTGTGTGTGTGTGTGTGTGTGTGTGTGTGTGTGTGTGTGTGTGTGTGTGTGTGTGTGTGTGTGTGTGTGTGTGTGTGTGTGTGTGTGTGTGTGTGTGTGTGTGTGTGAGTGTGTCACTCTCTCCCTATGAAACTGAAATTAAAGAATGGCTATGTGCAATAATGCACAATAAATATATGTCTTAATTTAATCATGAAGCTCTACAACAGAGGCGCTGTGCCTCTGACAGCAATGGTACATTTGTATGTATGTATGTATGTATGTATGTACATGTATAATATGTATATATGAGACTGGGCGTGCGGGCGTGCGTCAGTTAGGTTAGGAGGTGCACGGCCAAAAAAGTTGCTGACCTAGAGCAATGAAGTCTTCCTGTTCCCCAGAATGGGCGGGGCCAAGCGGCCCAGTATATAGCAGTAGCCCATTGGCTGACTCAGCCAGGAACTCCAGGGAGATGTGGCTCTGGAAGCAAGGCCTGATGGGAGGGAACCAGGCATAGCCCCGACCACCAAAGGTGTGCTTTGTCTGCTGGCACTCAGGACCATCATACATAGGAGGACACTTACATCTGGACAGAGAGAGACAGACAGACAGATTTGTAGATTATATTCATTAAACAAATGCTATAGGCAGACCCTTCTATAACAGGTGACATTGATTAATCCATTATATTATATTAAGACCTGAGGCGGACTACTTCTAATTCAGTAGTTCTCAAACGTTTTCGTGTCAAGGACCACCAACATGATATGTGTTTGACCGGGACCCCCGGTCAAACACATATCATGAACTTGGGGTCATGTGATCAGTGACATCACGAAGATGTACTTTACAAGGCAAAGAGTACGTCTTTGTGATGTCACTGATCACATGAACCCAGGTTCTAGACCTCCAGTTCTAGGCTAAAAGGGGGGGACTTTTTTATTATTTCTACACAACAACTCTAAGGTATATTTATAGTCTCTCTCTAGTTCAATGTTGAAAATGAGTGGTATTCCCCTTTAATGTTGTTGTTGTCTCTACATCATATAATTAGAATAGAATGGAATAGATGATGGCAGCTTTTAAGATCAAATAAATAAATAAATCCTTACCTGTATCCTAGCTCACTGTCTAGGCAGTGTCCCCCATTGAGGCAGGGGTTCACTGGGTAGGAGGAGCAGGAGAGATGGGGTTTTTCCCTGGCGCCACAGCCACAGCGGGCCTCTGAAGATGCAGACACAGACACCAGGGATGTGTTCCCCGGGTTCAGAGCTACAGGGGCATGGCTAAAGGAGACAACACTGCTGCAGCCACCCGATTGGCTGCAGTCGGTGTAAGGGCACTCATCCACACCCACCTGAGAGATGGACACGCCCAAAGCTGCCTCCAACTGTTTGGCATTAAGGTGAGCGAGGGTGGGAGAGGGGTCGTGGACACATAGAAAGAGAGAGAAAGCAGAAACAACATGGGTTAGCAATATATGCACTTGCAAGCTTATAAAGTTTATGAAATCGGGACTGCAGAGTTGCGCTGTTTTTGGGTGTAACACAAGATGATCAGAAACTACAGAGAACATTTAAAAAAAATCCAATTTTTGTTTATTTTGGGAGGATGGAAAAAAATATCTATGTGGGACAAATTGAATCAACAAATTTACTATGATCCCCAGACGTAAATACATATACAACACGTAAAGTTTGGATTTTTATTGTGATTTTATTTACTTGACATTCAGTTAAAAAAGGAAGTGAATAATTGATTAAGGCTCTCAGATATAGACCTCTGTCTGTCTGTCTGTCTGTCTGTCTGTCTGTCTGTCTGTCTGTCTGTATAAGTATCTGTCCTATACCCTGGTTTTGGTATTTCAATGTCAGTGTGGCTGTGTTTGGTGTTAGACGCTCATGCTGGCTATGCTACTAATTCTGGTGTGTGTGTGTCCCCCTCCCTCTCTCCCTCCCTCTCTCGCCCTCTTATAAAAGCTGGGTTAGGTCACCAGCTGCATCCCTTAAATGGATCTGAAATATTTAACAATATTTGAGCAGTGTATGCGTAAATGGAATGAGTGTGTGCATACTATATGCATGTGCTTGTGTGGGTCTGAGAATGAAGTACACTGACTTGTTGAGGTGATTCATTCTGGTTTAAATGCACAAGTGTTGTATTTAACCTTGAGTAGCATGCATGCATGGATGTGTGTGTGTATATCTGACAGAGCGTTAAATGGTGTATGTGCAAGCATGTGCAAGTGTTTCTTTAAGTGCATCCTCAATTGTGGGTGCATGAGTTTGATGTTTAATTTATGCCTATTCAATCTATCATTAATCATCTTGGTACCTGATATCATTAATCTATGTGAGATGGTTGGTATACAGTATGCTTGTCATTACTGTATGTATACTTTACAGAACAAGTGTAAAACAAGTATACATTAAACATAGTCCTATGATCTCCTATAATCAAATGGTCCTAATAGGGAAGCCGGGCCTTAATGTGCTTAAAGAGAGTACGAAAAGAAGTCTTGTCACCTTGGCTCTGTTGGCCGCCACATAGCCCTGAAGCTTCTCAGATCTGTAGTACGGTGATCCGTGAGCAGCAAACCACACGCTGAGCTCCCGCTCAGCGTGCCGGTTAGTGTCTGCCACAGAGAACACCTGGACATTGTCTGGATCGGTTTGCAGGACCTCAGCCAACACGGCACCCAGCCGTGAGAACTGACTCTCTTGACCTCCTCCGCTGCTGAAGAAATCCTCCATAGTAAGGTCTGGAAGAGGAGGAGAGGATGGAGAGATGGGGGGACGACGACGACAGAATGTCAGGCAGATGTGATGATGGGAGAAGAGAAGGATTAAAAACATAGAAAACGATAGAAAACGGTAGAGACGACAACATAGAATTTAAGAGAAAATAAAAGAGAAACTAGAAAAAATGCTCCTTGAGCACAGGTCTCCATCAGGTCACGAACGAAAATGTGCAGGAGTAATGTAAACACATACATTTGTTTTGAGGGCCCTACCTGGGCCCTCATCAAATCCTGTACACTCAAGACACTGCCCCGCTGCCACCCTTAGATCTCCATATATGGAGCTGACCTGTTCTGACATTCCATATAGGCTATTGATCTGACCTCATCAAACCCTGTACACTCAAGACACGCTCCATGTATGGCCAGTAAATGTTCATTCCATATGTTGATCTGACCCCCCATTCCAAAGTGCCAGTGCTCGCCCAGCAGCCTCATGGTGTCGCTATAACGGGCCATTCTGGGACATTTTAACCAGAGGTTCGGAATTGCACGGACGGACACACGGACGGGCGTACCCGGACGGACGGAAGGACGGACAGAGTGCTAAACATACTCTCTCCACATGCCTTGGGCCTGGTGGAGACAAAAATAAAAAGCTGAGGAGAGAAAAAAGAGAAGAGAGCACAGGAAGGAAGAGAGGAAGGGAGAGGAGAAAAGAAGGGAAATTAAAAGCAGTAGTGGAACAACTCAAAGCCCCCAGCTGGATGAGTGAGAAGCCAGTCAGATGTTGTGTGAGACTCCTGTGAGCCCAGCGCCTGAGGGAGCTGACAGCCAAGCGCCACTTTTCCCAGGTCACCCAGGGGACATGTCAGAGATACAAAAGCCTGGCCCCAAGGCACTCTGGCATACGTGACATCACATACATGTCAAGTATGGTTACCATGGCAACTGAGTGACAGAATCACCTCTTGAGACGTGATGTGTTTGTGTGGGAAGGAAAGATGTTTGTGGTGTGTGTGTGCGTGTGCACATGTGCTTGCGTGCGTGGCCGTGGAGTGTGTGTGTGTGTGTGCGTGTGCGTGTGTGGTGGTGGTGGGGGGAGGTCCGGAGAAAGACCAAAAAGTGACAATATTTGACAGCTGCCATCTTTATGCAAATATTGATCCAGTTAGTTTGTCAGGTATGCTCATGAGGGCTGTGTGACTCCAGCATGTTCAGTGGAAAAGGCTCGTTCATTTTGTACATGACTGATGGCTACTGTATCGCTTCTTGTCATGACGTTGACCCATCCACACCTTCTTACTCTATTTAAATTAACGCAGGGGAATAAAAAGGATAAAATAGAAACAATGATAATGAGGGGGTAGAAAAGGGACTCACTGGACAGGCGTATGGAGGCAGCATTCTGAAGGGCCTCCTCGGGCAGCTCTGCCACCAGAACATCTGCAGTGGAGGTCACGTCAGGCCACGTCCTGTCTGACACACGGACCTGCAGGCTGTAGGACCCTGGTGGAGTCCCCTCTCTGACACTGAGCTCACCAGAGTTTTGGTTCAGACTGAATAACCTAGACAGAGAGAGAGAGAGACAGAGAAACAGAGAGAGAGAGAGAGAGAGATTGTCAAGTGGTGATGAAAGAAGACTGGATCGTGAGAATTTGGCCTGGCAATTCAACTTTCAAATCAGCCCTCTCATTCCACTCATTCTACTACAGCCGAAGTTTCAGAGCCACAAATAACACACAGTTTTAAATTAAATTGGGCCCATACAGTACCTGCATACAGTGTCCAGTCATGTATGTGACAGAACATTAATGTTTAGTCTTTTTCAGAATTCAAAAACCTTTCTAGATTGTCGTCTATATTAAATGCACTCTGACAGGGTAGGATACATACAAACAGCAAATGCCCACCATGTGAAAATGGTCAGTGGTGTGCGGCCCCTCAACGCACACACCTAATACATCCTAACACCTAATATCCCCACATATTTAAAAGGTGAGCTATCAGGGGAAACATGCAATATTGATGACTTCATTACAACATAAAACCTCTCTGCTACCCTAAGCGCACGCACGCGCGCACGCACGCACGCACGCACGCACGCACGCACGCACGCACGCACGCACACACGCACACACGCACACACACACACACACACACACACACACACACACACACACACACACACACACACCTTCTCCTGTTTCTTCCGTGGTGAAAACGAAACATACTCCAAAACAAAATCGACTTTTATCAAGGGCAGCTTGCGGTCAGTGAGACGCTAGGGATTCAGTGTCTTGCTCAAGGACACTCCACGAGGACGTGATGGATAAAAGGTGGACAGGTGTCAGCTCTTAGCTGGAATAAACATGTTCCACAAGCCATTCTTATATGCCAGGCATGACATCATAGGATTCCCTGTTGGCCCTATGAGCTCAATTTTCATGTCATGTCATTTTCACTCAATACTATCAGCCAAGACAGACACTTTGCCCCTAATCGTGTGGCAAAGCCTAGCTTTGTTTTCTCACCTCTGTCCATTCCAAATCCTGGACCAATCCATCACCCTTGTATGTACTGTATGTGTCCATCAGTCTGGGTTATAGTTCAGAGCATGCCAAGAGAGTGAGAATCACTCCTCTGGAATGATCACCACGTCATCCTTCCATCGCATCTTTCTTCTTGCCGGCTCTTTTTCCAGTGTCAAAGGTCAATGTCAGGGAGAGTATTACTGACATCAGCCTGAAAGTACTCTGGAAGCGCTGGAAACGGACGCCGGCTCCCTATTGGTTCACCAACCTATCCTATGAGCCCGCCTCTCCCTCCCCCCTCCTCCTCCCCTCCTCCAACTCCAACTCCAACTCTCCAACTCCTATGCCACATTATTATTATTAATAATATATAACATTTATATAGCACTTTTCAAGGTACTCAAAGTCGCTTTACAGAACAGAAAAATAACAACAATTTTATTATTCCTGGCTCATTCGCCCAGGCTTTGACAACATAACGCCTGCGTTCCCCGAGGCTATACTGAAGCTGTATTAGACAGATAGACCTTTATTGATCCCATGAGGGAAATTCAGTTGTCATGGCAGTACTGACTGACGCAGTATTTGTGGCTTCATTCTGGGTCATTGAAGCCTTTCATAATCCCCTTCTCTGTAAAGTATTACTCTGATCTCATATTTCTTTTTTGGTCACTCTCCATATACTTCTGTGTGTGTATGTGTGTGTGTGTAAGCATAAATGGGTAACCAAAGCATGAGTCTCAGCTTTAAGAGTGAATTTCTCTAAAACAGAGCCACAGTCATTTCTTCACCTTGTGCCAGAGACACGAAAGTAAAGCACAAGCATTCTGGCCCAGGTTCAAACAAGGTTTGACAATGTGCCATGACAGTCACATAACTGTTAAACCTCGTTAAGGGTGGCCTTGCGACCTTCACAGGTCAGGGCGAGCCAGTTAATTAACCGTAAGCGAATCAAGCCAATCTCCAGCTGCGATCGAATGTGTGTTGCCGTGGGGAGTCTGTGTTATGTCACCCCTCTCGCCAGATACCGTATTAATGTAATACTTTAATGATTTGCCAGACGCTGGTGGCAAACACGCAACACAGCACTTTAGTGACAGAAAACAAATGGCTTTCAACCTCCTCATCTGGTGATATGGATATGAATGCGCTGATCCATACTGTGAACAAATTGCTATCTGCTGACTGGAGCAGGGAGGCAGTATGGTAATGTCTCTTTCTCCCTCCCATGGGTCCCTTTTTTCTCCGTCATCTCTTGTCGTCTCCCAGCATCCTCACCGGCCCCATTACAGGTGTCTCATTATAACGGAAGGTGCCAGGGAGCACAATCAGGTTCTCTTTCAACGCGTCTGTGTGAAGCCTCGCCTCATCAAACAAAACGAGCACCCTGTGTCACGCTTCACTGGGAATTTTCAATACCGTTCATTATGAAGTATTAATAACGGTGCTCCCGACAAGTCAGATCCCTCATTCTGTTTCTCCCTGTCCCTTCCTCTTTTCTTTTCTTTCAATCTCTCTTTCTCTACGCTAAAATTGTCTCTGTCCCATTTTTACTTCCCCTTTGTCATTCTCGCTCGCTTCTCGTTTAAATCTTTCACTCCCTTATTTCCATTCAATTTGCTCACTGTATAGGTCATGCGTTTTGCGTCTCTGCAGCTCTCCTAGTTAGTGGCACTCTGCAAGAGACACCTCACCACCGGATAATTCGCTACTTTCACCTCAGCATGTTCCAAAATCATAAATATGTCTTGTGTCTTAAAAATATGGCTATTGGTGTCGTTTTAGTTCATAAATATTCACTATTCACAGAGTATTTAGCCCATGATGGAATGGTACAGAGGCCAGAGGAGAAGTTTAAATCCCTTACTGATCTCTTTCCCACTCTACTGCTGCCCTTTACGTTCACATTCTCTCCAATTTCTCTGCTCCTTCTTTTACTTCTTCTTTTCTCTATTTCTTTGACTGAGAAACTTATATATATATCCATCTACTTTCTCTTTGCATACCTCTACTAACTACCTCCCTCGCTGCCATGCTACAACACTTTTAAGTGGTGCAGATTTAAGAGTGTTTTGTTAGGCAGAGGAGATCAAAGTACCTTGTCGATTTCCCTTCAAAGTGGTAAACCTTTTCACTCCAGTCATCAAGGTCTGGGGATTGAACTTGTCCGAGCACCGTCGTCGGGAGAACACCTAGGGGTTGGAATACATAAATAAATGGAAACAACAAGCAAAGGAATTAGCATCTGACCCACAACGGTACCATCTGAAGAAAGAAATGAAAGTGAAATTGAAGGGGTCTGGGCCAGGGGAGAGAGAGAAGAAAGACAGAGGAGCGCGTCTTTAAGAAGATAAGGTGTCATTAGCACTTATGGGCACGGTTTGAAGGCACAGCGGGGGATGCAATGAATGTTAGCACTAGCATTCAATTTCCCTCCAAGAAAAACAAATAACAGAATGTTGTAATCTCGTTAGCTGTGAAATCGACAGCTTTCTAAAACATGGCTCCTGTTTATGTGCCCGTCAAACCTGGGACTTGATTTAATTGTTTGCTTCATGGCATGTTGTTGAGGTACGTGATGAATTCGCATTAGGGGTTAATGTACTTTCATCTGGAACAAGCCCCCAAGAAGGGATCCACTAGAAATACATTACAGAGAACCTTTCCAGCAAATTATGAAAAGCTGACAGATGGTATATAACACTAAATAAGTGATGTGGGGGCTGCTGCAAGGGACTGTAAGCAGTCATGTGTGGCAAGACTGGCAAGCAGCTTCTTAACCCGTTAAGACCGGAGGCTGATTCTACAAATGCCTTCTAAATCAGTGCTTATCAAAGGTTTTCGTGCCAAGGACCCCCAACCCCCCCCCCCCCCCCCCCCCCCAGAAGAGAAGATTAAAAATTCAAAACTATTCAAACTTTAAAGGGTTTTTCAAATATTTTCCAAAATAGCAGCTCTTGTATTTCTGCAATTTTTGAATTGCTCAGTCAAATTTGAATTAAAGTACTGGAGTACGTAAATATACAATATTTAAGAATTAAAAAGTACATTCTTTAAAAAAAATACTTTTAAAAGTACAACAAGATCGATAATAGTGAAAAGAGCAGATCTACAATCTCACAGTTTGCAATTATCACTATTTGAAATGGGGCTTAAAGGACAAGTCCGGGCTAAAATAACATATAGCATTTTCTTCCTATATTGATCCCAATATATATATATATATATATATATATATATATATATATATATATATATATATATATATATATATATATATATATACACACACACACACACACACACACACACACACACACACACACACACACACACACACACACACACACACACACACACACACACACACACACACACACACACACACACACACACACACACACACACACACACACACAGCAACAAATAGCATTAGTAGTGATATGCTTATATGGACTCCACTCTATGCAATGGGGGCTGCTGGGGAAACTGGACAACAGGAGAAATAAACCCCATGGCCAGTCATTTGGGATCAATATAAGTAGGACAAAAAAGGCTATATGTTATTTTAGTCCGAACTTGTCCTTAAACTTTTCCCTTCCGAGAAACACAGTGGATTCAAAAGAACAATATCTGTCTTTGACATATAGTGGAGTGAAAGTCATATAATAAGTCAAATACAGATACAGATATACTGTATATATTTTTACTTAAGTAAGGTACAATACTCAAGTGTACTTCGTTACTGACCACCACAGATTGAATATATCTGAAAACCAGCATGCCAAAAACATCTATAAAACAATAACTTACCCTCGTAGCTGTAGACAATGAAGCTGGTGTGACCCGGAGAGTGGGGGTGGTCATTCCTGTCACCGATGACGACCGTCAGTGTACTGGTGGAGCTCATTGGAGGGTTGCCGCTGTCAATCATAAGAATAGGGAGGCGGTACTCCTTCTGCCGCTCACGGTCAAAAGTACGCAGGGCAGTGATAGCAGCGCTGCCGTTACGCAGGTCGGTCAAGTTGAAGTTGGTGGCGTCAGAGGTCAGCATGAGGAGGCGGATGGAGAAGGGGCTGCCGTTGGGCGAGGTGTCACGGTCAGTAGCATGCAGTAGAACAGAGGTTTCGTTCATGTGCACGGCCTGCGGTGCCGCACTGTTCTCCCAGACGATGGGCCTGTACGGCACCTCCAACTCTGGCCCATTGTCATTGACATCTAACACGCTAACCATGACGATGGCAGTGCCTGTGAGGGATGGGCTGCCCGTGTCTGTGGCCAGGACCATGATTCTGTGCTGTGACACTCTTTCCCTGTCCAGAGAATTGGCCACTACCACCCATCCGGACTGGTCCACGAGGAACTGCCCGTAGGGGTCAGAGTCTTTTGAAATGCCATATGAAAAGCGCCCATTTTGGCCAGAGTCAAGATCAGCGGCTGAAACCTGAGCGACAATTGTTCCAACTGGGACATCCTCAGACATGGCGGGTGCCTCATAAAACTGTGGGAAGAAGACGGGGGCGTGGTCATTGGAGTCTTCCACTTGGACCAGACAATACGCCAGACTGAAGAAGTCAGCATCTTCTGCCCTCACCGTCAAGTTGAAAGTTCTCTCATGGGGCTTCTCAAAGTCAATCTTCTTCTTGAGTCTAATGACTCCACGCCGGTTCACCTTGTCTGTCTCCACAAAGAACTTCCTGTCCTCGTCACCCCCAACAATGCTGAAGGTTACCATGGCATTCTCACCCTGGTCTCCATCAGTGGCAGAAACCGTGAGGACCTCACTGTTGACCTCCAGCTCCTCAGCCACCTGAGGACAATCATGTCATATCATATCATATCATATCATATCATATCATATCATATCATATCATATCATATCATATCTTTAACTGTAACTTCATTCTATCATACCATTTGTTTTAGAATAATTTATTTGCATACATCTAATACTTTTTTCTGCACAACTATACTCCACTATTCAATTTAGTCAATTCCATATTAGTATACATAACGGTATTAGCATTATTATAAACATTAGTATTTTTAAAATGTTCTATTATGACCTAGCCCTTTAATAAATGTTTTGTATTTTATGAAGGAAGCAAACACCTACAGTACAGTAGCCTGTGCTGTAGCACATCACACATAATTAGATAAAAAAAGAACATAATCTAATATAATAAAAGGTTTTGATAAAGTGATCCCACCTGTGCCGTGTAGACCCTCTGGGTGAAGACTGGTGGGTGGTCGTTTACATCCGAGACCAAAATGGTGGCCGTCCCTGTCCCTGCCAACCCTCCCCCATCTCTGGCCTCAACTACTACTAGATATCGCTCTTCCACCTCACGGTCTAAAGAGCGCAGAACCGTATAGATGGTCCCTGTCACACGGTTGATGGAGAACAGATTGAGGTTGATCTCGTTGCGAACGTTCTGGACAATGTGATAGGTCAGGACAGCATTCTTTCCCTCCTTGGGATCATCCAGGTCTGTGGCTTGCATCTCCATGACAGACGTATCAGCGGGTGAGTTCTCAGGCACATGGCCGATGAAGCACCCAGCCGCGTCTAGTGCCGAGCACGGGAATGTCGGTGCATTGTCATTGATGTCACGAACCTCCAGTAGGACGTCTGCGAATCCAGTGAGTCCTGCCCCTGCCTCGTCTGTGGCAAGGACCAGAAATCTCCAAGCGGGGCGCTCTTCGCGGTCTAGGCGCCGCTGGGCATAGATTCTACCTGTCAGCTCATCAATGGTAAACTCACTTCCTGCTCCCTGGCCATGAAGAGAGTAACGGAGGGCCGTCTGGTCAGCCTCCTGGTCGGGATCTGTGGCCGACACCTGGCAAGGTCAGACAAAGTCAGATAAAATACACTGTTACCGAACGATGAAACTCAATAGTACCATGTAGTCCCAAAAGGTGTACAGTATATAGCATTTTTGGTTAACACTTTACTTAATGCATTATAATCACATTTATAATGCATTACAATGCACTCATACGTCTCATAAAACTTGATATAAGTGTTTATAATTATGCATAACAATATATAACTCCTTGAACATATTGATAATTCCCCTGCTCCCTGCACCCACCCCTCCTTTCTCTGTAAATATAAATTTTGATTCTATTGAGTTTTATTCCAATATGTATTGTATTGTATTGTATTGTATTGTATTGTATTGTATTGTATTGTATTGTATTGTATTGTATTGTATTACTAAAGAATTGAGTACAATGGACCATAATGGAAACAAGCCCCCTGGGGCTTTCTGTATTACCTTTTTAGCATAATCTTTGATACCTGTACTGTCAACAATCGTGTTAAAAATAATTCAAACAATCAATCAATCAATCAATCAATCAATCAATCAATCAATCACAAACAATGTTCGTGAAGTATTATAAGTGCTGTGCTGCTCATAATGCATTCAGCGGAAATGCACATTTTAACTGTCGTACTTAGTTCTTAAGTGTCTTCAAAAACACTTTGCAAGTGCATTATAATGCATTATTATAGATCCAACCTTTAATTAAAGTGTTACCAATGTTTGTAGCACATTTTGTGCTAAAGTTATAGAAATACGTTCCGTTGTTACAAGCAGAAGTAAAGAGTTTTTACAACAACAAAACATAACTTTATATTCATGTAGTTATTTCAAGAAGCTATTTCTGCTTTCCAAATCAGGTATGTTTTAAATTTATATTGCTTTTCCACTGAAAACCTTTTTTAGGCACTTCAAATAAGCATCAACCAAAGTATCTGAAAACAACAGCACCTGCATGCAGAAAAAAAAACGGGATAATTAACACTCCTTTTTGTTATCTTTCCAAATGAGGGACAAGACACTGCTGCTGACTCGCACGCATGCACACAAACACACACACACACACACACACACACGTGCGTGCACGCACACACGCACGCGCACACGCACACACACAAACACACACAACTGTCACTGCGACGTACAATGCAATTAAAAGTTCATAAATGCCAACAAAAGGAAGAGAAATACAGTTTTTTTCCCCCTTCTCTCCTTTGCTCACCAGAGGGTTTGTTTACAGAAGCCTTTGAAGTTTTGCCTCTCCCCCTCCCCCTCCCCCTCCTGGCTGCTCTTCCTGACAATTCAAGTGCGGAGACAATATCGAAGGCGAGCAGTCGTGCCGCGGCGGAGGAAGCCGCCACGCAGGTGAAGTCAAGAAATATTCATTTCAAATTGGATTTCCTCCTCGTTCGCTATCTGCAGAATTGTATTAATATGTGGGGTGAAAGCGGGGTGCTTTTGGGAGGGGCCGGGTGCTGCACGCTGGAAAAACTATTGAGAGCATTAGCGAGGAACCGAGTGCGCATCAAATCAATTCCACCAGGCGAGGGGATGCAGACCTGGTTTGAAGACCCGATGACACATGCCTTTCTCTAGGATTACTGCCATGCCCTCTCCAATGTGATACTTTTTAAATCTGATTTACCTTGGCGACATTTACATATTACAGTGAATTACTGAGGATAGGTGTGACGAAAGGTGGTTGGAAACAGCAATGGAAAAAAAGGAGGTCGTCCTTGATTTTCCTGAAACAACTTTTCATAAAACAGGCTCTTCTGTCCAGACTCTCCAGAGGTTGTTTTTACATATCACCATCTCAGAGCACGTACACGCCAGTATCAGATGATATTGTGTTAACCAATGTCACACATGTGTGATGTGTTAGTGTTTTTGCACTATATACCTTCTGAGGTGAGGCCTGAGGGGAAGTTTCTTCCTAGGCTAAAGCGTGACAAATTGCATTCTGTTGGTCTACATCAAACCTGATATGTTTTCACATACTGTTCATATAAACTAGATATAGTATCTGAACAACAAGCTTCTTCATAGTGGTGCTCAGACCTGGCATTCAAAAGGTGTTTTGGTTCACCGTCTTTGTGCATGTGCAACAGCGTTAGGTTAGCCAATTCCTAAACTAACGGACATTTGAGCATACAGGAGTACAGCTTGGAAGACATTTGAGCAATAAGTCTAAATGGGAGCCAGACTGGATCTAAGCAAATCCAAACAAAGACATGAATGAAACCCAGAAATGAAAACCAGCCAAGCCAACCAGCACTTACTCACATTTTCCCTTCCACCTGCCAATCATTAGCCCCTTGAACCCTAGCATCCCTACTCTAGGACTAACAATCGGCTAAAATAGTAGATACAAGCTCATAACATGTCACTAAGTGATGTGTTTTGTAGATCAGCTATTTTCAGTGAAGATATGTAATGTAGAGTGAAAACAGGAGGGGATTTGGGAATCCGGTCAACTAAGTATAGGGTTTAAGTGGCTAGGCAAACTATAATAATAATAATAACAACATTATTTACCTTTCCAAAAAAAAGTTTACAAAGTGCTTTACAGATAATAATAGCAGTAAAAATACAGTAAGAATCAAAAAACATGCAAACACAATACAACATTTCATAAAAAGGCTGTGCAATAACTAGTCAAAAGATGTTTAGTTTCACTTCTGTCCTCAATACCTGGCAGTCGCTCAAAAAGGGAAGTGAAAGGCAAATATGGCATATTTGCAATTTTGTCGAACATTTGCCCCAAGTGCCTCATTCTAAGGGCGTGCCCGGGGCCACACTTTGGATACCACACCATGTATGGAATGGTAGAAAGTAAGTAAATGTATTTAAGTAAAGAACTTTCACTTTCTATACTCCACTACACCTCAGAGGCAAATAGTGTAGTTTCTAATCCGCTACAATTATTTGAAAACATGATTTACTAGTTACTTTTTAGATTTTGATTATTAATACGAAACGTAGAGTATAGTAACAGCATCATTTTATTCAAAAATAGCTGATCTACAAGCTCACAACATGTGTCAAAGTTTGATAACTTTAGAAAAAAACTGAAATGTGACATCATGAGTAGGCTACTTTTGCTTTGGTAATTATAGTTTGATGCCAACACCTACTCAAGTAAAATTGAATACAGGCCTTTTTACCTATATGTCTATATACTGTATCTACTGTAGGAGAAAACTATCGCACACCTAGCAATCAGGCGTGAAAGCAATAAGGTACACCCGCACACTGTGTATCTGCTCGGCACAAGAGTATTGTCTTATTTAATGAAGCTCTCTTGTGCCGAGCAGATACACAGTGTGCGGGTGTACCTTATTGCTTTCATATATACTGTATCTAAAATGTGGTAATGCTACCTTTACCTAAAGAAGAAATCAGAGTACTTGTGGCAGCACTTCATGTACACTGACCTCTAAGACGAAGACGGGCAGCTGGGTGAGCTCCTCTGTGACGGCGGCGTGGTACTCCGTCTGGCCAAAGACAGGCGCCTCGTCGTTGCGGTTGACCACCTGGACCACCACCAGGGTCTCGTTCTCCCACTTCCCATCGGAGGCAACCAGCCGCAGCTCGTACCTCTGCTCCATCTCGTAGTCCAGGGGCTGAGCCACGAAGATGGTGCCCACCTCGGGCTCTACGTCAAAGGTGCCCATGATGTTGCCGGCGGTGATCTGGTAGCGCAGCTTAGCGTTGGCACCTGGATGGGAGGGGTGGTGGTGGTGACATGTGAAGACAAATCACAAAAAAGTATTTACGCACTTTGATCATTTAGACACTTTATTATCACAGAAAACTTGGCCAGTTAAATAACCAACCTGCCATGCCTATTTTGGGCATGTCATTATTATTATTCTGTGAAATATAAAATATAATATTTTATATTTAAAAAAACACAATTTCTATATATATATTTTTTTGCAGGACTCGGGACTCAGGTTGTTAAACAATAAATAACATAAGAAATACCAAGTATCTGGGCTCAGGAGACAGGGCATGTGCGTGTGTGTGCGACTGTGCATGCGTGCGTACGTCTGTGTGTCTGTGTGTCTGTGCGTGCGTGCGTGCGTGCGTGCGTGCGTGCGTGCGTGCGTGCGTGCGTGCGTGCGTGCGTGCGTGCGTGCGTGCGTGCGTGCGTGCATGCGCATGACTGCATGTGTGTGCATGTGTGTGCGTGTGTGTGTGGAGGAGGAGGAGACTAGGTTGGTGTGTGTTTTGGGGTGTGGGTGTATTGTTTTTGTCAGACAGCCTGGTTTTCGGTGGCGAGAGAGACTGGAATTATGTCCATGCATAAACAACACTAATATAAACAAGCAGCAATATGTATTTGGTTGGCAGCAGACATGATGTACGCTCACGCACTGTGGATGCAAACACACACAAGTCATCCTCTCCTGCTCCCCATGCACAGCTCAGTGCTCACACCAACACAGAATATTCCTCCACTAATCTGCTGTGAGTCACCCACCGTGGACAGTCAGGGGCTATCAAATATTTGGGAGGAAAACACGCTTTTCCCCTCACAGCGGGGCTCATTAGATGGACTCTGTTTCTCTCTCTCTCTCTCTGTCTCTCTCTCTCTCTCTCTGTTTCTGTGTCTCCTAAGGCACTGTACATAAATGTGTCACTGTCGGCTGGAAAGCTTGTACGTAAAAAGTTAGTTATTATTTAGTCACAAGGCGGCGACTAGTGACTAAATGGCAGATCTGTATCACTACTTGGGTGGGTGGCTGAGTGGGTCTGAGCACGGAAACAGCATGGTTGTTTTTCAGCACCTGTGCGCAACCTAACACACACACGCACGTATTAACTGTATATGCCGGTATGATGATTTCGGGTCTTTGCGGTCTGGAACAAAAATACAAAATAAAATAAATCACCCACTTCCAATAAAACATTGTTTTCAAAAATAAAAATAAAAAGTTTAAAAAAAATATATTTCCAGCTGAATTAATCACACAAAAATAAACAACAAAGCATACAGTATATCTGTTTCTGAGTCACTGTTCAGTACGCTCATTGACATCATCAAGCGTGCGTACAACAAGAGAGAAGAATATAATGAAAAATAAAGTCTGGGGTTAAAAAGAACATGGAGCTAGCGGACCCCAGGCCAGAAATAATGAGTTTTCCCCCATTACAAGCAGGAGTTGTGCGGAGAACAAAGGTGAGTGGGAATGGTTAAAAAAAAAACTGTTATTTTTTTGTAGCTGCAGTTGAAGCCAGATGTTGTTGCACATAATGTTGGGCTAAGTTAACTATTCATTTTCATGTTGCTGGCTTCCGTTGAAAATTAATAGTAGACTGTGGCTTTGTATCTGCCAGGACCTTTACTTTACAAATCTTTCCATTCATTCCAACTTACATTTCTAAGAGCTATTTCCTTTCTATTAAAAGGACATGCTTCACACCAAGCACTATAACGATAATATAAAAACATCGTTCTAACTCATAGTGGATGGCAGAGTTCACACTACAACTATAACTATAACTAAGACAATGGTGAACAATATAGTTATAGTTATTTTATGGTGCTTGGTGTGAGTGTGAACAGCCCTTAACTGGTTAATCATCTGTTATGACTGGTTATGATGGTCAATGATCACAAAGTCGTTCGTTCCACAATGCGCCTTTTGAAACATGGCAGATTAAATGGCACACAAAATCACCAACAGCACAACATGTTCTTTGACAGAATCCTCGTCTTGAATTTCAAGACGTTGAGTGATGAACTACAGCTAATGAGGAATATGGTGTTCTGGAATAGAGTTCTTCAACTCCCCCGGTCAGCCAGCCATATCCTACCCAGCCAGCACTCCCAGCAAGCTGGAGCGATCTCCTCCCAACACTCCCAGCAAGCTGCAGTGGTGTGACTATGAGGAGGAGACTGAATGTAAATGTAGAAAATAATAAGGTATCATTTGACATTCCATGTTTGACTCTGGATGTGAACAGGGAAATGCCTTTACTACACATGCATGCACCTGGGAAACAACTAAAGACATGTATGCACACGCACGCACGCACGCACGCACGCACGCACGCACGCACGCACGCACGCATGCACGCACGCACGCACGCACGCACACACACAAACCCAGCCTGACATTTATATGCACAAGCAAAATCCTAATATATACTTTGTCATACAACCGTGGCTTGCCAGAAATCCGTTATTTCTAGCAAGCAGTGCAGTCATACTGTGAAGTATAAATTACACATAAGGCACACCCACCCACACCCACACTCACACCCCAAATGTAGAGCCCAGCGGCAAGCCTGTTTTGGATCTAGCCATGTCTCTGTTTGCCAGGACCAAGGAGACTTTAGGAGACAAACACCATCTGTGGGAGACATGTTGGACCGTCATTACAACATGCCATGCTCCTCCTGGGAGTGTGTGCGTGTGTGTACACCATGGTGTGTATGTGTGTGTGTGTGTGTGTGTGTGTGTGTGTGTGTGTGTGTGCGCGCGCTCAGTGGGAGGCTTAAGTGCACCGGTCCGTCACAGCCTCTGAGCACGATCTGTCATGACACTTGCCGAGAGGTTGAGCGTGTGTGTGTGCGAGTAAGAGGAGTAGCTCCAGCGGTTTTTGCCTCCGGCAACCTCCCTAATGATCGGTCTGACCATATGGTGCTGCCCCCTTAACATACATATACAAAGGCTCACGTGCGCACCTACATAGACACGCACACACACAGACAGACAGACATGCACACACACGGACATGGGCACGTACGCACGCACACACATACACAAGGGGACCAGCAGATTTAATTTGCAGCATCGCAGGAGCCTTGACATTCAGATTAAGGAAAGTCACACTCACAACAGTACTTCTTTTGGACTGAGAGTCAAGTTGTCTGCTGGCATGCAGGTCAGCTTTAGCACTCTGCCGCTGGAGGTCAAAGCTCATAAAACAAAACAAGCTCTGAACTAAGGCCCTGATACGACTTGCAAGAACTAACAGCAACTAACAGCCACAGATCAGAACGCTTTGCATAATCTCACGTCATAAATAAAAGAAAAACACTGCAATGACTACAGCGTGACTACAGTGTCAGCTGATGTATGTATGTTCTGCACCTGCATGAGAGGAAATAATTCGTCATACATACTGTAGATTTGGCAGCAGTATATGTTCTTAATCCAAAGACAAAACCCATGCAAAGACAGACAACTGAGAAGACAAAAACAGAGTATTCTCGTGCCACTCCGAATCCTGTTTTACGGTCTCATTATAAGTATGCTCTGAATACAAATT
The DNA here is from genome assembly GCF_951216825.1 of Electrona antarctica. Classification (NCBI taxonomy): domain Eukaryota; kingdom Metazoa; phylum Chordata; class Actinopteri; order Myctophiformes; family Myctophidae; genus Electrona; species Electrona antarctica. Next base: position 31,315,538 of record NC_136811.1, on the reverse strand, counting down.
GAGAATATGTCATATGGCTATTCATTCAAAATAACCATTTCAATGATAATGAGTATTGTTTTGGTGTGCTCTTTTTTAATCTGTCGTTGGCTTAGTGCTAAGTGCTAACTTCTGTTTCTCTTCTTGCGCTTGAATTTACTCATTGCCGAACAGCCGAACAGAGAGCTGTCTCTTCACCAACAATTCAGTTGGGTGAATGACCAACCTTAATGTCTGGCTGCCGCCTACGGAAGGGGACACACCGCAAAAACAATGGCCACTTTGTCACCGTCATTTTTTGTCCAATGATGGCTTGGCCATGGCCAACATGACCTTAAAACGAACTGATATTGGTAGTTGGTGTTGCTCTCAAAGGAAGGATAATGATATTATTTGGTTATAACAAAAATATTTGTGTTATATCTATTCTGATAATGATCTTAGCCTTCTTCTTGAGTGTTTGTTCAGAAACAGGTCTCCTCATCTCTTTATCACGCTAATCAATTCAAATCTATCACAATTTTGAGTGGTGCTAGCCACTCCTATGCGTGTCTGTCTGTCTGTGTCTGTCTGTCTGTCTGTCTGTCTGTCTGTCTGTCTGTCTGTCTGTCTGTCTGTCTGTCTGTCTGTCTGTCTGTCTGTGTGTGTGTGTGTGTGTGTGTGTGTGACCACGGATGAGCACGAAAGTACCACGCCAATACCTCTGGATGGCACTGTTGAGCAGCATCACACACACACACACACACACACACACACACACACACACACACACACACACACACACACACACACACACACACACACACACACACACACACACACACACACACACACACACACACACACACACACACACAGGCCAGAGAGGAGTACAGTACAGTACAGTACAGTACAGTACAGTACAGTACAGTACAGTACAGTACAGTACAGTACAGTACAGTACAGTACAGTACAGTACCACTCAGTTCAAACGGATCTGATTTTTATTTTGCAATAGACCAGCGGTTCCCAAACTTTCTGGGCCGTGCACCCTGTTACCTCTGGACTTAGCTGACGCCACCCTCCTAGACGGAAAGTATATTTTTATATGCAACATATGTTTATCATATATGTGACATATTATTCAAAATTAGCCGCCTGCATGTACTGTATGCTATGGTGTTATTTTAAATATATCAACATATATGCCAATAAATGGCAAGTATATGCAGAATATATGCTCATATATGCTATATATATGTGCATATATGTGGATATGAAATATATTATATTAATGCCAAATATTGGCATATATGATGATATATTTAATAACACCATAGCACCACCATTAGCCTTTTCATGTCACGGACTCCCTATAGCGTGCTCGCGTACCACAGGGGGTGCACGCACCACAGTTTGGGAACCCCATAGACCAATGCATTGCTGCACATACACACCAACACACCAACACACACACACATCCTTCCTTCTACACTTTAACATGACACCAGACAAATATACTTGCATATGTTTACTGACAGACCTGAGGCTAAACTCTGCTAAAAACCTCAAACTCAGCAAAAAGCAAAGAGGAAAGGGGGAAAAACCTTCTCTTGATCTTATTACCAAAGTTACTTAGTTCGGCATATTTTCCACTTGGTGGACTAAACAGGATCCTGAAAGCTTGACTGGCGACAAAAGCCTTTGCGGCTAATCAGCTTTGAGGTGAAGACGGTTAAACAGGGGGCCGTGAAAATTCTCCCTCGGTTTCCAGGCACCCACCACCCATCCACGCACGGCACGCACGCCACGCACGCACGCAGGCACGCACGCACGCACACACGCACGCACGCATGCACGCACGCACGCACACGCACACACACACACACAGAGGATCAGGCCCCTAATTATTTCAATCCCCAGCAGAGTTCCTTTTGGAAAAAGAAAAAACATTTGGAATTTCATAGCGAAAGACACTTGATGTTCTCTGGAATGAAAAATGGAATAAAAGGACAAGGGGATGGATTAGAGACTGCAGACATCCTATGGGAAGAGTTGTTAAAATATTTTGTGAAGAAAATGATCTACAAGCTCACAACATGTCAAATGACAGTTCAGACAATTATGTTTACCCATTGCAGATAGGCAAAATATATAATAAAAATCTGTACCGATAGTTTTAATTTTTGGGGAGGCCTATCTGTAGTTTAGATTAGAACACTGATTTATCTTATTTTAACAGCTTTCTATGTCTATGAGCATGTGCACTGGTCTCTAAACACAGGTTCATAACGTGGAGATTTGTTGAAACCAGCCAGGGCAGTTCTGCTTGTTGATTTTAGTTGTGTGTTAGCTACTGTTTCACATTATTATTATTTTTTTTAAAGATGTATTTTTTGGCTTTTTGCCTTTATTGATAGTTATTAGTGAAGACAGACAGGAGTGGGAGGGAGAGAAGGGGAGCAAAGGTCGTCATGAACGGGACTCGAACACGCGACGCGCTGTCAGGCCAGAGCCTATACTGTAGGTGGCATGCGCCTAATATATATGGTTATATTATAGTTATACATTTATAGGCATTTTTACTGTATAGAGCTTAGTGTGCATCAGAATGAACCTGCTGTTTGCCTGACCTGTGATGATAGCTCAAATACGTGGCTGCTTTAAAAGCATTTCCTAAGAGATGCAACAAAGTTCAGATCCTCAAGATATCATCACTGTCAGGTGGAAACCTCATGTCTAAACAGTTACTTTTCAGGAAATGTAAAAAAAGAACCTGTGTTCCAAAGAATCCAATGTAGTTATTATTATTCAGAAGTTCTTGCTAATACCTTTCATTGATTTTATTGGTTCAATATTTAAAAAAAAATCAAACACACACTTAACCAACGTTATATCTGTTATTTTCGCTACTTTTGTGTGACACTGTTATTAAACAACAAAGTAGGGCATTCAAAAACATAAAAAGCTGAAATATGGATAGAAGGTTTCTTCCTGACAGCAACAATATGAATGCATGCAACACCAGCCTAATGTTTTTCTTACATGTCCATGTCCACATGATGAAGCATCCCCCATGTTAAATGTCCAGTGCCATCTTTCAGAGTGATGGTTTGATTACTGTGACCTGCTCTACACATAATGGTCTCTACACAGTAACTGGTACAGAAGCTGCCCTTGGCCCCACAGTAACCAATGCATTAACAATCACTGTCACCTTGTGAACAGCTTGCTGTGTGTGTGTGTGTGTGTGTGTGTGTGTGTCTGGGTCATCAGTGTTATGACCATATTTTGTTGATGTTGGCAGGTGTTGAGGTGCAGGTGACCCTCCCTGTCCACATATAAACTGGAGGTCAGGCAAACTCATTTATCACACACACACACACACACACACACACACACACACACACACACACACACACACACACACACACACACACACACACACACACACACACACACACACACACACACACACACACACACACACACACACACACACACACACACACACACAACCCTGTGTGAATGCTTCTGTTTTGAAGGAAGAGTGGGAGGATGGCTATGAGAGCCGGCAGACATACCAAGCTTCAATGCTTTCTGAACACTGACAGGATTTCCTCCTGAGCTGAGGTGTTAGGCTTCCTGTCGGCCCTGCCTTCAACCTATTGTCACCCCCAATAAGATCCACACAGAACACATCTTAAGCCTGATTTATACTTTGTCGTACGATGGAGTCGCCATGCATTGGCTTTGTATTATATAATGTTTATGTATTACTGATGAATTGAGTACGACTTAAGCCTTTCTTTTTGTGTCGTACTATCTGTACTGTTAACAATTGTGTTAATAAAGTATTAATTCAAGGCAGGAGACACAGTTAAAAGTATCCTTGTCAAAGTTGACGTTAAGGCATTAGGCTATTAAAAATATAGATCATTAGCTGAGGAAGTTCGTTCATAAATGGTAAAGATGAATTTCAGGCTATAATCTAATGTAGCACTGAAGGAAAAACGGTCAAAAGGATGGAACGAGAAAGAAACAAAGGAAGGGATACACGCACGCACGCACGCACGCACACTCATAAACACGCACAGAGCTGCTGACTCGGCAGGGTGCAGTGCTTAGCAGGATCGTGTTTTGTGTTTTACAGATAATCTTTCCACTAATACAGCTCATCTCCTCCACCCAGACACCTGCCTGAGGGGGCCAAACTTGAGCCAAAATGGCCACCCCCCCATCTAATTCAGTCACTCCTGGGCCCTACGCGGGTATCGCCTAATTACCACTGAGTGCTGTTGTCGAGATGGTAAATTCTGGAGTGCTGGGCTGCTGAGGGATAAGCGAGTCACATTTGGGAGGGAATTACTGCTGTTGTTTGCACTAGTTTGCTATCTTAGCACTTCTTAATTCAGTATTCAGCGCATTTTTCCAGGATCTGAATACTTCTTCAAACCCGTTGTGGGATCTGTCTGAAGGGGGGGATAAACACAACATCCGACAACCTTTCCAACAACACATTAGTGGGGAAGAACAAAAGCGGCTTCTTTAATCTAAGATGGTGGCCCTTAACCTCTTCATCGGCAGCTCGCTAAATCAGATATCATTTGCACCTGAACACCCATCACAGAGGGGTGACGTTTTCACCAAAACAACAACGTGGCGCACAGACTCCTACAGAAGATGCACAGCTGTCATTAAGAGACCAGAATGCTCATGTTTTTTCTTTTTTCTTATTTATTCATTTTCAGCAAGGGAGAGGAACGAGGGACAAACAAAAACAGAGACAAACATCAAATGGCGACCTCAGGGGAGCAGAGCTCTGCCTCCCACATTCACTGCCGAGATCTGCTAACAAGCTCTGACAAAAAACAACAACAACACATGAGGTATTGAAAACGACTGACAGGAAATGATGGTGAGCAAGCGGAGAGAAGGATAGAGAAGCATAGAGACAGAGAGAGAGAGAGAGAGTATGTATGGGAAGGGAATTTTCCCAAAATATTGTTTACCTAAATTTATCTACAGTACCATAGTTTTTCTCACTGTGGATGTGGAACGTGTCAAAGCTTCAGCTGACATTATGCTTGATGGCAAGAAGAGATGTGAAATCTGGTGCCAAGGTGCTTTCATCACCATGAGAAGGTTGATGTGACACCGAGGAAATGTAATTATGTGTGTATATTCCGCCAATGGAAGTGAATGTGTTAACGACACAAAAACATTATAGGGAACTATTTTGTTGTTGTCGATCAATAGTGGTCACAGTGGTTACTGTAGATGACCCCAATGACATATCAACTCATCAGCCCCCCTAAGCCTCATTTTTACTTTGTTGCGTGTTGGTGATGCATGCAGTAAATAGCAGATCTACAAGCTCACCAGTCGTCACATTCGTGACGTGTGGTGAGCTTGTAGATCTGCTATTTACTGAGCACGACACTAGTACACAACCAAGTATAAATTAGGCTTAAATCTATCAGCCAAGTTCCTTCGGATTTACTAATGTCCATTCTAGTTGCACAGATGCCCTGGTGGAGGACCATGCTATATCACACTGAAGCCTGATGTCCCGCTCACCCCCTCAGACACGGCTTCCATGACAACCAACATACAAAGACAAACATACAAACATCAAATGACTCACCTTCATCTCCATCGTTGGCTGTGACAGTGATGACGACAAAGCCGACTTCCTTGTCCTCTTCCACGCTCACCTCGTACACTGGCTGGTCAAAAGCTGGGGCGTTGTCGTTGACGTCTGTCACAAAAATCCTGACATAGGCTGTGTCTGTGGGAAACAAAGTATTGGAAAATAATCTTTGGTTTGGTCACATACAGAATTCTAGAGCCTAAAGAACCTAGAGACTATAGAAATAGCCGATCTATAAGCTTACAATACCGGGCATGGCAATGCGATGCTAGCCTGGCTAATAAGCAGGCAATTTTTTTTGCCAACGGCTGATTCGCGTCTGGCTTATTAGCCAGGCTAATGCGATGCAGCCTTGTAAATCTGCTATTTTCACAATCTTTTTAAATGTGTACAATTTTGGATGTTTCTTTCTTTTTCAAAATACGTGAGCTCGGTTAAAAAAAAAAAAATAAAAAAAAAATCCTGTTTAAATCAAAAATTCTGGATACAAAAATATAAACTACCTGTATAGTCACAGTATGAGGCTGCAATGATCAAAATAAATACTTTTTTTTTTTTTTTTTTTGTGTTTTGTTTGTTTTTGCGGAAGAAGTCCAACCATAAATTCAACTACACCTGTGCAGGAGAGTGAATATAATCCTCAACAATCAAAAAAACAATAATCTTGCAACCCAGAGAATCACTGTGCTGTTGTCTGACAAAAAAGTATATCTTGAGGCCCGGACGGTTAGCTCAACCATCTGGGCACCTAGGCTGCCAAGCCAGCCGGACGGCGTGCCGTGGGTTCGACTCCTGAGCCCGATGGCCTTTTCCGCGTGTCACTCCCCATCTCTCTCCCCCTTCCCTGTCTGTCTACTATCTTGAATACTAAAAAGAACGCTTGTTTCTCAGTGACTCTAATGTCACTACACAAAGGAACTTTTAACAACTTTCAAGTGCCTACTAGGTCATCACTTGACCCATTAATGAGTATAAGCTTTTAGTTCAAGAAAGAAAAACAGGAAAATGACAAGGGCATATCATTTTCCCTCAACCGCAGCAATGTAACGAGCAACACTGAAAAGAATATTATCTGTTAGTCACAGCTGTGTTGGAAGCTCCAGAGGCTTTGATGGGCTGACAGATTATAGCGTGGCAATGGAGGGTTGTGTGTGGAGCTGCTGTCTTTTAGTTGTACCACTGTGTGTGCATGTCATTATTGACCCAAAGCCCTGATTGGCTATTAGCCTGTGCCATTAGCGCAATGCTAATGATGTGTAAATGAATTAGGGTTGCCTGGCTGGACGTAACTTGGACAGGTTATGCGCCAGAATTCTGGGTGGGATTGTGTTTTACTGCGTGCTTGGGACTAGTCATTTGACATCAGCTAAACTCATTTGGTAAGAGGAGGGAGAGGCAGTAGAATAATCTTTTGTGTATGTGTGTATGTTTATGCCTAGCAATGGAAGTTAAACTGACTATTCTTACCTTGATGTGCATGTAAATTAAGGTGTATGTGCGTCTTTGTGCACTTGTATGTTCTAATCTAGTGTGTAGGGTGTGTCGGCTTAAAGCTGAATTCACACCAGCAGCTCTATTCTGCTTCCGCTTTCTGAAAGCGGTGAGGTTCAATGCATTGTCTATGGAGAGGAGTCACCACTTCTTTCTGAAAGCGGTGAGGTTCAATGCATTGTCTATGGAGAGGAGTCACCACTTCTTTCCCCACCACTTTTCCCACTGTGCCAGCATGAAGTGGAGCAGTAAAGCTGAGTAAATGTCAACTTTGCCCCTGCCACTGTGTCGAGACAGAGCAGCAGCCAACCAGAAGCAGGCTTTGCTCTGAAATTGGCTCAATGTCGACCAGGTGTACACACCCGACACTACTTGAGTTGGACAGAAATGGACTACTGTATAGAAGTACTGATACAGCAATTGATAACAAAGTTTGAAAAAAGTTTGAAAAAAGTTTGAAAAACTAGCAGTTAGGCTATATTTATGAGATTAATCAAGATTGATCAAATGCATGGCCTATTTCTTACAGGCCATTGACAAACAAGCTGCCAGAGATAGGCATCGAGTGTCTGTACTTCTCCTGTGAGCTCTCCTGCTGGGCACAGCTGTGTTGGTTTGAGCTGTGGTCACTGGACCACAACTCGCTTATTTACGAAGGTGTCACTCATACCTCGGACATGCCTAGGACATGCCATTTAGCCAGATTATATCTGGCTAAATAGGCATTATACCTCGGTTTTATTCATTTCACTCTCTTTCTGGAAATAACACAGATGATAGCACTTGCACAAAAACTAATTCTTTTTTTTTTATACTTTATATTTTTATTTTTTGTGAACACCACGGTGTGGTTATACAGATACAAACAAAAAACAAAACTAAAAGACGCATAACGAAAAACAATGACATAGCGAGAAAAGTAAAAATTAAAAATAAATAGATACGATAGTATAACAAAACAGGGACATAGCAGAACCTAACATAGCATACCATACCTATTTATATACACATACAAAGGAAACAAGAAACCTGTGGGCCTTATGCATGGGCCGAAACGCCAAAACCCGTATTTAAGTTAGTTAATTATTTTTATTTTTATTTTTTTAGGTTGTTGGAGCCAGATGCCAAAAACAAAAACTAATTCTACCCGCTGTTTTACACCTGTCAACCTGTGATGTGACAATAAATCTGATTCTGATTCCATTTAGCCTGACATTCGTTGGCCACTGCAGGTGTGAATTCAAGGTAAGTGTGCATGTACCCACTCATGTAGTGTGTGAAGTACCCACCAGTATTGGGCTGGCCTTGCTGACCAGGCCTTGAAGACTCAGAGCTGTCCTGGGACTGGACCTCAATAAGGTAGGAACCCTTCTGTTCACGGTCGAAGGAGGCCCGCGTGTGGATCACACCTGTGTAAGAGTTGATGCTGAAATACTGAGAGTCACCACTCTCATCCTTCAGAATCACATAGTTTATCTGCAGGCCCAGAAAAGAAAATGTACTCAAATTAGTAATCAATCAATCAATCAATCAATCAATCAACCAATCAGTGAACCCTACTGTATGTACTGCATCTACCTACCTATCATGTCTGTCTGTGTGTATGTATGACGGCTGGTTGACAGCCTTAGTGAAAATTGTTGCCTTGACTGGGAAATTCCTGAAAAATATATTTCATTCACTTCTGAATTCCATATGGACAAAACTAATCTCAGAGTCAAAACTGGATACTGTCAGTGATTAACCAATAACCATTAGTGAAGGGAAAAGCAGGATGCTGGATTCCTTTGCCCTTTTTCAATTGGCAAAGGATTATTGTACAATGATAATTGTACAATGAACTTTAGCATAACAGACTTGGTGAACAATAATCCTACTCCAGTCTATTTATAATACTAGTCCTTACCCGTTCTGAATATATGAGCAGCAAACGATGTTCAGTGTGGTGTCGAAACAGCGTGTGTGTTCACGTTAACATGCCCCGTCCGAGTTGTTTTCCCTGTGTGGGTCTGTTGCGCGGAATTTCCCCATGTGGGTCTGTTACGCGGAAAAGTGTCCCAGTATTAATCTGTGTCCGTCCCAACATGCATTTCACTGGTGACCCGGAAGCCGTCCCAACATGCATTTCACTGGTGACCCGGAATAGGACAGACACACCGACAGACAGCGATCGGTGAATTTAGTAATGATTACTATTTAATACCATGTGACTGATTATTTAAAGTCCATTGCACATCACTGTTCAGCTGCAGTAACCTAAAGCCAACCCAACACACATTAGTGGACCAAACTGCATCAAGCAAACCACTAATGAAAGTTGGACTTACAGTGGTGGACCTCAAACTAAGACCCCGCCCCACACAGACTAACATGCTGTATGTTACACAGATTTTGAGTAAGGTTAACTGCCTTGACTACAAATTTTCCTACGGGAAACATTGTTCTTTACCATTCCATGAAGACCAGAGTCCAAGTCAGTTGCTGAAACTTGAGCCACTGATGTTCCGATTTCAGCCCCCTCTGGAACAGTAGCCTCATAGGTGGATGACAGGAAGAAAGGGACGTTGTCGTTCACATCTGTCAGAAGGAAAGATAATGTAGTTTGCCACTCTTTCAGCTCACAGATTTGTGAAGTGAATCCAAAAGTAAGGAACTGTAAAGTCTCACTTAATCTTGCCTCAGAGGAAATTCACACATTAATGAAAGTGTAATTATTATTAAGGAGGCATTATTAAAAGAAAATACCCTGGAGACCGCAGTCTGTCAGCTGGTTTCAAGCGCTGCTAAGCCAATTACGCAGCTAAATATGGGCTTGTTGAAAACCAATCAAAGTCTGGAAATATTTTTCCACATTGTTTGCAACTTTGTTGGCCCACTTAGAAAAACGTATCGATGAGTCTCTGTTAAATGAGGCAGATTGAAGATAATGCTCCTAGCTGTTAGCTTGTTTATGAACCATCCTGCCAACGGATGATGAGGGATGTCTGAACTACTTTGTTGTTCCAACTCTCTCTTTGTCATATCAGCTCTCTCGCTTATTAAGGCTGAGTTTCTGCATTTCTGTTTTCTAGGTTGGTTTCCATGACTTAAGCAGAGTTATTTATTGACAATGATATACAGTACAACCATACTGTCCCATACTGTACATCCCACACTGTCACTTGCTCATTTTTGTGCACTCTTTCGCTCACTCACTCTCTTTCTTTTACAGCATGCATACATACATTATACAAACTCTCACCCACACAGACAACCTCTGCTACCTTTCTTACCTGTAACGTTGACGTAAACTGTAGTGAAAGAGGCTAGTGGAACTGCGGCCACGTTCTGGACACGGACCCTCAGTGTGAAGAACCGCGTGCTTTCATAATCCAGGTTCTCAGCCACCAGTATGGAGGCTGAGCCGTCCGCCCGGTTGGGTTTTATGTAGAACCGTACCGGCATGTTGGTCTCTGGAACTTGGCCCTCCTCCAGGTTATAGGTCACCCGGGGATCTCCGAGGGGCGACGTTGCTTTGATAGTCTGTGGGGAGAGAATAAAGGGAACAACGTTAGTTGGTGTATGTATGTGTGTGCATGCATGTGTCTGATGGAGAAAAGTCAATACTGAGGACAGTTCACTTTTCACAGTTCAATTTGAAATGTAATATGCAAATGTAATTCATATAAGTTTCTCAATAGGTTACATAGAAGAACATTGGGGTGCCTGGTGGTTCAGCCAGTTAGTGCAGGGGTTCTCAACGTTTTTGGCCGGGGACCCCCGGAAATGCTTTGGCAATGTCTCGGGACCCCCGCCCCGCCCCCTCCCGACCCCCAATATAAATTGACTGCTACAATAACCTTACCCATTTTGGGCGGGAACCCCTTTTGGTGTTTTAAGCATTATGTTATAATTTAGCTATTGAAAAATAGCAGATCTACAAGCTCATAGCGCGCCACCGAGTGGCGCGCTACGAGCTTGTAGGTCTGCTATTTTTGAAAAATCGTGATTTATTTTTATTTTTTTATTTTTTTTTGGGGACCCCCTAAAATAATTTGGCGACCACCCGAGGGGTCGCGACCCACGGGTTGAGAACCCCTGAGTTAGTGCACAGACTGTACAGTGTATGCTCCTGCATAGAAGAACCGTGCTGTAAAAAGATTTCCATAAATTGAACCAATTTCACAATAAAAAGGTATGCAGAGTTGCAGACATACAGTAGGGGTTCAGTATAAACGCATTAGGGCTCAAATGTGCCGGTGAAAAAAAAGTCGTCCTGAAAAAAATGTAATAAAATAAAACAAAACACAAGGAATACGATTGGCAAAAGAGCCTGTCTTTGGCAAAATCCGGCCAAAACTAATTAGCATCATTAGTGTGTGGGTCCATATAAATCAGCAAAGCCATCAGTCTGCTGTCTGCTGACTCTACTAAACTCTGAATACATTACACACACTACCCTGTGCAATCCATCAAACCGCCTATTGAGCTAATATTGACACATTATGGAGTCACTTTCCATAAGGTGTGAATATATGTGTGTGTCTGTGATTGAGTGTGCCTGTGTTAATGCGTACAGTACAGGGCATGTGTGTGTGTGTGTGTGTGTGTGTGTGTGTGTGTGTGTGTGTGTGTGTGTGTGTGTGTGTGTGTGTGTGTGAGTGTGTGAGTGTGTGTGTGAGTGTGTGAGAGTGAGTGAGTGAGTGAGTGAGTGAGTGAGTGAGTGAGTGAGTGAGTGAGTGAGTGAGTGTGAGAGAGAGAGAGAGAGAGAGAGAGAGAGAGAGGATGAGAAGCCCTCTGTCCTCCCCGACTCAGAATTTTAAGCTCCATGGCTTTTGCAATGCTCCCAATTTCTCTCGTTTTCATAGGGGAAGAAGAGCAGAGGCGGAGAGAAGCTAAAGTGACAGGGAATAATGTGGAGAAGTCTATCGCCATCTCGCACACACCTGGGTACGATTTCACAGCCATGCTGTTGCTGTGTCATCCACTCTCTGTTAACGTTAACATTGAGTGGTCAAGAAGTCTCTGATGGAAAAGCTGCTTTGAGGCCGATTCTACAAATGTCTTCTAAATCCTTACAGTTTTCTGAAAAACCTATGTTGCTACATAAGTGGTCAAGGACCCCCAATATTATGTATATTATGTGTATTATGTATTTGGCCGCAGACCGGGAAGCAAAAATTTGAGTAAAAAAATGAATTGCTTAAAGGGGAAAACCACCCATTTTCAACATTTTACTATGTCATTAATGTACCTTAGAGCTGTTGTGTGGAAATAATAAAAAAGGTCCCCCCATTTTGTGTTTCCTAGAACTGTAATTATGAAAAAGATCATTAACATGGTGAAACACATCTTGATGACATCATCAAGATGTGTTTCACCATTTTAATGATTTTTTTCAGATCTCCAGTTCTAGGAAACACAGAATGGGGGGACTTTTTTATTATTTCCACACAACAGCTCTAAGGTACATTAATGACATAGTAAAATGTTGAAAATGAGTGGAATTCCCCTTTAAAGAAATATATATTCAAAGATTTGTACAAATGTTTATCAGAAATATCAGATCTGCAAGCTCATAGCACGGCACAAAGTGACACCCAATGAGCTTGTAAATCTGCTATTTTTAATAGCCAAAGTATAAAATAATGGTTAACATTAAAGTTGTCTAAAATGACAGATCAAATCAGAGATATATAGTCCCTGTAGAGCAACAGCAAGTATTATTATTAGAATGTGGAATGATGCATGTAGAGTACTGTTGATGTGGAAAAATAATATGTATAGTCTAACTGTCCATAGCAGTATTTTATTGTCTGTTTGCACTGTTTGTGAACTCTTGCTCTCCATGTGTCATTATGTCATCATGTACAGCAAAACTCATTTAAGAACATGCACCAGTTCTCTACATTCTCTACATTTATACAGTACATGGTGATTTAAATGATAATGATTTGCATGGGAATTCTCCTTTTCCAATCTCTATTTAAACTTCAAAGATCAAAGCAAATGTGTGATTTAAATCCAGAGCCAGATCTATTCCTGAAATGGTTACATTCATCCATTCAGAATCCAAGCCAAAGACCAAGAGACTGCCGAGCAACTGAGCTTCACAGCTGTGCACTGTCAAGAGCAAAGTTATTATATTATCGTCTTAACAGCTCCAATGGCACTGAAAACCATAAATGAAAACAAACTTTAACAAAAATGACACTACAAAGTACACAAGAACATTTCAGAACCCATGCAGTGGCTTCCAGGAATTCAATGTTCTACTGTAGTTGTTTGTTAGAGTTCAGACCTTGTATGGACATTTCTAGAACTGCAGGGGATACTTTCCTACTTGCTACACATTAAATCCAGCGTGTTCATTTTACTTGAGCACGTGTCTGAAATTAAATGATCACTCTTTTTTTGTGAATTCCGTTTGAAGGAGTGAAAGGAGATGGAAGACCTCCCACAAAAAGGTCAAAGAGGATGCAAGCTGAGACAGGGGGTTATTAAATGGTAAATAAATAAATGGTAAATGGTGCATTTATATAGCGCCTTTATCCAAGGCGCTTTACATAGATTGTGCATTACATTCACCCATTCACACACATTCATACACTGATGGCGGCGGAAACCATGCAAGGTACCAACCAGCACATCAGGAGCAATTAGGGGTTCAGTGTCTTGCTCAAGGACACTTCGAACTCTGGGTTCGAACTGGCGACCTTGCGGTTACCATCCGGAAACTCTACCCCTGAGCCACTGCCACCCATTAGGAAAGGGTGTGTGTATTAGGAAAGGGTGTGTGTGTGTGTGTGTGTGTGTGTGTGTGTGTGTGTGTGTGTGTGTGTGTGCGCGTGCGTGCGTGCGTGAGTGAGTGAGTGAGTGAGTGCGCGCCGTGTATTCTTGTTACACCACAGTGAAATGCTATGACCTATAAAGTCTGGATATACAAGCAGCATAGCTTTTAAGGACCATGTTCACACAACCGCAGCTAGTCTTGGCCTTATAATGCAGGGCTACCATCTGTGTGTGCGTGTGAAAGAGAGAGAGAGAGAGAGAGAGAGAGAGAGAGGCCATGAAGCTTTCAAGGTTCTTGTCCTTTCTGGCCACAGAGACACAGAGTCACAACCTTGACAGGGCAGAATTGTATTTTCTACGGCTGAATGAACCCACTTCACTACTTCACTGTGGTTCAGGAAACACACCACCACACACACACACGCACACGCACGCACGCACGCGCAGATGATTATAGCAGAACCCCCTCACACATGCACACAAAAACTAAAATGTATCAATATTATTTACTTTATTAGTAGGCTTGGATGTATATTTTTTCATACCTTTATGCATTCATTCATATACTTTCATACAATTCACCTGGATAAACAGCTTTTGTGGCATTGTAAAAAACATGTATAAACAGCATATATAAACATAACAGCTGAGCTGCTGGTAATAGTGGTTATTGTAGCATGTATGACATTGTCTACTGTCTAGCCTATATACAATGCTGTGTGTCTAATATGAAATTAGCCTACTTAGAAAAGTCTTGCTGTGTGAAAATACTTCCGACCTGTAGAATCAGGAATAGATATGAAATAAGCTCCCCAGATGACCCTTGTTGTGGATACAGAGACCTCAGTGGGCTGAACAGAGATGATGTGTGGGTGGTGGGACAGCAGCTGAATAAAATTGTCTGTCATAAACTAAGATGCTTTAAGTTGGAAGAATTCATCTCTAGATTAAACCATTTAAGACCTGAGGCCGATTCTACAAATGCCTTCTAAATCACTAGTTCTCACACTTATCAAGATCTTTAAAAAATGCTCACAAATAGCAGATGTAAGTGCGGCACAAAGTGATGCACTGTGAGCTTGTATATCTGCTTTATTTGAATAGTCAACGCAAAAAAAACGCCCAGGCCTATTTCTTAGTCTCTTTATCACACACAAACACATTTTGCACATGAACATGAATGAACACATAGTTACAGTGCTATGATTGACTGCACATTTTTGCAAAACAGGCAGCAACAACAATGGGATAAAAAGTCTGTTTACATTCAACCAATACAGTCCCGCACCGTGGAACTCCAATTTCTGTCTGTATGATGTTGAAAGGTCATACGTTCATTGGAACGAAAAAGAAAAATAGCACAAAATATAGCATATCAGCTGAGTTTTAGAAGACAGCGGCTACAGTATTGTGCTGATATAAACACAACAGTGCATTGTAACAAGGTGCGGCTCAGCCGTGAATATCTTTTCGCTTGCAGTGCAAAGCGAATGTTCTTTTTGTACCTCCTGCTGCTGCTATGAGACGTCGAATGTCTCTTTTTGAGGCTAAAGGTTTTGTGTTTTTAACATCGACCACTCTGCTCTCTTGAGAGCTACAGTAAAAACCTGCGTTGCAAGGAACACGCAACTACATGTTATTTCCAATCCAAATAAAAAGAAACAGAGGAGAAGGGAGGAGGAGCCCAATAACTATAAAAAGAGAAGTGCGAAATCTAGTCAAGGAAACCACTTGAAGAGCTGCAGAATAACACCAAAAAGCTCTCAAGACTGCTCTTTCTAAATCGTCAGAGGAGCTTACTCTTTCCCAGCTCTTTCTCTGCCTTCTGGCAATGATTGTGAGAACTCTGACACCGAAAGTAGCCATTCATGACGCAACTTAAAAATGTTAAACAGTGTTTTACAATTCGTTACTGAATCATCGTTATCTATATTTACATTGTACAGTAGGAGTGATAACCTTCGATGCTAATGCATCGAACTTGTAATAAACAAGGAATGATCACATAGTGATAATGAGTTAGGTGAAACAGGCGCTGTCTTCGTTGTCTCCCTTGTCTTTGTTTTCCCTATTATTATTATTTTAGTAACATAACATGTATGTTTACATTCTGAGTTAAATGAACACTGGCGCTAAAGTAATATATTGAATAACATATGAATGTAGGTTTTAAGGCTAGAATGGCATTGTAGAGAAGTGGACTAGTGAGAGATGATTGTCTCTCCTTCATTGCGGGACTGCAGGACTCTGGAGATAGTTAGTCGTGAATAATCATCTTCAGTCAGTTTTGTAGGTAGTTGTGCAGTATCTCCTAAGTTATCTCCTTAAGTTATATTGTATTAACCTACTCTTCCATACAAATTGCACAAAATTACATTTTATTCATTGAAAGTTACATAGTACTAGGACTTTTTTTCTTATCTGCTATTTGGGGTTCCCAAGCCACACCAGCCCACATGTATACAGACAAACAAGCACACACAAACGCAAACACACCCAGACACATGAGGTACGCATACACACACAACCCTCCTGTGAACCTCATAATAGTGATTCAGCCTCTGCTTTTCAACACAAACCGAACTCAAACAGCTGCTTCAAAAGCTGTTGTGCTGAAATATTCATGCCAGCCGTGGTTTTTGGCTTCAATTATTAATTCTGAAAAAATACAAACTCGTCAAACTTTGTGTATCCCACCTTATTAAAGACCACCTCCTTTACAGAACTACCCCACCCACCGCACCTCACATGGCTCGGTCCCCCAGACCGGAGCATGATCGGATAGATAGGCCATTATCTCGGCCAGCATGATCCAGAACAAGCACCCCCCCCCCTCCCCCCCTTAATGACTTCCTCAAGGTTGCAATTAGCGCGTTTGGAAATTCACTAATTATGGTTCCTTGAGATAATTCCACAATGAGAGGCACCGATATTTAAAATTTTAATTAGGGAGACAGAGAGAAAGATAGACAGATGAAGGAGATGAGAGAGAGAGAGAGAGAGGAGAGAGAGAGAGAGAGAGCAAGAGAGAGAGTGACAGCAAGAGAGAGAGAGTGAGAACAAGAGACATTTGAGTGAGAGTGAGTGAGTGAAGGGGAGAGATAGAAAGAGGGATATAAGTAGGGAGAATGCAAGTGAGGGGGCTGATGAATAGAAGCACTCATGGAACACAACAAGCAGACAGCTCGCTGCTGCTAATGAATGCATTACGCTCTTTAACAAGCCTAATTTGTATTTAGAGTTCTGGGGATGAATTACTGTGAAGGCTCCCAAAGCACCAAGCAGATTTTAGCAGCCAGTTGCTACAGTAACTCAACACAGGGGACTAAATACTGGGTGGGAGAGGAGAGAGAGAGAGAGAGAGAGAGAGAGAGAGAGAGAGAGAGAGAGAGAGAGAGAGAGAGAGAGAGAGCGAGACAGAGAGAGAGAGACAGAGAGAGAGACAGAGAGACAGAGATTGTTGCGAAGTCTGGGGCCCACTTGCCGATCAAGAACCTGAAAAATGGGATAAACACAAAATTGAAACTCTGCACCTCCAAGGCTTCCTGGGTGAAGGCAAGATGGAGGGACCAGTGGAATGCAGCAGATCCTTCCAGGCTTCACCACTACATAGAGGATCCCACAGATGTCGCTGGCCAGCACCTCCCCTGCAAGGAGTGGACAACCCTCAACCGCCTGAGGACGGGTGTGGGACGCTTTGGTGCATCTATGCAGAAGTGGGGTCTCACAGACAGTGCCCACTGCGAATGTGGGGACCCATCACAGACTGTGGAACACGTGCTGACCAGCTGCCCTACATACCGGCCACCGAATGGTGATCGTGGGCTAATTGACCCTAGACAATGACACACTGGACTGGCTTGCTGCAACGGAGCTGAAGGTCTAAGGACATACGACAGAAGAAGAAACTCTGCATGCGGAGTTCTGCAATTCCATTCTCCACATCCAACGGAAAACGGCAAACAACGCATGCAGATCACAATTAGGACCATAATCAAAACCCAAAAGAGAGCATTGAAATTCCATAACCACCTAAAGGAAAGTGAACCAGACAGACACGCCCCACAAAAATGCCCTCACACACAGTGAATCCCTAACCTCACATCACCATGCATTCCACTTCGGAGGAAAGGGCCTGGTCTGTGTTACTAAGTTGCTGTGTGATCCGGTCGGGAGCGGATGATGTCGTTACGTCATGTTGTAGTCATTGTTTTGTAGCCATCAGGCCTGAACCCTCTAAACCAGAACATCCTTTCCCTCAAACCGGAAGAGTAATACCTTCCCAATAAAAGCCTTGATGTGTAGTGCGAGTCACGTTTTGATTGGGAACGTATTATTCTTCCGGTTTGAGGGAAAGGATGTTCTGATTTAGAGTAAAAAAGGATAGTGCGGACCGGAGCGCAATAATTTGAATAAATTGCTGCTACTTGGCGCAAATATTTTTATACTAAATGAATGCAAAAACATTGAAATACTGCTGTCAACTTTCAAAAGTATAAAGCTAACGTCTCCTATGTGGATGTATAAGTATAACTATCTCTGACAGAAAATGCACAATATTTGTATTGTTTTACAAGATAGTATTACTCAATTGTTAATGTAACATAGCTCTGTTTACACTTTACACCTTTATTTTATTCCTATTTATATTGTAAGAAAGCTGATGGGTCGCACACACCAAGACTGCATTTTAGTTTGTATTCTTTATAACATTGAATGACAGACGTTTCGGCTATCCAGCCTTCATCAGTGTCAAACTGAAAATTCCTATTTATATTCAATATGTATTTGTACATACATTGTTTTATCTTGATTGTTTTGTTCCACTTTTGCTTTGGCAATGTAAATGTATGTTTTCTCATGCCAATAAAGCTCCTTTGAATTTAATTGAATTGTTTGAATTGAGAGAGAGAGAGAGAGAGAGAGAGAGAGAGAGAGAGAGAGAGAGAGAGAGACAGAGACAGAGAGACAGACAGAGACAGAGAGACAGACAGAGACAGACAGACAGACAGACAGACAGACAGACAGACAGACAGACAGACAGACAGACAGACAGACAGACAGACAGACAGACAAAAAACACTCCATGTAATTGTTCTGAAGTCCTTTGTTGTTGAAGTAGTATTAGCATTGTGGGTGAAAGAGAGAGAGGGGAATGGATATAGAAAAGCAACTAAGCAAGGGCCGGCTAATGAAACTAGAGAGTGAGACAGGAAGGCATTAAAAAATGAATGGTTAAAACCATTAACAGGCTTATTCCCATAAAAGGCTGGTGATTTAGTTACCAACTCGTTTAGCTGGGGACCACCTGGAACCCCCAGGAGTTCAGAGGCAAAACTGACAAAATGTAAGCCGAGATGAGATTTTGCATGTACATTACATACATGATTACCAGGAGAAGTTAAAAACAATTGCAATTGGAATACATGTACAGGTACATCTATCTGTTGCTGTATAAGGAGCATCTCTCAAACATCATCATCACGCGCACGCCTAGCCTTTTCAGTAGAACTCTAATGTACCAAGGCTGCCCACAGTAATAGAGCATATAGAATTAGCACTAATGTCAAATGATTTCATTACACACTGTTGGGAGCCTGCTGGGTGTAGAAAGATAACATCTCAGCCTTCATAGTTTAATGTCCACGGTGCAGCTATCAAACCAAATAGCTTTCGACTGAAATGGGTAACCAGGGAGAACATGCAACATTGATTCTCAAAATGCTAATAACCCATAATGGGAAAAACCATTGCCTGAAGTTCATTATGAAAAATATAGTGGATCTCTATTCTAGACCATACAGATGCCTTTCATTTTGAAAAATAAAAGTGACATGCATGTCTTGTTACTTGCACAAGCAGAGTGTGCAAGTATTGTGGTCGTGCTGGTACGAATGCTTGGTAGGTATTGATGGTGACGTAATTAAGATATGTCTCAATGCCGGGTTATAACTGGCTTTTGATGGTGACGTAATAAAGATAGGTTTCAGATTACATACATGTATACATACAGACATTACCTTTAATTCACCCGACGGTGAAACATATCCTAATTATGTCACCATCGACAGCCAGTTATAACCCGACAATGCCGACTTTGAAACATATCTTAATTACGTCACCATCAACATCAGTATACCTACCAAGCATATGCACATAAAAAAGCCAGCCGACCACAGTATAGTCCTTTCAACTTACTGTACATACATGTATACATACATACGTTACCCGTTACCCAACCAATATTGAAACGTATTGTAATTACGTCACCATTCACAGGCAGTTATAACCTGACTTTAGTATTTCATTTCAATGTTATACAGAGAGGCTGAGATTTGAAAGTTCGTAGCGGTGGTCGACAGACAGCACTTGCGCGCTCTGCTTGCGCACTAGTAGGCCATTTATGGCCTACTAGTGTGCAACGTGCAAGTAGGCACTCGACAGAGTGAAGTTCTAGTTGCTTTTGTGGTCAGATCATACAGCCTGGAGTCCCATACAGTTGGAGGCCATCGATATTGTCCTTTTCTTTTTGCTGAGGTTTGCGTGATCTGCGCAAAAGGACATTTAACCCATTTTGGGCGGGAACCCCTTTTGGTGTTTTAAACATTATGTTATTATTTAGCTATTGAAAAATAGCAGATCTACAAGCTCGTGGCGTGCTACGAGCTTGTAGGTCTGCTATTTTTGAAAAATGGTGAAAATATTTATTTCAGAAAACTGGAGGATTTAGAAGGATTTTTAAAAATTTTGAGGTCAGGCCTAAATGGGTCAAATAATAAGGGACAATATCGGTGGCACCCAACTGTAGATGTTGCATGATTGTGTCACATGATGATTTATTATATAAATATGTGAATGTGAATTTATATATCACCAGAGTCAGTCATTGCAATTAACAAAGAAATCTCACAACCAATCCAGTACGGCAGTAAACAGTAAGACAGGAATAAAGTCTGCTCCACTACTGTTGACAAGAGAAACCGAGAATAATAACAAGCAGGAGGAAGTGGAATGCTGAAGCTGATGAGGCAATTACCAACTCCCTCCAACATGCACGCGCACACAGACACGCATGCACGCACGCACGCACGCACACACCCGCACGCACACACACACCTTCCGTTCCCAGTTCCCACTCATCTTTCTAGTGTGGTATCTATATTAGAACAAATTAGCACTGCTAAATTTAAAACAACAGTTCCTCCTCACTGCAATTAACACAGCAGAGGCAGCGCAAAGGAAGGGTGGGGCTGGGTATTAAACAACAGAAGAAGACAGGCAAGCTTCAACAAGTTGACAAGGGGAGGGGGGTGTAGACAAGCACATCTCCTCAGATACACATGAAGTGTCCAGATGATTCTTTTCACCCGACAGTGAGGAATTTCACTGGGAGGGCATAGCACATGTAGAAGATGAAAGAAATACTGTAGGTCCCCCACATACATGTTGGAAGCAAATAGTATGGAATGTCTTTGAAAAACATTGGGATCAAGTGTCCTCCTTGGCATACTGGCAGCATGCACAACATTATTGTTGCTGATTGTACAGCAACAGGTACAGGTACAGCCAGACATTTAGGCTAAAAGGATAACAGAAAAAAGTCATGGGGACTTGTTTCCATTGTGGTCCTATGTATTCAATTCATCAACATAACACATGTTTCTATGGGACAAATGACTTTACCCCCCTTGTGGTCTGCTGATAGATGGCTTTTTAGGCCTGTTTTGAAAGAAACCAGTGATCCACATTTTATAAGGGATGGTGTACAACACAAATTTGTTCTGTGCGGGACGTGAGGGGAACATTGGTTACCGTAATGACTGGAAAATTGCGATAAACGGTAAAATGAACTTCTGTGGGCGCCGGTCGGGGCACCACGGCCACTGTGGCCGTATGGGCATATACTTTTTCGAGGGGCACACGGCCAAAGAGAGGGGCAACGACGGCCATGGCCGCCGTGGCCGCCGTGAAATTCCTGCCCTGGTGTCAGAGCATTCCATATTTTGGTGGCAGAGTAGTAGAATGTACGTAGGTGCGTTCAACACCAAATCTGTGCTGAAAATAGCCAATCTACAAGCTCACATCACATCACGTTGTGACACGTTCTGAGCTTGTAGATCTGCTATTTTAGTCAAATGTTCACTCGAGAATTGGAGGATAGGATCGTAGGATGCGGTTAAATACTGATTTCCTGTGTAGTCTGGCCAGTGACAGAACGTACTGTGAAGAAAACTATTATTATTATTTTATTAAATCCTCACCAGAATTAATTATTCCTTACATATGTTGTCAGTAGCAGCGGTGTTATTAGTTCAAACTGTGATTTCTCACAAATGCCTTTCCGTAATGTTTATCCACGAGTTGTTGACTCTCACTTCCTGATCTATCGGGAAGTCTTGTGTCGAACTCTCGTCTCGCACGACTTCTGGGTCTTAGAGCATTCTCACAGCTATTTAGAAGGAGCGGCTGTCGCAGTTGCCCTCATATATTCTTCCCAGAGTATTTACTTGAGGCGCAACTTCTTGACTGCTGTGTTCACAAACTTTCTCAACTTGTTTTTATCAACTTTTATTCCGCATCCTGTCCCTCCCCTCTTTTTTCTGTATCTTTCATAATACAGACTTATTTTGCATTCAAACAGCCTTTGCTTTTGGCCTATTCATTCGAACAACGATGGCAGAAAACTTTGAAGGCTTTGAATAAGGTGGTGTGCCGTGCCGTATGTTTGGAAAAAGATGTTTATGGAAAGAGACCTGCAGATTTACCCCTCTCTCTCTCTGCCCACATCTCCATCTCACATCCTCAAATCTCCCCCGTTTCTCTGAGCTTCTTCTTTATTGCTCTATCTCTTGCCTCTTTGTCATTCTGACCCCCGTCCCCTCTCTGTCTCTCTCTCTCCATCAACTGTCAGAAGGCTGAATACAGTAATTAAGTGTCTATCTTTCAATGTTGCTGTCCAAGGTGATGGGAGACCATTGTGTGGGCTTCATAACAGAGTTGAGTTGTTTCACCTCCCTTCCCTGCTCCTCAAGTCTCTTTGTCCCTCTTGTTGAAGAGCTGACACAGATAGGAGGTGGGTGGGAACTTTCCATTCAAAATCATCTGTCTGTTGGTCTGTCATGGACGGATAAAAACCCAAGTGAGCGGTGCTGGGAGTGAGTGTAGAAAACAGGTTATCAAAAATGACAAGTGAAGTGATGTGGGTTCCAGGGTAAAATTAGCCGCAATACAGGCAGCGACCATGTAAGTGGGTGAGCACAGTTAATTATACCCTTCGTACATGATGGTACACACACACACACACACGCACACACGCACACACGCCCCACACGCCCCCCCTCCCCCCACACTACTTTTGAAAAATGCAACATCCATGACAAAATAGCTTGAAGGAAAACACTCATTTTCCACCTTCCAAATCAACCATTTCCGAAACGTGAGCAAATTAGCCCAGACACCAGCCTGGGACTGCAAGGTGGGATGGAGGGAGGCTAAGATAAAAAGAGAGAAAGCACTCGGAGGAAGGTGTGCATGTGTGTGTGTGTGTGTGTGTGTGTGTGTGGGGGGGGGGGGGGGGGAGGTGGGTGTGTGGGTTTGTTAGTATGTATGCATGGGTGTCTAAGTCAGTTCAAGCACATCAGGTGAAACACAGTTTAGGCAAGGTTGTGTACTCGGCAAAAATATTTGGAAGCGCTCGGGTAAACATGCTGATGATAGGAGAATGCTAGTGAAGGATGGAGGGAGGAAACAGAATGAAACGGGAAGGAGACAGAGAGAGGTTTCCTAGCAGGTCTCCTCAAGGCAGTCTTTACTGATGAATAGGCACCATGCGTGCAACCACAAGAAATCTCCACCATTACGCCTCGTGAAATAGAGGAAGGTGGGGAAGGGAGTTGATGTAACAAACCAGTCCGGCTTGCTTCATGAAGGATCTGTAGTAGATTAAAGCAATAAGCCACAAGAGGTATCAGGTTACCGCGTATTTTATAATGGCTGAGAGGCGTAGTGAGACACGACGGGTAGAGAAGTGTCTCTGACCCTTTCAACCATTATAAAATACCCGGTAAGCTGGGACCTCGAGTGGCTTATTGCTTTTCTAAAACGGTTACAAACATATAGCAATATTAACTATACCTAATTCACAAAAGTAGCTACACTTTGCGCCGCTTTGCGCCCACTAGAACGAGCCACACTTCCTTGTTTTTACTCAGACGGGGAATAGGAGGCGCTTGATGTTTTTACGAGGCCGCCCGGAGCCACACATTTACAGTCATATGTGCGTGGGTGGTGGTTAGACGCCCGCACGGCCAGTGTTTGTAAGGCAATCAAGTGCTCCCCTTCCCCATTTCAGCTACAGAGCTGCGGGATCAATGTAGCGCAGCTGGGAATGATATAAAGTGATTGAAGGTGTGGATTATCGTGAGATTTACCATGGCAACCAGCCAATCAGAATCAAGTATTGGTACTAACTGTTTTAGAAAGAAGGGTATTACACGACCATAAATACTGTACCTGTGTACAGTATGTGTGCACTAGGCCTCAGTGCCGACATCTAAAGGCATCCCCCGCCTCCTCCATTTATAGAAAAACTGCCTTCATAACTGAGGTCAAAGATGAACAGGTCCATTCCACACACAGTTTGACTACTGTGTAAATTGAAGTGACATCAAACTGCCAGTCATCGATATGACCTCTCGACGCATCACGCTGCAATGCTTAAGAGTTTCTAGATCGTCTATTTTCATTGCGGTACACCAGCATACAACTAAGTATAAATCACCTTTAGCATTAGTTGTTGCTGGCACTTGTTAGCAACCACACAACCAACCACTGCTGTCCATGACCCCCACCTCTGGCCATAAACAAAGGCAGCGTTACTCACTGTGTAGAGAGGTATAACACAACCCACCCTGGAACAAAACCCACAGGGGAGAATAGAGCCTACAGATGGACCTGGGGTGGAGGTGGGAACAGAGAAATGCATTGGCAGATCTGTGCGACAACAATGCAATGAACAGCAATGGAAAATATAAACAGACCACCAAATTTGTCAGCTGCTAGTGACATGTTAGTTACACAACTCACTCTCCTGAACTCAATCGAAGGCTACATACATACCAATAATGGCAGAATCTGCTTTGTCTGAGTTCATTTGCTAATAGTGTTGTTGGAATGAATGGAGACTGTAGAAGCGAATAGGCACCGCTTAAAACACTGTATGTCAGATTTAACCGACAACCACCCCCCCAGTACCTACCACAATCTTGGCATCTCGGACAGTGTTTTCGGGAACAGTGACCCAGTACTCAGACTTCTCCCACTGTGGCGGCTGGTTATGCACATTGGTGATGATGACAGTGAGCTCCACTGAGCTGCTGCGATTCCCCCCGTCACTGGCCACGATCTGCTGGCTGATCCTGGATGTCTGGGAACACACAGAGATCACAGAGGTCAGGTGAAAATATAGCCTGCATCCTACTGTACATCCTTATAGACCTTTCTTTCTCACTAAATTGAGAAAGAAAGGATGCAATCATGTCACCCTCCGGGGATCCTGGGATGCAATACTGTACTCAGTACTGTACTCTAACATTGTTGAAGTAGGACTCATAAGACATCCATAAGACTACCATTACATTGAAAACCTATTTACATCACTGGGTTAGGATAGGATAGGATAGTGTAGGGTTGGCCCAATAAGCGGCTGGAAATGAGGTAAAATGCAGCCACGCCGTGATTTATTCCCAAAAGAAGGTTACAGCATGGGAAACGGCGTGACACAAGCAGCAAACAGATAGGACATGTTGGTGTGCAGCTCCACCATGTCCTCTCACTGATCTAACACTGAGAGTGTGTGCTTCCTGGTAGCCTTTTATAGGCAGCTGAAACAATCAGTGCAGACTCTACCATATTACCGGTCAAACATGCAACACTTCTGAACCCCACATAACCCACATCACACGAGCCTATAAATCTATATCACTACACAGGTAAGTAAATATAAATTATGCCCACTATTGCAAGATAAACCACATGTCCCATTATCATTAGCAGCTCCAATGCATAACTCAAACACCCCCTGGCCAATTCACTGTGGTCCAGTCCAGACCAATATATGGTGCTCTGGTAGCCTGGGGACACTTTTGCCCGAACACACTGGAACAGACAGAACAGAAGCAGTAAGTACTACCATAACACAGTCTCATATTACATATTGTACTTATATTGCCCTGAAACATATTGCACTCTTAACTGTATTGCATTTGCCCATCATGACCAAACATCCCTCTGTTTCCCCAGGTGGTACTGTCCAATGCTGAGTGGCCATCCTGCCGGATAGGAACCAACTCCCATGTTCATAATACTTTCAATAAACCAGTTCAACTCATGACTTTCTTTGTGTGCAAATACAAATGACTAAAGTGCACATGCTGTGCAAATATAAATACTTAAATCAAACACTGGTACAATATGTGTGCAAAATAAGCATAAATGTGCAAAATATAAGTAACGGAGGACCACTTCGTTACAGATAGGATAGGATAGGATATACCTTCATTAATCCCTTGATGGAAATTCAGCTATCTTGGAGTTACCAGGGAAAAACAAAACGGCTAATAAATCACCAGCAGGTTGAAGTCTGTCAGTCTATCATGGTGGGAGGATGAATAAAGTCAGGGTATAGTAGACGTGGAGGGAGAATGTACAAAGAGGCAGATTCCAAGGCAGAATTGAACTAGAAGCTAGAATTTAACTCTCAATCCCTGGTTTAAAAGTACAGTGCTATAGAGCGTCGCAGTCCCACCCCCTCGAGAGACCCGGAAAAGAAATCCCTGTTCATTTTCCTCATAGACTTTTCAGAAAGTATTTATTTAAAGACGTTTACGCCGCGGACAAAGCCAACTCTTGTCGTGACAAATCATGACAATAAACACAATGTTTTGGGCCAACCAAAGAATTAGAAAGTAGAAAAAAAACGGCAGGTTACATCACTTTTTTTGTAGTTTTTCTTCTTTGTAATTATTTGTTTGGTCCAAAATATTGTGTTTGTTGTCATGATTTGTCACGACTCGAGTTGGCTTCGTACAACGCTTAAAAGGTCTTTAAATAAATACTTTTTGAAATGTCTATGGGAAAAATGCATTGGGATTCATTTCCTGGGCCTGGCGTCGTCATGAAAGGGGGCGGGACTGCGGCGCTCTATAACCCCTGAGCTATGGAACAATAAGTCAATATCACATTTCCACCGTTTATAAAGGACTCGCCCTAGGCTATGCTTAAACAACACATTAGCCACCATGAGCACACCCAATAGCCTGTGAGGAGCAGTGGTGGAAAGTATTACAAGTAACTAAGTACATTTACTCAAGTACTGTACTTAAAGGACCACTTCACCACTTTTCAACCTATCTACATATAATAAGTCCTCACTAATAATCATGATAATTGTTTTCTACACAGTTTGTGTCTCATAGGAGGGCTGTGGGCAGTCCAGAAACCCGTCCACCAGTGACATCATCGTTAGGCAGATTTTTTTTTAAACAAGATTTTTCTACAATTTCTTTTTAGATTTTTATTATCGTGAGAACGATGGCTTCCATTTTCGCATTGCAACTTTTCAGGACTAGAAAGCCTGTATTCCCCATCGATGATGTCACAGGTGGACGGTTTGTGAACTGCCCACAGCCCTCCTATGAGACACAGACTGAGTAGAAAATAATTGCCATTTTATCATGAACATTAGTGAGGACCAACTATATGAAGATAGGTTTAAAAGTGGTGAAGTGGTCCTTTAAGTACAATTTTGGGCTTTTTGTACTTTACTTGAGTATTTCCAATTTCAAATACTTTTACTTCTACTCCACTACATCTCAGAGCCAAAACCTTTACTCCACTACAATTAAAGTAACTACAGTAGTTACTTTGGAGACAACACAACCCCTGGTGACCCACTGGATCACTGTATCAACCCACTGTATCAACTGGACACAGGATAGGTGGGTACTATGGACATCTGGGCACCTCCATGTCAAATTGTCTATATTATTAAGTAAATTAAGTAAATGATGTGAACATGCACAGTACATCATTATCAAACTTAATTTTATCGTTCAACTTGTTTGTTTAAGCCCCAAAAAGTTTTGTAGCAATATGTATTAGATTTTAATTGTCAAATGTTTGAATCATGTATACTTTAGTTATACTTTAGTTAAAACATTTTCCTCTTTTTCCCCATTACATTTTGGACAAAATAGCCAATTTTACATGGATGTGCCCAGATGTCCCTACTGTCATAGATCAACTGACTGAACAATCACAAGCTACTAGAGTGCTAAACCGTTTTGTTTTGTTTAACCTGAGTTTAATGCTGGATAACAGGTCATGAGGTCACCAAAATCGAAATGGTTCTTTCTCTGCGGAGCATGAAGATGGGCAACAAATTTCATGGCAATCTGCCAGTTAAGATTATAAAATATCTTGTATGAAGATTTTACATTTTAGCCTGAGGGTGGAGATAGAGGAAAGGTCATGAGGTCACTCAGATATGGTTAGGGTTCATCATCCTCTGGGGAGCATGAATGCAAGCAGGGTTCATGGCAATCCACCCCTTAGATTAGATTGAGAAATATTGTGTGCACGTGGAAATTGTAGCAGAAGTTGTAGGCATATTCCCACTAGCCGTGACTATTATTCGTTCGAGGATTCATTGACATCCCATATTCATAACATATTCCGTCCATATACCGTAACTGTATGATTCCATCTCATTATGTATTAAGTTTGTGCTGTATTGTCTCAACATCGAAAGGGTTGTGTCACCAGAAACTGATGCAACAAATAATGTACTCTTATTGTATATGTACTCTTATTGTATTTTTTTATTTGGTACTGTAATCTGTGGTAGTTGTTCCCTAGTTCATGTAATTTTTTATTTGGTAATCATAATTGTTGTACTTTTACTTGCTGCGTTTTATGAGCAAGGACTTTAAAGGGATAGTTCACCCAAAATATTACTTTTTTCCCCCATCGATTACTCAGCCCATGGAGACTTGAATTCATTGTTATTTTGTGTCGCATTCCTAAGCTAATAATGTGACGACCAGCAGTGGTTCTCTATGAACACACAACGAGTCAGTAATCAATTGAGGGGGGAAAGTAATTTTGTAGGTGAACTATCCCTTTAAGTATTTTTGTAAAGATCATATATTCTGATCATATATTCTGTCAAGAAAAGTAGTACAGAATAGAATGGTTTCCATAAGAACATAATTATGTCAAGCAAACCTCAGAGATTGTCACACCAAATGTTCAGTGACTGATACTGTTGCAGAGTAGTGCTAGATAAGATCTCAGATGACAGCCTTCAAAAGTCAACATCAGGCCCCAGCGAGAGTTGAACTCGCGACCCCTGGTTTACGAGACCAGTGCTCTAACCCCTGAGCTATGGAGCCCTGTATAAACTGTTACACCTCATTACAATGTTAAAAGTACAGTACACAACCTATGCTTAACCAACACAGACACACCTTGTTATGTCATCAGCTACCTTGGGCACACCCATTAGTATGTGATAAGCAGGATCTTTCAGGATGAAATAAGATAAGGCCTTGAGACATATTTGTTTTAAGATAGATCTCATTATTTGTTTGTATATCGTGGGACGATATATCATGATGCGCCTACATCACCTAGTTGTGTCCCTTGTTTTCATTTGCATATTATGAATAAGGCTATATCCCTCCATTGGATAATGCAATCCCCTCCATCATGGGGGATATTGTGGAGGTTAAATCCAAAAAGAATCTCTTAAATTGGCAGCATACTCCAAATGATTGGCCACACATTCACTGCACTTGTGATTTCTATTTATTTCAGCGATCTCCCAATAATGTGCCGTGAACAGTTATGAAGAAAGCTTGTCTGAGGAGGTTAGGATATAAAACCTCCATAATCCATCCCTCCCTGTAGGAACTACAAACACAACCAGAAGGAAATTAATGAATGGAAAGAGATAGTACACACTTGACTTAGTGTCCACTGTGTCTATCACCAGAAACTGCAAATTCTCCATGACAGATGATGTCAAAGCATGTCGGAGGTTGTGTAAACATACAGCAGAGAACTGTGGTGGCTTTTTGTGAAACGTCAATTGTAGTACGTTGAATTATTGGCTGAAGAGGGTGATGGGGGAGAAACAGAGAGATTAAAACAACATACTGAGAGTGATAAATACAGACTCAGAGACAGGGCGAGTTGTCATCTCTGTTACTGTAAATGCTTGTCTACAAGAGAGGAGGGGAGAGGACGGGAAAGAGGTGCATTGTTAAACAGATCATTGGTGTCTGAGAGAGAGAGGAGAAAGAGGAGAAAAGATGAAAGGAGATGACATTCATAAGAAGTAGAATAGTCAGCATTATTCATAAAAGTCATTAAACGGGACGACTTCTGAAGTGCCACTGTGAAAGGAGAGATGGACTCACTCGCTTTCCTTTTTTTTCTTCCCTGAGTTTGACTTTGACTCGGAAGGTTGCAGAACTCCACAGGGTCCACCCCACCCCACCTCACACACACACACACACACACCACACACACACACACACACACACACACACACACACACACACACACACACACACACACACACACACACACACACACACACACACACACACACACACACACACACCCACACACACCCCCACACACACCCCCACACACACACACACACACACACACACACACACACACACACACACACACAGATGACTGCATAAGACCATAATGACAGTGACACTGTTCAGCAGAGTCAGCAGGAAAAGTTAGAATGAGAGAGAAAGAGAGAGAGAGAGAGAGAGAGAGAGAGAGAGAGATGGGAGAGAGACAGAGAAAGAGAGTGAGAGGGAAAGGGAGAAGGAGTCAAGGACAGAGAGAGGGGAAAGGAGAGCGATAATAAGGGCAGTGAAAGATGAGATTGAGTGAAAAGGGCAACATAAGACGTTACACTTGCAGTGAAAGTACAGAGTGAAAGGGAGATAAACATCTAAAATCAGCGTACTGTATGAGAAAGAGACACTACATAGGAGACAGAGGAAAGAAAGAAGGTAATGTAGAAACTGAGGGAGCCAGAGAGAGAGGTGAGCAAGAAGAAGGTTAAAAGTAGTGGAAAGTAAAACAAAGTGAGAGAGGGTTAAGATTGACATTTTAGCGGATGTGGACATTATGGAGAGAGAGACGGTGACAGAGAGAAGGAAAGGTCGGTCGCACATGAGATATGGAAGCAGAGAGAGAGAGTGCGGGGGGAGATGGGGGACAAGGTGAGATATGGAAGCAGAGAGAGAGAGTGCGGGGGGAGATGGGGGACAGAGTGCGGGGGGAGATGGGGGACAGAGTGCGGGGGGAGATGGGGGACAGTGCGGGGGGAGATGGGGGACAAGGTGGAAGCAGAGAGAGAGAGTGCGGGGGGAGATGGGGGACAAGGTGAGATATGGAAGCAGAGAGAGAGAGTGCGGGGGGAGATGGGGGACAGAGTGCGGGGGGAGATGGGGGACAGAGTGCGGGGGGAGATGGGGGACAAGGTGGAAGCAGAGAGAGAGAGTGCGGGGGGAGATGGGGGACAAGGTGAGATATGGAAGCAGAGAGAGAGAGTGCGGGGGGAGATGGGGGACAGAGTGCGGGGGGAGATGGGGGACAAGGTGGAAGCAGAGAGAGAGAGTGCGGGGGGAGATGGGGGACAAGGTGAGATATGGAAGCAGAGAGAGAGAGTGCGGGGGGAGATGGGGGACAGAGTGCGGGGGGAGATGGGGGACAAGGTGGAAGCAGAGAGAGAGAGTGCGGGGGGAGATGGGGGACAAGGTGGAAGCAGAGAGAGAGAGTGCGGGGGGAGATGGGGGACAAGGTGGAAGCAGAGAGAGAGAGTGCGGGGGGAGATGGGGGACAAGGTGGAAGCAGAGAGAGAGAGTGCGGGGGGAGATGGGGGACAGAGTGCGGGGGGAGATGGGGACAAGGTGAGATATGGAAGCAGAGAGAGAGAGTGCGGGGGGAGATGGGGGGCAGAGTGCGGGGGGAGATGGGGGGGGGACAAGGTGAGATATGGAAGCAGAGAGAGAGAGTGCGGGGGGAGATGGGGGACAAGGTGAGAGTGAAGTGTGGTGATGGGGCTGATAACTACTCCTCCTGACACCACCTTTATCTCTGAGGGGCTATATATGCTATGGTCTCTGGTGCACATGGGTGCGCATGCACGTATGCACGTACGTACGCACGTACGTACGCACGCACGCACGCACGCACGCACAATATTCCCTTTCCCCTCGTCAATAATAATCTCACCAGCCCACCCCACCTCACCTCGCCTCCCCACTCCCCATATCATCAGTGCGGATGTGAGCTGCTGAATGTCCATCTGTTAGGACATGCCCAGAATACGGATACTTTGGATTATGGCTTACTGAGACCCTAGAGGGGAGACTCTTATGTTATACTGATCAGCCCACTCACCTCACTCTCATTCCCACTACACAACCCTTAAAGTCCACCCCAACCCCCATGGAAATCCCATACTGTATATTTCACTATGTGTGGTCACACAGAGCTGAAGACCTCTCGACAATCACTGTCTGTATACTGTACTGTACTGTACTGTACTGTACTGTACTGTACTGTACTGTACTGTACTGTACTGTACTGTACTGTACTGTACTGTACTGTACTGTACTGTACTGTACTGTACTGTACTGTACTGTCTGATTAGGGGGTACTAGACCCAGTCTCTCGGTCACTGTGCCTTTACCATGTTTCTCTAGTCTAGATCACCACCTGATATTCATTGACCTGATGATATATGTGTGTCGCAAGTAGGCCTATCTCTATATATCTTTTGAGAGAGCAAAGGAGAGAGACAGAGAGCGAGATATACAGTATAGTAGAAGTATACAGTAAGATGAGAATTGGCTATAGGGGACAAGCTGAACAATGGGGTGGCAGGTTTTCCACAAAGCCCACAGCCTATAAATAAAATGTCATTGCAGTGTCGTCGCCCCTACCCTCCACACACACACGCACACACACACGCACGCACGCACGCACGCACGCACGCACGCACGCACGCACGCACGCACGCACGCACGCACGCACGCACGCACGCACGCACGCACGCACGCACACACACACACACACACACACACACACACACACACACACACACACACACACACACACACACACACACACACACACACACACACACACACACACACACACACACACACACACACACACACACACACACATACATACACACACACACTACAACGAAAAGGGAAGGTGCTGCAGCCAGGTCACTCTGTATAGCAGTGTTCCCAAACTTTTCAGGTCGAGACCCAAAACAGAGATTAATCTTTTGCCCAAACTACTGAATATATTGTCACTATTACTTCTTTATATATACATATATATACATAAGGGAAATACTTCTTGATAAGGTCAAACGTACTTGGGCAGAAGAGATCTGGAGAAAACCAAAATTACGTACTTAGGGAAATCAAACATGACTATTATACTGAAAACTATGTTTTATTTAATCTGCCAAAGATTAGAGGAGGTATACTGCCAATCGAATCTGCCAAATGTGTGATCTCAATGAAATTGAGAATGAGCATCATTTTGTGTTGTACTGTCCTTTTTATGGGAGTGTCAGAGAAGAATTGTTTAATAATATGAACTATGTTTAATATGATGGATATGAATGATGCACAACTAATTAACCGTTTATTCGAAAAATACTTTAAATTGATAGATTTAAATTGGCAAACTATTTAGAGAAAGCCTGGGCCCTTAGGAAAAAAGCAATGTACAGCCAGTAAGGGATATGTATGCTAGGTACGTTGTTTTGTTTTTGTATTTATGTTGTATGCGATCAGTAATGCCAGTAAAGAAGTACATACTTGAACAATTGTAACTGTATGAAAAGGTGTCATATAATCCCATGAGGGATGGGCCACAAGGTGGCATGACACTTAAATAAAATCATTAATTCATTAATTCATTAATTCATTCACATTATTATTTATGGATATTTTTGTTTGTTTGTTTTAACCGTTATTGCGACCATAGGTTGCAGTTTACTATGAAAACCTGCATTTCCCGTCAGTCACGCCTCCATATATGGTCACGCCTCCATATACACCTCGCCTCCATCACCATATATGGAGCTGACCTGCCGTCTTTATTTGCATTATGGCTCATAATCTGCTCAAAATGCGATATTTGGGGCTTGATTAGAGCTTAATTTGACTTGCCAAAAACTATGATCGCCTGGACAATCCACCTCCATTACTGTGCTGTGGAAAGATTTGCGGATGTTTACTACAGTTTGAACCGTAACTAATTGTCGGCCATTTTAGCTGTCAAAAACGTCTGGCACTGGTGAGCTACTGCCCCCTAAAGTACTGGCGCTGAAACAGGTTATTAGTGCAGCCGCGCCCGTTAGCCGGCACAAACTAGAGTTCTCAACATGCCCGAAAATGACACTGCCTCTGCTGCCACCCTTATCTCCAGAGGTGGAGCTGACCTGTTCTGACATTCCATTTGTTGATCAAACCCGTTACACTCAAGACACGCTCCATATATGGCCAGACCTCATCAAACCCTGTACACTCAAGACACTGCCCCTGCTGCCACCCTTAGATCTCCAGAGGTGGAGCTGACCTGTTCTGACATTCCATTTGTTGATCAAACCCGTTACACTCAAGACACGCTCCATATATGGCCAGACCTCATCAAACCCTGTACACTCAAGACACTGCCCCTGCTGCCATCCTTAGATC
>NC_136811.1:31270840-31275840 GCF_951216825.1 Electrona antarctica | reverse complement strand
ACTGTAATGTTAAATACAATTTACAATTTAGGCATTTAGCAGACGCTCTTACAACTCAATGAGTTGCATTGGTGTGGTCTACCTTAAAATCAGTTTTGTCCCAACCCGACCCTTTGGTGTGTTTTGGGCTTTAATCCAGTGCGACTTACAGTAAGCAAGAACAAAAACATGGTAATACATCAAATACATAAAAATAGTCATCATGAATTATACGTAAGTTAAGGACCTAACATCGAATATGTATATAATGAAACTATGCATACACTACTAAGAAGTCAAAGTGAAAACATACTGATCTACTATTCTTGTTGATGAAATCAGCGGACAATATTTTCATGTAAAATGTATCTGAGAAAATCAAGCCAAACTGGAAAGAGGGGGAGAGACGTCAGGGAACATCTACTGAACAATACATAACCACAGACCAGCCTAGCAACCCAGAGGCCATATGGTTGTTGTTGTGTGTTGTAGGTTAATTTATCATTTATGTGCAAATGTTGTCTATAACTATGTGAATTTGTGTAAGTGCACTATACTGTAGAGCAGTGCAGGCTGGATGATAAGCCAGACAGGGGCTTAAGCTTCTGCTATAGAGTTCCCTGCTTCAAGGAAAAAGAGAGAGAGATTGATAAAGAGAGAGTGCATGAGAGAGAGAGAGAGAGAGAGAGAGAGAGAGAGAGCTTGTAAACAAATGATAATAGTCAGGTTGCTGATGCACAGCATGCTGTGTTAAGAGAGCATGAACACAGACAGAGATAAGCTCTCATAAACATGTGAGTGGAGCATACGCTACGGCTACTGTATGCCACAACTTTATCTACAAACACAAGAAAACAAATTCACTTCACACAAACAGGCAAAGATGCGCATCCACACGTGCATGTGCACAATCAACATGAAATGGCTAGGTATGTCCCTGGCAGTCAAAAAGCCCAAAGCGATCTTTATAATCTTAATACAAGAGGATTTTCAAGAGGAAACTTTATGTTGGGAGACCTATGTGTGTGTGTGTGTGTGTGTGTGTGTGTGTGTGTGTGCGTGCGTGCGTGCGTGCGTGCGTGCGTGCGTGCGTGCGTGCGTGCGTGCGTGCCTTTGATTTCTGACAGAGATCAACATACAACAAAACACTTGTTCATGTTTGTCTTTGTTAATGTTTTGTTTTGTTGTATTATGCAATTGTGTGCGTGAGACAGAAATTACGCTTTTCCCCAGCAGAATCCACCATGATATTAAATTTAATGCATTTAATGTTTTTACTGTATTTAGAGATATCCAAATTCTCATCGAACTCTATAGTAATTGTCATCTATGGACACTCAATTATGTCAGTAAGTATGTTATTATCACATGGTTTGTAAATGCACTCAAGATCAATACAGCGGTAAGCACTTCAGCTGGATTAGTCAGAACAACACTTTTGATGTTCAAGCTAGATCTTTCGATGTTGTAAATCTCATCCTACATGCCATTCCCTTTCAGTGCAGTCAGCAACATTCCACTTGCTTATGCTTCTGGTCTGACAAGTACCAGTAATGACACTGTGATGTATTTGCACTGTGCCCTTCTTTCTCCATTGTATCTGTATATTATCTGTATTTGTATCTGCATACTGTATGTTTCTATGTATTCTTTCATTTTTGTACGGGTCCCCTTTGAAAATGAGATGCTGCATCTCAAGGGACTATCCCTTTAATACAAATCTGAAAATCTGTTGACTGATTTCTGAACTTGTGTGGCCCTAATGACATGTACTCTACTTCCTACTCCTGATTCCAGGCAGACAAATGATTGATGAAAGACAAATGATTACAGTTCACCGAACACACAGAACAGCATGGTGCGACTCAGCCTAATGAGGCCTCAGAATGATGTGAAGATTGTGGAGAGAGAGAGAGAGAGAGAGAGAGAGAGAGAGAGAGTTTATGTTGTTCTGTTGGCCTCGCTATAACCTCTATATAGCAAAGCACTTTATCCCCGTATACAAGTTACCGTCTGACTCCACCCACCCTTCTGGTTGTCCAATT
The DNA here is from genome assembly GCF_951216825.1 of Electrona antarctica. Classification (NCBI taxonomy): domain Eukaryota; kingdom Metazoa; phylum Chordata; class Actinopteri; order Myctophiformes; family Myctophidae; genus Electrona; species Electrona antarctica. The sequence continues at coordinate 31,273,816 of NC_136811.1, read as the reverse complement.
GGAAATTGCTGTCCTCGTTCCCCCCAGTGATGGCATAAGAGACAGCGTCCCCATCAGGGTCCTTGGCGTGGACAATGGCCACAAGGGTCTCTGGGCCGGCATCCTCACTGAGGAAAGTCTTATAGCTGGAGGAGCGTGGAGGGAGAGTAAAGACAGAATGGGGATTGGGGGGTGGGTGGATTAAGGTAGGGGGCGGAGAGAATAGATGGGAGAGAGACGGTTATGCACACATACTGTACATACTGTAATACCACAAACAATCAATGCACTGTAAGGAAAAGTAATTACATGACTTGTGTTCATGTGTGTATTTGTGTGACACAAAATGACACCTCACAGCTATACTCTGTGAAAAACGCCAAGATGAGAAGAGAAGAAAAGAAGAACAGAAGAGACTAAGAGAGTGTGTAAAAACAAGAAAATAAAATAGCGCAGGTTGTAAATGAAGGAAGATGAAGCGAAAGAGAAAGAGGTGGAAGGGAGGCAGACAACATTACAATAGAAGTGAGAACGTTGTGACACGAAAACAGATGCGGCTAAGAAGATGAAAATATCCACAAAGCCCTAAACGTGTTAACAAGAAGAGGATGAGAGACAGAATTAGTATAAGAGGTATAGAGAAAGAGAGCTGGAGGAGAGAAGAGAGAGAGCACACCAGAGAGTACTGATGAGAAAGTAGAACCATTTGGTGGAACCAAGGTGCAAATGGAGAGGAAGACCAAAGTGCTAATTCAGTATTTTAGCCGTGACGTGAGCGCCCCCTCCAGAGATACTTCCGGGTCTTACTTTGTGTCGCTTTTGTGTCCCCATAGAGTTATACTGTGTCCCTGCGTCGGACTAAATCTGAGACGAAAACAACCACGAAAGTCTAATTTTACCGCTTTCCTTGCAACAACAAAGCTACTGGTCTCCCAAATCTGGCTGTGACAGGCTGTCTGCCCCACACTGAATACTATCGCCATTTTATTTCATTGTGTCAACTAAATCCTCATTAATGCAAACTAGATTCAACATACTCAAACCTGCACACATTCTAAATATGCCCCCCGACATATTGTACTGAGCAAATGGACTGTTACCACCTTCAATAATAATGATAATAATAGTCTTTATTGTCTCCACATCATACATTTTCTTTGTCATGGACACTTGTACAGAACATTAATAATTCTACTCGAGTTGGAAGCATTAAGAAAATAACGAAAAATAACGTCATTGTGAAAAGAATCACGCGTTTAGATATTCTATTTACAATGAGATGCGGACGGGAGCTGGTGCCACTTGGACCCGGACGTAATGTAGGACTACACAATGACGTCGGACTTAAATACAGAATATGCAGAATATTTCTAGAAGATATATATCAATATTACATGAAACATGACCAGCGGATAGAAAGGAAAGGTAGTATGCTTAGGAGCAGGTCTGAATTGGCCATCCGGAGATACTGGATTATTCCCATGATTGTGATTAAACTGCTCTTAAGGCCTATGCTAGACATTACAGTAACACAGACAGACAGACAGACAGACAGACAGACAGACAGACAGACAGACAGACAGACAGACAGACAGACAGACAGACAGACAGACAGACAGACAGACAGACAGACAGACAGACAGACAACTTACATGCTCTGGGAGAAGACAGGCACCTCATCGTTACTGTTGGCCATCCGGATGCGTACGGAGGCAGTGCCCGTTCGTGGTGGAGTCCCAGCGTCCACGGCGACCACCACAAACTCGTACATGTGATTGGGCCGCTCATAGTCCAGCCGTTGACTGGGGCTGACCGCGCCCCTGGAAGTGATATCAAAGTCGGGACTGTGGACGAAATAGGAGAGCTCCGCATTTGCACCAGTGTCACAGTCCCTGGCCAGAACTAGAAGAGAAGAGAAGAGATATTAGATACAGTAGCATGTTGTTTAGACAGATGGTAGGTTTGATATCGACCTAGTATCCGAGTTTCTTTGAGGTACTACATTGTTGTATTTGCTTAAGTGCCTATTTAACTTGATTGTAGACTAGAATTCATGCTTACTCTGCTTGTGCTAATTTGGCACTTGTGAGTCGCTCTGGTAAGAGCCGATCTGCTAAATACCTAAAATTTAAATTGTAGTGTCTGTGTGGTAACAACAAACAAAGGCATGTGCAAATGTCCCACAAGTGTGTGTGTGTGTGTGTGTGTGTGTGTGTGTGTGTGTGTGTGTGTGTGTGTGTGTGTGTGTGTGTGTGTGTGTGTGTGTGTGTGTGTGTGTGTGTGTGTGTGTGTGTGTGTATGTGCGCATGTGTGTGTGTGTGTGTGTGTGTGTGTGTGTGTGTGTGTGTGTGTGTGTGTGTGTGTGTGTGTGTGTGTGTGTGTGTGTGTGTGTGTGCGCGCACACGTGTGTGCGTATTGTGTGCACCACGGGGCCACGGACTGAAACAGAGACTCAGGCTTCATTAAATGTAGAGCCGCTAATAGCAGAGCTCTCCAGGCTAATGATTAGCATTTATAATGTTCAGCTATGGACCACAGGCTATCTAAATTATACATGGAAGGGCTAGGAGAGCAGAGGGGACAGTGTGTGTGTGTGTGTGTGTGTGTGTGTGTGTGTGTGTGTGTGTGTGTGTGTGTGTGTGTGTGTGTGTGTGTGTGTGTGTGTGTGTGTGTGTGTGTGTGTGTGTGTGTGTGTGTTTTAATTTCTGTGATTATGCTTAATAGCATAATCCAGGTTTGCTGAAGGGTTGTGTGGGCGATCGAGAGGTGGGGGAGAGAGAGAGAGAGAAAGAGAGAGAGAAAGAGAGAGAGAGAGCATGTATTTTGCATGCTATATGTGTGGATGTACAGTGTCAGTGACTGAGTGGCCAGGAGTGATAGACGTGTCTGTTGACGTGGCCATATATGCAAACAAGTCTCGTATTCACCATAATTGAATTTTCATAATCATGCCCAGTGCCGACACATGTACGCACTGTGCACGCACGCATACACGCA
>NC_136811.1:31235840-31265840 GCF_951216825.1 Electrona antarctica | reverse complement strand
ATATTTTCAACTCAGCCTAATGGTGGCGCTATGACTGGCCGAAAAGTGTTTTTACCTCTAACTGCACGGATCTGTGGATAACTTTGTATGCCAACTCCCTAGACGCCAACGAAAAACCTTTGCCTGGAATTTTTCACATCTGCTCTTTATAGCGCCACCAAGAGGCCGACATATGTAAAACACATTTTCTAATATTACTCCTTCAGATTTTATCCAAATTTCACGCAAATCGGTACACATGCTCTCCATAGTCATGTGATCAAGACGGGTTTGTTTGATTTCTCATAATCCACCCTCATTGGCTACGATTGGCTTCTAAACTTTTCAGGAGTAGCCCGCTTTGTACCCGTTTTGTACAAATCGCCACAACTACTCAACGCAGCGTCCGATTGTGGTGAAACTGTGCATGCATATTCCCACTAGGCTTTGGAAGAAATGCCACTTGACAGTTTTCAAATCAGCCTCATGGTGGCGCTACAACAGGCCAAGCCGCGTCACACACACACACACACACACACACACACACACACACACACACACACACACACACACACACACACTCACTATATTGCTCTTAAACATTTTGCCATACATCACACACACACACTCCTATCCTCCTGGTGGAGACCTGTGCCCAGAAGGGCACTTTTTCTAGTTGATTCTGTTGGTTATCTCTGCCCTACCAAGCTATGTACATCATATGTTGATGTGTTGGTTATCTGCAGCCTACCAAGCTCTAGATTCTGATTTTTTTCCCATGCTGTATTGATGTATCATTGTAGGAGAGATGACAGGCAAACGTTGATCAAAATAACAATTCTACACCATACCCATTTAGGACTGAGACCAGATTCTACTAAATGTTTTCTAAATCATTTTCTGAAAAACCTGTTTCTATAAAAGTGGTTTTCAAACTATTTCATGTCAAGGACCCCAAAATATGTATGTAATTGGCCGTGGACCCCAATCTTAAAATGTTGTTTCATGGACCTCCCAGAAACGTTCGCTGTGAATGAATATTATATTCAAAGATTGGCACTCATTTCACGATTTCTCAAAAATGCCAGATCTACAAGTTTAGATCGTTACTCTGTGCACTCTGTGTATGAGCTTGTAGATCTGCTATTTTTAGTTTGTTATTTTTTATGAACTTGTTGATCTATTCTATGTAGATCTGCTATTTTTATGTTGCTCCCATGTAATGGGTCCCTGGACCCAGGGATGGTCGTTTAGATGGGTCCCAGGAGTCCTACTTCAACGACGTTAGAGTACAGTAGGCCTACTGAGTACAGTATTCCATCCCAGAATCTAAGGATGTAATTTTCACTTCAAACTGCAATGATGCAAATAGCCTGCATCCTGTCCGGTCTCAGAGGAAAAAATACGTGAATGTGAGTTTCGCATTTCCCATTCACGTGAATGGGGAAAATTAATTCACTAACTAATTAATGTCTTAGCAAGGAGATAGCACACGATTCCCGATGAAGCCGGTCGTTTTGACATATGAGTGGGTGCGGCAAAAACTGGGAGGAGTAGCGTGACACAATAAAGTTTATAGGCCTAATATACAATAACGTCACCTTATTAAACTAATGGCCTAAGTCATTTTTTGCCGAAAATGAGTTTTTGGCCTAAATCAACTCCTGGTGATGCTGGCCACCTCTGGTAAAATCGCCCCCTAACGTAAAAGGCCTCCCTGTTACACCCTATTAAAAAAATGGCCTATGTCAAGAGTGAGACTTAGGCCATTTTATTTTGCCTAAGTCATAATAAAATGTGACTTAGGCCATTTTAACACACCTTTCAAAATGGGACTGAATGGGACTGAATGGGAGTGAATGGGAGGTACTGTTACTATGGGACTGATACTATGGGAGTGAATGGGAGTGAATGGGAGGTACTGTACTATGGGACTGATACTATGGGACTGAATGGGAGTGAATGGGAGGTAATGTTACTATGGGACTGATACTATGGGAGTGAATGGGACTGAATGGGAGTGAATGGGAGGAACTGTTACTATGGGACTGATACTATGGGAGTGAATGGGACTGAATGGGAGTGAATGGGAGGTACTGTTACTATGGGACTGATACTATGGGAGTGAATGGGACTGAATGGGAGTGAATGGGAGGTACTGTTACTATGGGACTGATACTATGGGAGTGAATGGGAGGTACTGTTACTATGGGACTGATACTATGGGAGTGAATGGGAGTGAATGGGAGGTACTGTACTATGGGACTGATACTATGGGAGTGAATGGGAGGTACTGTTACTATGGGACTGATACTATGAGAGTGAATGGGAGGTACTGTTACTATGGGACTGATACTATGGGAGTGAATGGGAGGTACTGTTACTATGGGACTGATACTATGGGAGTGAATGGGAGTGAATGGGAGTGAATGGGAGGTACTGTTACTATGGGACTGATACTATGGGAGTGAATGGGAGGTACTGTTACTATGGGACTGATACTATGGGAGTGAATGGGAGTGAATGGGAGGTACTGTTACTATGGGACTGATACTATGGGAGTGAATGGGACTGAATGGGAGGTACTGTTACTATGGGACTGATACTATGGGAGTGAATGGGAGGTACTGTTACTATGGGACTGATACTATGGGAGTGAATGGGAGTGAATGGGAGGTACTGTTACTATGGGACTGATACTATGGGAGTGAATGGGACTGAATGGGAGGTACTGTTACTATGGGACTGATACTATGGGAGTGAATGGGAGGTACTGTTACTATGGGACTGATACTATGGGAGTGAATGGGAGTGAATGGGAGGTACTGTACTATGGGACTGATACTATGGGAGTGAATGGGAGGTACTGTTACTATGGGACTGATACTATGGGAGTGAATGGGAGGTACTGTTACTATGGGACTGATACTATGGGAGTGAATGGGAGTGAATGGGAGGTACTGTACTTTGGGACTGATACTATGGGAGTGAATGGGAGGTACTGTTACTATGGGACTGATACTATGGGAGTGAATGGGAGTGAATGGGAGGTACTGTTACTATGGGACTGATACTATGGGAGTGAATGGGAGGTACTGTTACTATGGGACTGATACTATGGGAGTGAATGGGAGGTACTGTTACTATGGGACTGATACTATGGGAGTGAATGGGAGGTACTGTTACTATGGGACTGATACTATGGGAGTGAATGGGAGTGAATGGGAGGTACTGTACTATGGGACTGATACTATGGGAGTGAATGGGAGGTACTGTTACTATGGGACTGATACTATGGGAGTGAATGGGAGTGAATGGGAGGTACTGTTACTATGGGACTGATACTATGGGAGTGAATGGGAGGTACTGTTACTATGGGACTGATACTATGGGAGTGAATGGGACTGAATGGGAGTGAATGGGAGGTACTGTTACTATGGGACTGATACTATGGGAGTGAATGGGAGTGAATGGGAGGTACTGTTACTATGGGACTGATACAATGGGAGTGAATGGGAGTGAATGGGGGGTACTGTTACTATGGGACTGAATGGGAGTGAATGGGAGTGAATTGGAGGTACTGTTACTATGGGACTGAATGGGAGTGAATGGGACTGAATAGGAGTGTATGAGGAGTGAATGGGAGTGAATGGGAGTGAGTGGGAGTGAATGGGAGCTACTGTTACTATGGGACTGTCACTCCCATTCATCCCATTCACTCCCATTCAGTCCCATTCACTCCCATAGTATCAGTCCCATAGTAACAGTACCTCCCATTCACTCCCATTCAGTCCCATTCACTCCCGTTCACTCCCATTCACTCCCATTCAGTCCCATTAAATCCCATTCACTCCCATTCAGTCCCATAGTAACATTACCTCCCATTCACTCCCAGTCACTCCCATTCACTCCCATAGTATCAGTCCCATAGTAACAGTACCTCCCATTCACTCCCATAGTAACTACCTCCCATTCACTCCCATTCACTCCCATTCAGTCCCATTCACTCCCATAGTATCAGTCCCATAGTAACAGTACCTCCCATTCACTCCCATAGTAACTACCTCCCATTCAGTCCCATTCAGTCCCATTCACTCCCATTACCTCCCATTCACTCCCATTCACTCCCATAGTATCAGTCCCATAGTAACAGTACCTCCCATTCACTCCCATAGTAACTACCTCCCATTCACTCCCATTCCCTCCCATTCAGTCCCATTCACTCCCATAGTATCAGTCCCATAGTAACAGTACCTCTCATTCAGTCCCATTCACTCCCATTCACTCCCATTCACTCCCCTTCAGTATCAAATGTCTTTGTGCTCTGATATAATTTTAAACACTCTGTGGCTGACCCTAAACCATGGTCTATTAAAAATAATTGGAATAAAAACATTTTGCCTAAGTCACTTACTGCAGTAAGTAATTTGGCCTAAATAAGGTTTATAATTGCCATAAATGGCATGTTCAGATATTGGCCTAAGTCATTTTATCCTTACATGTTACATGATTGACATACAACTTTATTTGTATGTCAATAGTCATATTTTTTCATATTTTTTGGAATTTAAATAATTAAGAAATATAATATATTCTACATTTGGCACAGTTTTTTGTGTTTCCTGAAAACCTTGAAAAAATGACTTAGGCAATTAGTTTAATAAGGTGACGATAAATAAATGTTACCAATAACAATAACACTAAAAAGTGTTACAATTACAATAGTCTGGTTGCAACCACACTAATTACATAGTTTGGTTTGTAAGATGACTGTTAGTTCATTCTATTGGAATAATGGCATGGTTCTGTGGCAAAATAAATATTATGCAACAATGCTGAATCTGCAGTACATACACATATCCCATTTACTACCCAGGGGGCAAAGGGGGTTGACCTGCATTTGTCATAACATACAAAGTTGTCCACCAGAAATAATATCTATGACCCAGTAGGATCACAACCTATATGGACAACCCGGTCAAGTTTTGGGCGAACGTCCAATATGGCCGCCCCAATATTAGCCCCTATGGGGGGTGAATAGGGCAAAATTGTACACATTACAATTCCTGTAAGATCCTATTACCCAGGGGGGCAAACCACCCCTTTTTGATTCTATTGGGTCATAGATATTTCTGGTGGACAACTTTTGATGTTATGGCAAATGCAGGTATCCAAAATCTGACAGGAAGTCTCTTTTCTTTTTCATGTTTGCAGCCATTTTGACAATATGCAAGCTCAAGCATATATGTCCCTTCTGTGCCATGGATCTTAGCCAATGGACTAATATTGCTTGTGTTTGCCAAAACAGTCAACAATCATGGTAGAAATCATGGTAAAGCACTATTTCGGGTAGCCACCAGACCACCAGGGTAGCCACCAGACCATTGGGTCCAGACACACCCAATAATAAAAATAGGTATTCCATTGAGTCTCTCATGGTCAGAAACCATGAAATAGACACCAAGTTTGCATTTCTAGCTCATCTGGTTCAGAAGTTAGAGCCAAAACCTATTTTCTTGGTACTAATATTGTGGCGGCCATATTGTGGCGGCCATATTGGATTTCATGGAAACTTGCAATACAAATTTTTTTCGTATTCATATCATTGATCAACCTGAGAAGTTTCGTGGAAATATCTCTCAGTTTAAAATTGTGCCCTATTCACCCCCCATTATAACTAATAGGGGCTAATATTGTGGCGGCCATATTGGATTTCATGGGAACTTGCAATACAAAAAATGTTCGTATTCATATCATTGATCAACCTGAGAAGTTTCGTGGAAATATCTCTCAGTTTAAATTTTTCCCCTATTCACCCCCCATTATAACTAATATTGGGGCGGCCATATTGGATTTCATGGAAACTTGCAATACAAAAAATGTTTGTATTCATATCATTGATCAACCTGAGAAGTTTCGTGGAAATATCTCTCAGTTTAAAATTGTGCCCTATTCACCCCCCATTATAACTAATAGGGGCTAATATTGTGGCGGCCATATTGGATTTCATGGGAACTTGCAATACAAAAAATTTTCGTATTCATATCATTGATCAACCTGAGAAGTTTCGTGGAAATATCTCTCAGTTTAAATTTTTCCCCTATTCACCCCCCATTATAACTAATATTGGGGCGGCCATATTGGATTTCATGGAAACTTGCAATACAAAAAATGTTTGTATTCATATCATTGATCAACCTGAGAAGTGTCGTGGAAATATCTCTCAGTTTACATTTTTCCCCTATTCACCCCCCATTATAACTAATATTGGGGCGGCCATATTGGATGATCAAATCAATACTGTGTGAGGAATTAACTGGATTTCAAATGTTTTGAATATGCTGATATGGGGAAAGAAATAAAAATGGCCACCAATGTACATCAAATTACTTCAAATTACACCTAACTTCTGTTCTGTTGAACCTAGAATGGTGAGGTTAGTGCCTATACCTACAGTATGTTATCATGAATGAGTAATTGTATAAAAATTAAATATGATTGGAAAATCTCTTATATTTCACACAAATGAGACAATACAGTATGTGAGGAACTAAAGTTAGATATTGGAATATAATACCCCACTTAGCCCAGCCTCTACCCGTGGAAATCGTGCACTTTACGATGACATTTGGCTCACAGTTAAATCATGCCATAAGGGACATTTTTGGCTAACATGGGGCCATCGCAGAGTTGTCCCGTGGTGACCTGGCCGCCATTTTCCAAAATGGCCACGACCACCTGCTGTTATTTTACCAATTCAGGTTTTCAAGGATGAGGAATACAGTGCTACAGTACTATTTACAACATGCACATCAAAATGTGTAATATCGATGTAGTACTGTACAGTACATGTGTTCAAACTGACTTGTGAGAGTCAAGTGAGCCCAGGACATCAGCCGGCGTATTCCGTGTACTACTCCTCATCAGACCCCCTTCCAAATAAAACCAGCTCTGCCCCTGAGTCACCAGTACCCAGTGAGGTCATAACACCAGGAGTGTACTCCTAGCCAGACCCCCTTCCAGCTGGCCAACCAGCTCTGCCCCTGAACTGCCAGTATCCGGCATTGCCAGAACACCAGCCCTTGTACCCCCCACCAGATAACACAGTGGAGCAGCAATACAGGGGGCCACGACCTACCATCCCCGACTTCACCAACAGAGACCCGAGTGAGTTTGCCCGCCTCAAATTATCACTCAAACCTGCTGCCATCCAACGTCACCCAGCGGTTACCTCAGAAAATGGGCAGATATGCCACAGTTCTGCATGGTTCTGAAGACGGAGTGCGAGGCTGCAACCCCACCCTAAGAGACAGGGAAAGCTAATGCATACTGTCCATTATGTGAGATTAACGAACACTTCAGTGTACTAGAGACTCATGACAGAACCGATCACAGAATGGATTCGAACCAAGAAGTGGTGCTGGCGCTGTGGTAGATCACACCTATAGCTGCCCAGTGTGATCTCAGGAGGCCATGTAGCCTGTGCATTGGCAAACACCTTGAAGTCCTGCTTGAGGCCTGATGAGAGCTGTCTGGTGAACACCACTGCCGAGGTGCTGTACCTTGACAAGCCAGTTGACGGGAAAAAGGTCCTACTCAAAGTAGCTTGAGTTATATTTCACGACGGTGACTGTTCCCTCGACACTTATGCCCTTCTTGGCGATGGGTCAGAACGCACAATGCTTCTTCCCGCTGCAGTGGAAAGACTCGGCCTCAACCGAACACCTGAAGATCTGCCCTCAGAACTATCAGGCAGGATGTGCAGACACTGAATGGGGCATGAGTGTCGTTCTCTGTGTCCCTATCATGTCAGAATGTCACAGAACACAGAGCTCATTGAGAAGTATGGAGAAACACTGACAGGAGGCCGCCAAGATACAATGCCCCAGAGACCCAGAGTGTGCCACTGCCGCAGCAACGATGTCATGAGGCAAGTCTCCACCAAAAACACTGTGCCTTAAAGGGACGAGTCAAAGGTCAGAAAGCCCACCTCCTGTATGTCCTGTCAGTAGCAACTCAACCTGGCTGCGCCAGGCTAAACTCAACCTGCACCTGAAATAGACCCTCACCACACCTCATGTGGTGGAGTTATTGGTAAAATAACAGCAGGTGGCGGCCATTATGAAAAATGTCTACCATGGTCACAGGACAAATAGTACCACTGTATTCCTCATCCTTGACAATGTAGGATTAGTCACCAGAATCAAGATCCTAGGTGGTCTAGAACCTGAATTGGTAAATTAACAGCAGGCGGCGGCCATTTTAGAAAATGGCTGCCATGGTTACCACGGGACAAATCTGTGATGGCCCCATAGTCAACAATGTTCCTTATGGCATGCTCCAACTGTGTGCCAAATGTCATGCTTTTATTGTAAAGTGCACAATTCCATCAAAATACTGCACATAGATGCTGGACTACTTGCTATTTTTGTGGATATACACCAATACGGGGGGGGGGGGGGTATTATATGTGTAATATGGTCTAAGTACCAAATGCTACTCCGTATTGTGAATCCATACATATCTCATGTGTTCAGATTGGATAATTCAATCAAAAGTTACAACAGAACATGTTTTGCTAATGGGGGGTACGCCCCCTAGAGGCCAATTTTTTTTATCTGGGTGGTTGCCACTGAACCAAAATGGTTCTATAGACCCTCACCTTCAAATTAGTAGTGAAAGTTAAACTTTTACATGAGTTGTAAATGACAACTAAATTTAACATTGAGACGGAACCCCACTACATGAAAAGCTACTTCCACATGTTAAAAGGTATTTTTATGTGACACCATGAAATTGTCGGTGGACCAACCAGTTCATAGGGTTCACCTTCATGAGGTACGGCCACAGTGCAGAATGGATTATTAGAATAACCTTGAAGCAAGGGACCGTGAATACCTTGGCCCTGAGCAGATTTGTGTCTGGCCACTGCGAGGCTACTATAAAGAGTGGGAACACAATTTTTCAAGATTTAGAAAAGATGTCCTGGTCAAAGGTATTTCACAAGACCATCCCATCTAAAGTGAAGATGTTGGCAACAACAGCCAAATCCATTCAAATAATACACTCAAAGTGTATGACCTAAATGCTATCTATTCAAGGGTCATCATACTCCTGTCTAGTGACTGTGAGGTTCATGTGGAGGATGCCCTCGCCTATGAGCTGGCACCAATCTTAACCGCCATGTTCACTGAGGATGGGATGCAAATTGAGAAAGCCAAGTCCACCGGCATGGGACCCAGAGTAGTTTGGATGGAAAAAGACACATCAGGCCACTGAGCCCTAACAATCTACCTGAAGAATACAAACCTGCCCCAGATGGCATTTGTGCAATTATAAAGTGTGCAGCATGCACACTTTATAATTATGTGTAATAATAATGTATAAGTATGAATGATTATATATGGTTTGTCATGCACACAATGTTCTGTTGATGTTTTGGTGTAGAATGCTCACAATAAGGCTGAAGGAGTTAATTCATCAAGGGGTTGTGGTGGAAAGGAGATATGACCACTTCCACATTTATTTTGCAATGAAAATGTGTTGCATTTGCATTGATTTATATTGTATTTTATGGGATTTTGCTGTTTTAAGCATGAAGGGGTTAATATCTAAAAATGCCCTATTCTGAAATCATATATATTGTACATATCCACATCCATGGATAAACACTCTAAAAATAGCATAGTAGCCAAAAAGTGAACCCGGACATGTTGAGTACTCCAACGTTTTATGTTAGAAATGTTTAGTATGGGTCCCCAGCATGTAGAAACTGCCGGATGCTAACTTGCACATGTTTTCATAATTGGCATAATATGTGACCATACCAATTACAACCTATAGCAGGCAAAATATTAAAAATGTCATCATGCATGTAGCATGTGACATGTCAAACTAGGGGGTTTTCATGATGCTGAATCCATTCCAAGCATTAGTTTTGCAAAAAAAAACACTCAACGAAGGGACCCTCAGATGCCCCGCGCACTTTACCCACGCACAGAATCTGTGCCTCGGTAGCACCGAAGCGACATTTCAGGTTGAGGACTCCCCATCATTCATCCCAATATCGAACGTGGAAGATATCAACGGGGTGGAGCAACAAAGATTGGTAAATAAACACAACATGGCCAACTATATCGTCCTGCTCCTATGCTACACAGGCTAAAAAATACCAATATAATAATAATATATGGGGGTAAAGTGTGACATGTAGAAACCATGCTGTTTTATCATATTCAGTATTGCATCGTGTATAGTATATATAGTGCATGTTGAATTATCTCTGGTCAATAGCCCTAATGCCCTTTGCTGGCATTAGAGCTATTGACCAGAGCTAATGTTGAATGTGACTCGGATGAAACTTCATCCCTGATTACAACCAAACCAGTCTTGGTGCTTTTCTGGTTTCATCTTCTTGTTGTATTCACTTGTGCTTGAAATGTAGGCCTACCCATTCTACAAGCTGAATAAAAATGTCAATCAATCAATGATGTATAACGTGAATCACATTGCAACTATGTGGTGTAACTTCACAACAGAACCATGCCATTATTCCAATTTTGAACATATTTGACTAAGAACATACCAGAACAACCCAGAACAATGTAAATGATTCAGAATTGTTGCATAAGCTATTATTTATTTTGCCACAGAACCATGCCATTATTCCAATAGAACGAACTAACAGTCATCTTACAAACAAAACTATTTAATTTTCACTTATATCACCTTTGTTGTCATGTCTCACATATAGCCTATCAATAAAGGAACCATGGATCTGCATGTCAATAAAATACACCATGTCATTTTCACTTGGAACTGCAATGATGCAAATAGCCCAGGATGCAGGCTATTTACATCATTGCAGTTTGAAGTGAAAATGATCATCCTTAGACTCTGGGATGCAATACTGTACTCTTAACGTTGTTGAAGTAGGACTCGTAATATGTCCCTGGGACCCATCTAAACGACCACCCCTGGGTCCAGTGAACCATTACATTGAGGCAACATGTCACTCACTAACAGAACCATGTCAATAATTGAACCATTGCATGATCACATCATGAACACAACACCAGATATCTGTCTAAACACCTGAACGTGGCCAGAGTGCATGTGGTTGTCGTTTCAAGTCATTATATCACAGTTGTACAAAAATTGTACCATCAAAGCCCATGTACAGTAAATCATGTCTCACAGTCTGTTTCTCTGCCCAATAGGCAGTACCGGTACACAGCCTACCGGAACTTTGTCCGTTGGTGCTAGGGATGTCTGGCAGAGCAGCTCATCAGAACGGTCGTTCCCTCATGCGTCTTCACGAATATTCTGTTATTTATGTTGGATCCAAGGACTCCAAGCATTTCAACCTGCCCCCTCTACCAGAGTCCTAATTTATTGTAATAAAATACCATGTACGGAAATTATGCATTTATAATGTCATATAGTCCAATGCAATGGTTTTCAACCAGTGGCCCTGACCACCAGTGGTCCTTGAGGGGATTCCAGGTTGTCCCCATGGGCCCAGCTAAATGGAGAGTTTGTAACCATTACCAATGGACCCTTTTTAGATCTGGTCCATTTGGTTTCATTTTATGCTCTCAAGAGTACAATTATTGCACATGCATTACAATTCAGGATTCAGGACAGGAACCCTGTTTGGTGCATTATGTTATACTTTGAAGAATATTGAAAAATAGCAGATCTGCATAGAATAGATCAACAAGCTCATAAAACAAACAAAAAATAGCAGATCTACAAGCTTGTAGATCTGGCATTTTTGAAAAATCATGAAAATGAGTGCCAATCTTTGAATATAATATTCATTCACAGCGAACGTTTCTGGGAGGTCCCTGAAACAACATTTTGAGATGGGGGTCCACGGTCAATTACATACATATTTGACATGAAATAGTTTGAAAGCCACTTTTATAGAAACAGGTTTTGGTCTCAGTCCTAAATGGGTATGATGTAGAATTGTTATTTTGCTCAACGTTTGCCTGTCATCTCTCCTACAATGACACATCAATACAGCATGGAAATGTGAACAACATTTTATCCAACAACGACAATATTCTATGTCTTGGGTCTTCTGAGAGGCTAAAATCTCAAATGGTAGTCTGGGTCAAATTCTGAATAAATAATGATTTTTGATTAGGGATGCAAGAAATTCTTGGCTGATACCGATAACAATTTAGCCAATACTGATATTGATATGTTTATTTAGTTAGTTATTTCCCCCTTTTGTGTCAGGGAAACAAATACATATTCAATCAAATAAATGTTCAGAATCCACAGCTTGGTAGGCTGCAGATAACCAACACACCAACATATAATCTACATAAGCTTGGTAGGGCAGAGATAACCAACATACAATCAATAAAGGAATTACGGTAGGTGGACAGCAACAACATGAAATATTAGCTGTAGTTCCTTTACAAACTTCACTAGTGTGGGAACATTCTACCAATGAATGAAAAACAGGAATACTTTTAGATAATTAATTGAAAGTAAACAATACTGAAGAGTAATTTATAAAACTGTTATTGGAAGCCAAGAGGGGCCAAAAAACCTCTATGGTGAATCATGAGCATTGGGGATTTCATGTCTCACACGAATCAACACAGGATGGGAGGACAAAGCAGCCCATGTAACTCCAACACCAACGGACGAATTTGCTGTATCCCAGGTGCCTGTAATAGCGGCATGACCTGTATTTGGAGAGACATGTTTTTAGATTCATCATATACTAGTACTACATTTCAATTTCCTATCATGATACAAAATTAGTTTGTCTATTATACTCAAAACATTTATGTATTATGTTGACAGTACAGCATTGAGGTCATGGGGGTGACCTGCTGCAGTCAAGTGCATGGATCTGCAACCTTTTTGACATGTTTTCATTTCCTCATCATCATTTTATCACGACCACAATCACATGGTATGGAGCACAGATTCACTATTTTAACAGTGGAAGAACATTTTTCAGAAAAGCACCGAATTTATAGATTACTTTTTGTTCTTCAGATTTTAGTAATGCAATTAATTTAAACATAGATGGGTGGGTAATAAAATTAATTGGCAGGTATTTTTGCCTGAAATTCATAATGCTAGTATTCTTACATTCCAACAAAACATGGTAGGCTACTCATCTCCAATTCTGGCTTTATTCCTGATAGTGTCATATCAACATGAAGTGACATATCACATTCAATGCTGTATTGTAATATTTCTAACTGGTTTTGATTGTCTAAAGGCAATACATGACCTTTGTGTTTTATTTATTTCCTTTCACTTCATTTTGATTGATTCAATCAATCAATCAAAATGTATTTCCTTTCACTTCAGGGTGTATAATGATAATTAGAATCAAAGCACTAACACACATATCTCCCAGACAGAAGCCAGGGTGTACTTTGTGTATAAATGTTGTGAGTGAGTCACTGTGAGTGGACTAAAATGTCTAAACGTTTTGTATATAAAAACTCTTATAACACTTATGCCAGTTATCACAAGCCTCCCCTGTGCTTGTGTTGGCTCTCCATAGAAAAGTAAGGGCTACAGCACACATTTTCTTTGGGGGACAGTATTTCACAAAGTCCACGTTGGAACATAATCTTACTAGATCAAGTGGGGGTGACGTTCATTTACCAAGTTGATTATATCGATATGTTTTAGCCTGTATAGTGTAGCCGTTGTGAACGCGAAGAGTTGTGTTTATTTACCAAGCTTTGTCACCCATGCGATAATCAGCGGCCATGGCTTCACACCTCCGACAGCTCCATCAACTGCCTCCGTAGCTGCTGAGCCAGAAGCCAGGGGTTCAAACTGGTAGGGCAATGATGGTTGCTCCACTAAAGTCCCCATCTTCAAATAACGCTTCGCTAATGGTGCCAGAGTCCGTCCTCCATTGCAAGATGCGATGTGTGTGTGTGTGAGAGAGAGAGAGAGAGAGAGAGAGGTCCCGCGCCCCCATGTGTGTGTTACAGTATGCCTGCATGATCAGGTCTCACTGCGGGGACCAGAGGCAACGCAGCCTCCCCGGGCCAAAACTGCCTCAAACCCGCGGAGCGGCTCGGACAACCAGGGCGATAATAGCGATATTGATTATTATTTACAATGAATAAACAAACACACAAGTTCCCTTGAACAATGTTGTGGTAACTAAGGACGGTATTGCAGAGGGTATACATTTCGTCCTGTGGCTGAGAGGGGACGAAAGGAAGGGAAGAGAACAGCGGTACATTAGACAGGCGCTGCGGCGATGAGAGCTGTCAGAGCGGGCAGAGGCCACAGCAGACAGTCCGTAGTCACGCTGCAGGGCTGCGGGTCTCAGAGCGGGCAGACAGGGGTGTTGGTGACCGGGGGAACGTGGGACTCGAGCCCGAAATTTGCGATTGTGCTGCAGTTCCCCTAAAAAATCCCACGCCAACCTCAGTTGCATTCTAACTAAGAGATTCGAGCGAAAAAATATTTTTTTCCAATTACATTTATAGCCAATATGACGCTAAATGTACCGTCAAAAACGCTAGCCTGACCTAGTAGCCACTTGTTGCTAGCGCCGTAGCGCGTCGCGCGTGGTTTCAAACTGTTTTCAGTCAGACCACGTGATGTACAATACCAGCAATAGGAATTCTAGGAATGTCAGCGGACCTTTAAACAAGTTCATAACAGTGATTCTGGCTGGATAGGTTTGTGTGCTACAGACAGTTGTAATTTAATGACTTTGTAACAATGTACTATTACATAGCTACAGCAATACAAGTCTACGCCTACATTATGTCTAAAGAGATTACAAAGAATTAAAATACAAAAAAAACATACGTTTGAGCTGTGCAATGTGTCATGCCAGTTAGCAGCGCTCATAGCATATTTCTCCATAGGCACACACACACACACACACACACACACACACACACACACACACACACACACACACACACACACACACACACACACTTCCAAGCGCAACTCATGCAAATGGAATCAAGACAAATGTAACTTGTTCGAGAAGTGAAATCCAATTCCTCTTCGTCTCACTCGGCATCTCCCCTTCAAAACCCCCGCTGGCATGCCACTCTGAGACTCGTATCCTTAGACTACACTCCTATTCAGCTCAGCCACTATCTTGGCTCAGTCGAGCTAAACCGCTCCCCTATTTTCAATTTCCAAAACCCTCTTACGGGAGGAAGCTGCAAGCTGACCACCACCTGAGTGGATATTTCATACGCACCCCTGCACCTGCAACACAGGGGCTTTTCAGTAATATGGACACGGCCAGCGAAGACGGATTGGAGATTGAAATGTGCGACTGATTCTGCAAACATGTCCTGAATATTTTAAATGGTGTTAAATGGAAAACTGTTTTTCCTTCACCATGCACTTTCACCTAAGGTTGACACGGTAAATATATTGTATTGTAAATGCTGTTGCATATTAAATTAAAGTGATGTTGGTATACAGTAACTGTGGGCTGTATAGCTTACCAAGCCATGATATAAGTCAATATATATAATTATTCTACAATGTCCTCAAAGTAAAAACCTCCTCTCACTCAACATCTGTCATCAGTTTGAGTAAGAAACTTTCCCCATACTGTTCCACTGAAGCTTCTCAGTGGAAAACAGTAGAACATCAACCTCAAACCTCAAACCTTTTTATTTTCAAGGACCCCCTAAGTCTGAAAGCGTAGAAACTATCAATCATTTAAGCTCTAAAATAAGAACAAATCAAATAGATTGGTGTAAACTCTTATCATTAGCTGCTGCTACTGTATTGAGTTTGTACCATTGTTCCATTGAAAGGCTGAAATATATGGTGTAATGCAGGTTAGAACAGATTAGTTGTGGCTCCTATGTACAGCATGTTTCAAGGCACTTGGGTCAAAACAAACCTACACACACACACACACACACACACACACACACACACACACACACACACACACACACACACACACACACACACACACACACACACACACACACACACACACACACACACACACACACACAGGATCACATGTACAGCCCTTTAGAGTGAATTAGTCAGCCATGCTTATACATCAGAGGGCCTTGAGGGATGCTGATAGTTTATAACAGCTATGCTATGTCTGTACCAGCCATCTGGACGCTGAGCAGGTGATAATGGATTTGTGTGTGTGTGTGTGTGTGTGTGTGTGTGTGTGTGTGTGTGTGTGTGTGTGTGTGTGTGTGTGTGCGTGGGCGCGCGTGCGTGCGTGCGTGCGTGCGTGCGCGTGTGTGTGTGTTTGTGTGTGTTTTAATGTGAACAGATGAGCTATATATGCAGCATACTCTTGGGAATTAACCATGTGCAGAAAGTCTTCTGCCACCATGTTCCTGTACTTAACACTTATATAGAATATACTTACTTGTGCAAGTGCGACGTGTGTGTCATATAGAATAAATAATTATATTTTCAAATTAGTAAATTAGTAGTAAATATTTTCTGCATCTGGTTATGTGTGTGTATGTACCTTATCATACGCCTCTTTGTGTGTACTACTGTGTATACTCATATTTGTCTATGATGTCTGGTGTGTTTACCTGTGTAAACATACAATGTGTGCATACAGTACCTGCATACTGTAATTATGTGTGCTTACTTGCATGTACTGTATTGCACCTGACAATAGAAGATGTAGACTAGAGAAAACAACAGATTTTCACTGCTGTGAGACAAATTATAAAGTAACACTGTTAATCAATTTGTTGATAATTATATACAAATACTAGTGTCTTTTCTGTGTTCTGTTATTGTGGGGAAAGCTTTCTCAGAAAATACCTGATCAACATGCTCGGGATCGGCTATTTTCTGTCAAACCTTCCCCACAATACAGATGCTGGGGTTTAAACTTTAAGTGGTTAAAAGGGTCATCAAAAACGTAATCGTTGGAATAATCGCTAAGACAATGGTGGATAGCTGCAGCCCTAAAATGTGTGTGCCCACCTCAGCCACTCCGCTGAGTCCCGTGTCGGACTCGGACGCGCGGACCTGCAGGGTGTGCATGGTGTGTCCGCTCTCGTAGTCCACGGTCCTGGTGAGGCTGAGGGCACCACTCTCCTCGTTGATGCTAAACAGGTTGCCAGGGTTCACCAGCAGCATGTAGGACAGGCTCTTCTTCTGGAAGGAGATGGCCTGCACCGTGGCGACACTGGACACACAGGAAGTGGTGGCCATTTTTAAAATGACAACCAAAGACAAGGGTAAACATAGGTAAAACTAGCAACACCACAATATGGAAATACACTGTTAAATGCCTGTATTCAATATGTTAAATGGTTTATAAAAGCATTGGCATCAAGATATCCTCGAAGGAGCACTTCACCTACTGTATGTTCAACCATATCTTCATATAATTGGTTCTCACTGGTCTACTGGTCTACTGGTCTACTGGTCTATTCACTATTGTCTCATTTGTGGGCAATGGACACTACAGCCTTTCTCCTTCTGCTGGAAACTTAGAATGGTGAAATAAATTAGAAGCCATTGTTCTTGCATTGATAAAAGAAAACCTGTGCCATCTTGTACCTCTGGGTTACAAAGACGGCTCGGCAAAGGGCTTGTATTTTGTGGCATCCCTTTGGTGGATCCCGGTGATCCTAAATCATTGAGGTAACAAATTGAACCCAGTGTTCTGTACACTGAATGTGCAGAAAAAGCGCAATGTCTGCTGTGTTTTACTGTAGGCTATGAAGACCGATACTCTACCTAGTGTCTCTACACATTATCCTAACTAAGGACGAGGACATTAAGTGGATGTTCTTTATGGATGTGGATTGCGACATTCCATATTGTACATTTGTGCATATCACGTTTTGCCTTCACCCCGGGCACGGAAGTAAATAAATACAGGGACACCTTCATTGCAGTTTTAATTTAACTTTGGGATTGTAACCAAATGATCATATCACTTGTAGGCAGGTTTCTGAACGGTCTACAGCCCTCCCCTGAGACACAAATCAAGTAGACAGAAATGGTGCTATTTTATAAAGAGCACTAGTGAGGACTAATTATATGAAGATAAGGTGGCAAGTGGGGGAAGTGGTCCTTAAAGTACCAAAGTAAAAGTTACTCCTCATTTTCCAAATCATTTCTAACTTTTATGAAAAATCTACAAGATCACAACGCTGAGCTTGTAGATGTTACTGTGTGCTGGCAGCACTTTATGCTATCCTTTAAAGGTTGCAGCCAACAGGGACTTTCTAAATAAAGATACCTACTTAAACCTCATCTAACCAGCCACCCACTGACACACAGACACACACACACACACACACACACACACACACACACACACACACACACACACACACACACACACACACACACACACACACACACACACACACACACACACACACACACACACAGTCAGTGTTTGTTAAACTCTGATAGGGTGAGACTGGACCCAAATGTACCCTTATGGATGGATGTTTGTGACATTTGAAGCTTTTTCAGTGTGCATATGCATACAGTACCCAATACCATGGACAAACACACACCAGCGCTCACACAGCTCATATGCATACAGTACCCATGGACAAACACACACCAGCTCTCACACAGCTCAGAAGGTGGCATGGATACTTAGTTATTAATACAATCTGCTTCACGCCAGCAGCCCTGAGGAAGCTGGGTTCTCACACACACACACACACACGCACGCACGCACGCACGCACGCACGCGCGCGCGCACACACACACACACACACACACACACACACACACACACACACACACACACACACACACACACACACTTTACCCTTCATGTTAATCCAGAGCTCGCTTTTAATAAATATTTGAATTTGCCACACTTTCAAATTCTCCGCCTCGGGCCAGAATGATGCATCTGTGTCCCCCCAAAACCCCTCTCCATCTTCCTATCCCTCCTCTCTATGCCCCCCCCCCCCTCTCCGTTGCTATTCTTCTTGCCTGGCACCGGGGGGCACATCATTTCATGCGTCAAATGACCGGTGATGCCAAGGAACAGGCCATGCTTCATGAACAAAGGCACACATGCAATAAACACATGCCAAATTACACACACGTGTAACAAACAAAATATAATTAACTGCAACACGTACACACACATGCGTGCGTGTGTGCATCCGTGCATGT
The DNA here is from genome assembly GCF_951216825.1 of Electrona antarctica. NCBI lineage: Eukaryota > Metazoa > Chordata > Actinopteri > Myctophiformes > Myctophidae > Electrona > Electrona antarctica. The sequence continues at coordinate 31,246,718 of NC_136811.1, read as the reverse complement.
ATGCACACACACACACAGTCACACACACACACACACACGCACACGTGCGCAGGCGCGCGCGCGTGTGTGTGTGTGTGTGTGCGCGCACACACACACACACACACACACACACTTTTACATAGGTCCATTGTGTTATCCTTTTAGTCCAAGTGTTTTGCCGTGTCGTACCGCTGTTAAACCTTTTGACTAATAAAGAATTCAATCAATCAATCAAACTTACGCGTGGCCCACTGGTGTGTTCTCTGGGACGGTCAGGGTGTAGGTGGAGTTGGTGAACTGTGGGGGGCGGTAGCCAGCAAGGACGGCCACTGTAGCAGGGGGACCCTTACGACCGTGCGTGTCCACAGCCTGCACCCTCAACAGGTACTCCTTGCTTGGGGTCAGGGGCCGGCCTGTGGTCCGGACCTCCCCCGAACTTCGGTCCACTTCGAAGCAGTCCTCTCCACCTGAGGAGAGTATATACAGTATGATTGAATTGATGGTTTAAAAACAAGAGACAGAGTGGAGACTGGAATACAATACAGACAGACAGATAGATCAATAGAGGCATAAATAGACAGACAGACGGAGAGACAGATACATAATGCATACATAAGTACAGTGATGGAAAGCAGTTCATTAGATCAGTGGATCGCAAAATGGGGTCCGGGAAGTTGCGGGAACCCCCTGGGGTCCATGAGGGGGTTCCTGGGAGTCCCCAGCAATATTAGTTAAATTGCACACAAAAAAGAGGGGGAAAAAACTGTTTTAACCACTGCAATGTGTTTTGAAAAGGTGTGAAAAAGAATATGAAATATAGCTGCAAGCAGCGATAAGGCGGGACCAAGCTGGAAGGCAATAAAGCAATGAGAACAATATGCACGAATACGCCATAGAAACATGGAGGACTGAACTTGAGAAAAAGAAGACCATGTAATAATTATGACAAGTTAGGCTTTTAATTGTGTGGGATAGGGATATTGACGACTCATACACTGAGTTGGCGGTGCCCGGATTTGAACCCACAAACATGTGTTCCAAAGGCAAGAGCTCTACCAACTGAGCTATCCAGACACAATAAGTTGTTCTATTGTTAACTGCTAAATCATTCAGTGTTTTTGAAAACAAGTATGTGTCTCCTAGTTTTGGACATTATTACAGTGTGTAACTTCTCATTTCAGATAATGGTCCATAGATTGTGAGTAGAACGTTTCATGTGAATTGCTCAAAAATCCAGGCAGAAAATAAGGTATACCGGTAAGCATTTTTCAAACTGCTCAAAATGGCGGAATATCTGAGGGCGGAGCTTACTGGTCAAAGTGACAGATGTGTTCCCCATGAGTCAAGGAACATGTGGAAACAAGTGCCATGACTTTTGGCCAAACGAGGCATGCCTGTTCAAAGGTTTCATTTTCACGTGTAGAAGTTTTCGTGCATTTTGATCAAAGATTCTGGGAGGAGATAGATTGTAACAGTTTTTCACCGCGGCTACTTGGTAAACTGGCGAGTTCTCCGGTATCCAAGTGAATTACACCCACAGCAGTCCACAACCCAGTGCACAAGTCTGAGGCTGACGGAGGACTGGTGTGATTACTGGTATATTTTCATGTTTATGTGTTTGCAAGGCAAAACGGAAGGGTATCGGGGCCCCTTCTGCCAGCTGGAGAAACGTACTTGTGTGTATGTGTGTGTGTGTGTGTGTGTGTGTATACGCTCGCGTGCGTGCAAGTGTGTGTGTGTGTACGTGCGTGCGCGAGTGTGTGCATGTCTGTGTGTGTGTGTGTACGCACGTGCGCGGGTGTGTGCATGTGTGCATGTGTGTGTGCGTGCGCACGCATGTTAGTGGGGGGCTAAAATCTCGACTGTGAACTGTCTTTGAACACTGTGTCTCTTTTGGTCCTCAGGATGCGGTCAGTTTAACTGGTGTCCCCCTGGGCAGCGATAGCAGATATAGAGAGAAAGGCAATGGAGAGATGGGGGGGGGGGGGGTGCAGAGAGGCGAAGAGGTCCACAGCTGTTGGAAACAGGGTATGTGGGGGCAGGGGAGGGGGGGGGGGCAGCTACAGCTGCATCTGACCTGTCAATCTGATTTTAGTCTTTCTTTTCTCTTCAGCATCATCCAACTCATTTCTGTTGTGCTTAGTCTATTGGTGATGCTATTTCTAACATTTCCTGGCAATGAATTTCTGATATCATCATCATCATTTTTCGACCGTGGTCGAGATCGTGGATTTCACAATAACAGGCCAGACTTCCCGGTCCTTCATTGCCATCCCCAGTTCCTGCTTACTGATGCCTGTGTCCCTAGCGACAACATCAGGGAACGACAGTTTTCTACCTCTGGTCTGCTTTGAGGCAGGACTCCAGAGAAGAAGGGAAGATATATAACCTCATTGTAGCAGTGGCCGGCAAAATGTGTTCTTCTGGATCGGATTAGTAAAGAAACACGGGGAAGGTTGTCGTATATTAGATTAGTCGATGGGTGGCTCTTCCAAGACAGATTTTGCGCTCTCATTAGAAGGCGGGTGTAAGTGCCATCCAACCGTTTCTCTAGTTTCTTTGAAAGTGTCCATGTCTCGGAGCCATAGAGTAGAATCGGCTCAACGGTCGTCCTAAATATTTTTACTTTTAACATCTTACTAAGCTGGGATGACCAGATCTTATGCATGTCATTGCAGGCTGACCAGGCCATACCCTTCCTAGTTTGAAAGTCCTTTTGGGAAGAAGATATATATGAACCCAAATATCAACCTGTTTCAGAGGAGTGTTGTTACAGTAAGTGTTTTATAATGTGGTTATTGTTGGATTTGCATATATTTACGTATTCAGTTTTCGTCTCGTTGAGATAAAGACCAACACAGTTGGAGGCCTGCTCAAGAGACTGAAGGAGAGCCTGAGCGTATTCCAATGATTGACTGATAAGTGCGATGTCATCAGCGAAGTCAGTGTCGGTTAGGTATTTAGCAGGATGACGAGACCTTCTCATAGGGTTTAGTTGGTAGCCCTTATCATTGATAGTATCAACTGACATACGAAGAACATAATCAACAACAATAATAAATAGAAACAGGGCAAGTGTGTCGCCTTGGAGAATGGCAGCAAGGATGGGGATGATGGTATAGTGCAATGCAGTGAGTGCCAAAAGTTGAGTCTATTTGTTCTATACAGTACGTTGCATATTTTACAATTCTTAACCAAAAAAGTGGAAATGAATCACTGCCCAAATGTCTCAATACTTCCATCACCAACTGTAAACTTCATGAACTAAAACTGAGTAATGTCATTAACGCTGCTAATTGGCTTCAAGTGCACTTTGTAAACATATTTCCATATTGGCATGGTATTAAAAGCATGTTCAATGTAAATGACTGGATTAATTCCTGGAACATATGTATGTTACTTTAAGCTAAAGGGGAGTCAAAATCTCTTAATATGATGGCATTAGGAATTAACACTAGAAATAGCATTTTCATCCTCCTCTCCCTCTCCATCTGCTTCCTCCCAATACCGCCACCAAAAAAAAGGAAGAAGAATCCACAGCTGCAGGCATGGAGGCTCTATCCATCCTCCCTCCTGCAACCCACCTCCTTCCCTGTCTCTCTCCAGAGAGTTTCCCATTATTCCTGAATCTAGCATCTTCTATGCCCCAGGGAACGATTAACAGTATTCTGCAACGCCATTTATGTGCATTTGCTAACACGTGTGCCCCCCCCCCACACACACACACACACACATACACACGTACACACATGCACAAACTGCTACCCCCCAACACCCCCTCAGCTGTAATTGAAATTCAACATGTCCTCGGAAGAAATCTCCAAATAAACAAAAACAAAATCAATATACATGCCGTGGCGTCCCTCCGCCAGATGTTGCTCATAATTACTGCTGTCAAAACTACACTAGTTCTTGTCTTGGTACATCTGTGAGTTGCTGCTTAGCCATGGAGGGAGAAGCATGCAAATGTGCGGCTGATGGAGTTAGGTTCAAATTATGATTTATTATTTGCTTCTGCCTCCTGCCTCCTGTCTAGAAGCACGCACGCACGCACGCACACACGTACATGCATGCACGCGTGCACGCACATGCACACGTACACACCCGTGCGCACGCACGGACACACGCACGCACGCACGCACGCACGCACGAGATTCAATGTTGTCTACTTGAACTTGACCCCTGTTTTTGCTGCCTGTACTGACTGTTTGTTTATTTTTTATTAGATACCTTCAGTGAATAAAAACAGGAAGGAGAGATGTAAGTGTGGGGGGGGGGGGGGGGGGGGCGGGGGGGCTGGGGGGCTGACATTCAAACATAATTGCGATGGCATTATTGTCCATTATTGCTCCATCCCTGATGATGTCACGTGATGTCACGTGCTCCATCCCTGATGATGTCACTTGATGTCACGTGCTCTCTCACCTGGGGTTTGACCAACACACAGGAAATGCACGATTCCATAGTTAACTGTTGCAATAACAACTAGATAAAGTGCACAGGTCTCCGCCAGGCCAGGTAGGTTATTGTGGGCCAGCAATGTGTCTGATCTCTTGACTATAGAGAATGTGTACCGATTTGCATGATGTTTGGACAAAATGTATAGGAGTAATATCAAATAATGTGTTTATCAAAAATCTGCCTCCAGGTGGTGCTATAACAGGACAATGTGAAACGGGTTACATTTCTTCCTCGGCTTATAGTGGGAATTTGTGTGCACAGTTTTGAAGGTAATCGCACGCTGCGTTTATGATTTGAGGCATTTTGTTCAAAACTAGCCACTCCTGCAAACTTTAGATGACAATTTTAGCCAATCAGGATGGAATATGAAAATTTGGACAGATGTGTGTTGATAACATTATAGATTATAATGTGTACCGATTTGCATGATGTTTGGCCTCTAGGGAGTGTGTGTGAAAAATGTGGATGCAGTTACTGTATAGTTAACAACGCAAATCGGCCTGTTATAGCACCACCATGAGGCCTGTTATAGCTCCACCATGAGGCCTGTTATAGCACCACCATGAGGCCTGTTATAGCTCCACCATGAGGCCTGTTATAGCACCACCATGAGGCCTGTTATAGCACCACCATGAGGCCTGTTATAGCACCACCATGAGGCCTGTTATAGCTCCACCATGAGGCCTGTTATTGCACCACCATGAGGCCTGTTATAGCTCCACCATGAGGCCTGTTATAGCACCACCATGAGGCCTGTTATAGCACCACCATGAGGCCTGTTATAGCACCACCATGAGGCCTGTTATAGCACCACCATGAGGCCTGTTATAGCACCACCATGAGGCCTGTTATAGCTCCACCATGAGGCCTGTTATAGCACCACCATGAGGCCTGTTATAGCACCACCATGAGGCCTGTTATAGCTCCACCATGAGGCCTGTTATAGCACCACCATGAGGCCTGTTATAGCACCACCATGAGGCCTGTTATAGCACCACCATGAGGGCGAGGCTGATTTGAAAATGTAGTCCCGGCCACGTAAGTAAACTTGTAGTAACCTCTCATTGTGAATAACACCATTTCCATAAACAATATTGGGTATTGTTAAGCAACTCACTGTCCAGTAGCAGGAAGTTGGCATGTCCAAATGTTCCCTCTGGTTGCCTGGCAGACAGGCGGTAGACGATGGAGCCAGGTGCAGCATCAGGACCCACAGCAGCCAGGTAGGGGGAGGGGAACATGCCCCACTGCAGGTCAGCTTGACTGGGCATGCTCAGAATCAGCCGACACAGGTACCAGTCATCACCTGGAGAGAGAGGGGGGGGGGGGGGGAGGTAAGACAGATGTATTGTACAAGGTCATGCGTTTGCGTACTTCAGCCAATGTAACATTGTGATTGCTGATGCCTGAGGTATACTAACAGTTTACTTTGGTGTAAACTTTGGTGTTGCGCACCAAATCTAGCAGATGTACATGCGCATGTAGATGGTCTGCTTTCAGTGCCCAAACCAATGTGCATCCAAGTATAAATCAGGCATGAAGGTGATGGCGTTGGCAATGACAATCACATCTCAAGGACACTTTGTAAGCCCTTTGTTCATCAGTTTGACAGTAAAAGAGAAACTTATTGTGGGTCTCAACCAAACGTGGGCTGTGGTTCCTCCAACGGCTGGAAGCTACTGAAGCACATCATGGCAGGTCTTTGTGCTCTCCGAACACATTCATCCATCTAATCCCTCAGAAGTATTTACCATCTTCAGCACAATCTCTCTGATCCTATTTGCTAGTGGGCATCCATTTCTCAAACCTCCCCCTCTTTTCGTCGCTTCACTCCCTCGGCAAATAAACACAGAGGCACCTGAACCCGGGCAGGGGCGGCCATATTGGAGCTAATCTCACGGTCAAGACAAATGACCACTCACAAAGTGGCTGATGGAACTCCTTAATAGCCTCTAGCATGGTGTGGCCCAGAATGGGTTGACTGTGTAGCAAAGCAGCTCCACAAGTATCAGACAGAAATATGACAATTCTGTAGGTTAAGATATCGTCTGATTTATTTGGATCCGTTTTTTCCAGCTGAAACTATGTTATTTTTGTCAAGCGACAGGTCGCACATCACTTTGTCACAGAAGCATTAAATAGGGCTTGAGATCGAAAGCTAGAGGATACGTAGTCCATGTCTGTCTGTCTGTCTGTCTGTCTGTCTGTCTGTCTGTCTGTCTGTCTGTCTGTCTGTCTGTCTGTCTGTCTGTCTGTCTGTCTGTCTGTCTGTCTGTCTGTCTCTCTCTCTCTCTCTCTCTCTCTCTCTGTCTCTCTCTCCTCTCTCTCTCTGTCTCTCTCTCCTTTCTCTCTCCTCTCTCTCTCTCTCTCTCCTCTATCTCTCTCTCTCCTCTCTCTCTCTCTCTCCTCTCTCTCTCTCTCTCTCTCTCTCTCTCTCTCTCGTCTTATCTGTAGCCGTTCCTGTGTTCTGCTTGTCGTCTTTTCTGAGGAGGGATTTCTTCTGGTCTGAAGACACTTCCTCAGCACCAGCTGTTGTTTTGTTGCATCTCATCCCAAGAACGGAGACAACAGCAGAAATAAGAGAGAGCTTCACTTCATAGGCTCACGAAATGGCACAGAATAAAACTGTCTTCTTTCCTTCCTGCTTTCTTATACACACACCTCTGAGCGTCTATCAACAGAGAGAAAGAAAGAGTAGGAGGGAGAGTGTCGCGAGACAGAGAGACAGATTAGTGTGGTAGAGAGAGGAAGTGGTTGGAGCTTAGGTGATAAGAAAGAGAGAGAGTCAGGGGAGAAGAGAAAAGACAGGAAAATGAGATGAGAGAGGGAGAGTAGAGAGAGGGGGGGTCGAAGTGAGAGGAGAGGAGAGAGGGAGAGTAGAGAGAGGGGGGGTCGAAGTGAGAGGAGAGGGGAAAAGTGTGGAGAAAGGAAGGCAGACGTTCTGAAGGGAGAGGTGGAGCAGAGGAAGATGAAGGGGGAAGTTGGTAAACGCTCCTGACAGCCCCCAGTTAACAGCTCAGGGCTCTCATAGCATTCAAGTCTGTTTATCGGAGATGTGGCTGCTTGTATGCAGAATGGTATGTTTAAGTACTGTATACTATCCAGTATCCAACAGTAAGGTCAACATTTGAAGACGAGGGGTAGTGACCTTTGAAGTATGATGTATGATAATGAAGCATGTACCGTATGCGTTGTACTCTCTGCATCATCATTAGAAAAATCAACGTGTTCAAATGTATATCCTCGCTGTCGGGCAAAAACCCTGTATATCCAAAACCGTTACTTTTCAGGAAATGTATGTTCCAACATCCAATTTAGTTTTTATGTAGTCGTCATGAAAGCACCTAATTTTGCAGAATGGCAGCGTGATGTCACAACACCTTATATAAACCAGCGCACCACGAAGACAATGGCAGAAGTGTGAAGAACCCATCAGTGGAATCAGATAGGCACAGATAATAATACTTTATAACAATAACCGCAAGCGTTTCTACCTCAGCTGGCTGACCTCGAGGACGTCATACGTCATACACTATTATTTCGGTCCTACACAAAGATTAACAATGAAGCAATAGACAATTAGAGCAAATAGACATTTTATGTGATGTCGTCAAATTCTCTGACACAAACATTGATATCTTATATATAGCACCCCTCACTTCACATGAGTGTGACTTTTAATAATTGTTTTGGAAAATGAAAATAAATAATAATTATTATTAAAAAATAAATGAAAACAATAAATGACACGGCCCCCTCGTATTAGAAGGACAATATCAGTCACGGATATTCTCGATGAATCTATCATGGTTAAAATGGAGTTTGAAGTTACAATGGGTTTGTATAGGAAGGGGGCTGGGCAGCTAAAATGAATATCAAATAATTGATCTAAATATTGAATCGAGCAACTTAAAAACTGTCTGGGGTTTTAGGGTCTGTCCCAATGAGTGGCTGAAAATGAGCACAGATGTAAAATGCAAGGTAAAATGCAACCAAACCGTGATTTATTCCAAAAAAAGGGTTACAGGCATGGAAATACAGGGGTGTTCACATAAGCCTGAGTAGACGATGAAATGACCAAAAGTTTTTTTGAAAGTGAAATATCTCTTTAACCACTCTCAACCTATAAGCAAACCTAACTTAAAAAGCAAAAATGTTTCCAAAATGTTAAAAATAGCAAACTCACAATGCATCACATTGTGATGTGTTATAACACTATTTCCGGTACTTTTGTGTGACACTGTGACTGTCATACAACGAGATATAAAATAGGGCATTAATTTATGAACAACAAACAACAGCCCAACAGCGACAATATGTTAATGGTCAGACAAGCCAGATGAACAGAGCCTTTAACAAATGTGAAACAAATGCCCTGCGGCGAGCAGTCAGAGCCATCCATAACCATACAAACATCTAGGACTGGATAGGGAAATGCTCTCCATCAACTATACCAAGACTGGGCCCCTGGCTTAAAAAAACCACGTTCTTGAGCCTAGGTTCCTGGGCTTCTTTAGCATCATAAATGCTGCCCTGTATGCATAACTGTGTCATGATCCCTGGTCTGAGCCATGCACTGCATGCTAAGTACTTGCAAAACACATGCATGAATACATAAATGCATACAAAGTGTTGGCTCTGGGTTGACTGAGTGGGCTTTGGCTGTTTACCTAGCCCGAGGACGGAGAGAGGAATGGAAGAGCATAGAGTGATTAACCCAAGTGTCAGAAGTCATCAAATATACTTAGTCTACATTAGGACAATGCTGTAAAACAACATGAGCCTCAGTATTCTTAGAAAAACAAGACGTGCTAATTACAAATAATCAAACCTTGATTTGTGATTTATTTTTACTACTAAAACTATTTTCAGCAGATATTAGCAAAGGGTTAAACCCTTTCATAGTTACTGTGGGTTTAATCATAGTCTTAGATATTAGCAAAGGGTTAAACCCTTTCATAGTTATTGTGGGTTTAATCATAGTCTTTTAAACAACTTTGGGGTTTCTTGTAAACAGCAATATGCCAAATCATCATGTGTTGATTTTGATGTTTGAAAAAGTTGTACAATGATTTCCTTGTCAGTGTGGTGTAAATGATGCAAGTGAACTGCACTACAATGTTGTCACGTGCATTCAGACAGGGGTGAGATCTGTAATATGGTTAAACTGCACTTCTGCACAACTAAATCAAAGTGGCCAGTGCCACTATAAAGCACCAATCAGAGAAGCCAGTGGAGAATTTGACATACAGTGTGGATGAGAACAACAATGAGCTCAGACAGCAATCCCTCCAAGCTGTCATAATCTCTCTCTGCTTCTTTGTGTCTTTGTCCATCTCTCTCTCTCAAAATCCCTCCTAAACGATCTTAATCAATGTCTTCAATATATCATGTCGTGTGTCTGGCCATCTTTACAGAACAACAATTGAAAAAAAGTGTATTTCCTTTAACGGGACACCTTCCATCATTTCATTATTTAATTCTTTACTCCACATCAAAATAAAACCAATTTCTCCAGTGGTTTCAAATTCATCAATAACTGATCCGTGAGGGAGTTTTCTCTCTCTCACACACTCACTTTCTCCCTGGCCTGTCCTTTTCAACATTCGTCTCAGTCTCTCCCCTCCTCTTCTCTTCACCCACAGACAGGTCCTCTAGGCTACAAAATCTCTTTGAGACTGGATCAGGACATCAAATCAGATTAGAATACAGGCTGACTATACTGAAATCAGGGGAAGAAGGGGACTGAGGTTGACTCCCTACTAATCTCAGTTAAAAACATACGGACACAATACAGAGGCAGCACGTCATGTAAATACATTCATACTGTAAGATGATGGCTGGGTTTGTACAAAGCTGCCATTCCCTCATTTGCATATCAATGCAGCCCTTGTCATGGATTGTTACACAAAATGAGGCTAAGAGGAAAAGGAAATTCTATTTCATTTACACTAAACCCATTTCTATTTTCTATTCAAATTTGTTTATTTGTTCTGATTTTTTTTCTCTTCCTTTTATTCTCTTTGCTTTGATACACAGCGTATCAGGAACACATCCGAGACGACAGAAGAGGACAGAGACACAATGAGAGAGCTATTTTCTTTCTTTCTTTCTCCGTCTGACTTCAACAGTGGGTGACGTGTTCCGGCGTGGAACAGAATATGGCAGCAGACCAGCGTCGGTCCAAAAATAGCAAGCCGCCAGCATTTTGCTAAGCCCAATTAGATAACGACAAACAACAAGCAGTAGGGCTTCAAATTAAACTATGCTTGTGTCCACATGCAGGTTGTTGTGTATGCATACATGACATGCAATAAAGTTTGTATAATACATTTAAATGAAATAAGAACTCTGGAATCTTAACACTTTTTATGCCCTTAAGTTTTCAAAATAAAGGCATTAGAGTGCCCAGCAGATGAGGCAGATTTGACTCTGAAA
>NC_136811.1:31210840-31230840 GCF_951216825.1 Electrona antarctica | reverse complement strand
AAGAGAAGAGAAGAGAAGAGAAGAGAAGAGAAGAGAAGAGAAGAGAAGAGAAGAGAAGAGAAGAGAAGATGGAACGGAACGGAACGGAACGGAACGGAACGGAACGGAACGGAACGGATACAAAGATGCAAACATTACAATGGTTACCATATACCCCTGTATATTCTTAATTATGATGATTCTGAAGGAGTTGGTAGCTGAGTTGTAATGAAAGTGAGATTTATCAAAAATAAGGCTATAGAGCGTCGCAGTCCCGCCCACTTTCATGACGACGCCAGGCCCAGGAAATAATTCCCAATGCATTTTTCCCATAGACATTTCAAAAATAATTTATTTAAAGACCTTTTAAGCGTTGTACAAAGCCAACTCGAGTTGTGACAAATCATGACAACAAACGTTGCCGTTTTTAATTATTTTGTTCAGCCCGAAAAATTGCGTTTGTTGTCATGATTTGTCACAACTCGAGTTGGCTTTGTACGAGGCTTAAAAGGTCTTTAAATAAATACTTTTTGAAATGTCTATGAGAAAAAATGAACGGGGAATCATTTCCTGGGCCCTGGTAGGGGGCGGGACTGCGACGCTCTATAGAGCAAAATATGTCATATGTGATGCAAAAGGGAGTTCCACCGCGCCTCAAGCCTGTGGTAGGCTGGTCTGGTGCATCTCAGAGGGAGTTCCACCGCGCCTCAAGCCTGTGGTAGGCTGGTCTGGTGCATCTCAGAGGGAGTTCCACCGCGCCTCAAGCCTGTGGTAGGCTGGTCTGGTGCATCTCAGAGGGAGTTCCACCGCGCCTCAAGCCTGTGGTAGGCTGGTCTGGTGCATCTCAGAGGCAGGACTGCTAGCAGGTGGAAGGAAGGAACTGGAGCAACTCAGACAGTTTAAGCCTTTTTAATCAGCACCGTGCAAGTAAATAATCACACCCGTGTGAACTTGGGGCGTTCTTATCATCGTACATCATCCATTCACTGTCAATGGAAATTTGTGTACGACAAAAATAGCCAATTTGCTCGTCCACATATGACGTAAATTCTCCATTCATTGTCAATGGGAATGTAATGTTTGTGTAAGACGAAAATCTACACTATAGCTGAATATAGTTCAAATAATAATAATAATAATAATAATAACTAGAACTGCACTCTGTCGAGTGCCTACTTGCTTGTTGCACACAAGTAGGCCATAAATGGCCTACTAGTGCGCAAGCAGAGCGCGCAACTACTGTCGACCGCTACAAACTGTAAAATCTCAGCTTCTCTGTGAAAGAACGTTTGAAATATTGAATTATTAGGTTTAGCTATTTGCTACGTACCTAGTTTTTGGAGGTACAAAAGTAGTATTGTTAAGTATGGTAAGAGACGGCTTTCGATGGTGACGTATATGTCGATCAGTGTCGGGTGGATTAAAGGAAATGCCTCTATGCCTCTATGTGGCTGATGAATGAATATCAACATCCTAATACATCCTAATACTGGGGTGTCAAATTATGATAAAAAAACACTTTGTTTGAAATAGACACTCATGCTTTCTAAGGTGTGATTTGGGGTCCTAATCACACCTATGTATATGTATGTATATGTATACATATGTATATGTAATTTGTAAGTTGATTAGCGGTATACTGTGGTTACTCTGCGCCCCGTTTGATGCGTATGTATCGTAGCAGCATATGACGTCAGGGTATACCTGGTATAACTAGCTCGCAATTATGACGTAATAAAGATGTGGATTAAAGGACCCAATGCCAGGGTGTAATTGGTTTTCGATGGTGACGTAATGACGATATGTTTTAGTGTCAGGAGGATTAAAGGTAATGCCCCTATGTATACATGTATACATGTACAGTATGTAATCTGACACCACTGCCATACGTAATGACTACTTGTATCAAGCACAAGTAGTCATTACGTCATACGCTGGCACGGCGCATACGCATCAAACGGCGACATGGACGAAAACTATTACTTGCGCGCTCTGCTTGCGCAAGTAATAAGGGAAATAATAATAATATTAATAATAATAAATAAATAATAGCAGATGTAAAATTATAATCATACACTGTAGTAATGCATAACACCAAAATAAACAAATATTGGATAATGCTACACAGGCAGAATACTTTTGGAAAGAGGTTTTTATGAAAGCAGAATGGACATATTTTAAATGATGAACCTTACATGATTTTTATATCTTCATGCCACAGCCTCAATGTATCTTCATTAGCAGAAAACACCTCGCAACACACATCAGCCATCGATATAATTAAAAGCAAACGCCCTCCACGCAGAGCTTGCAGACAATCCACGGCCCCAGTTTCAAGTAAAAAAGGGCCCCATTCCCACGGAGGAGACTGCAGAATCCCATGAAGCAGTTAACTGAGAATCCAAGAGGCTTGGCCCCAGGGCAGTCAGAAGACTGAATCCACATGGATAAACTAGATCCAAAAGGTTTGATTTTCCTGACACTGCCATGGCTAGAATCAATGACACTGGAAGTGGAAAGAGAGAGAACAAGAGAATAAGAGAGAACACAATTGGAGTAAGATAAAAGTCAATTCCCCTGTATTTGACAGATGTTAAAGATGTTACTTTTTCTTTCTTTTTTGTTGCCCTGAACATGGACATGATGTCACCATAGAAAATGAGGCAATTCGATTGGCTTTTGCTGGGCTGGGTTGATTTGATAATACTTTCATTTCAGCTGAGTCAAATCATGTTTTGCACCAGACAAAGACAATAAATTGCCAAAAGACTAGTGCCAGTGGTTCTTGAACTGTTTAATTTTAAGGACCCCCATGACTGTACAAATGTACAAATGGAACCAAATGGACCAATAAGGGAACCCCCACAAGGATCCCTGAGGGTCTCTGGACCCAACTTTGAGAACCACTGCTATAGACCATTTTTCTGTAGGGAGGCAGTTCATGGCTCAGTGGTAGAGCGGCCACTTGGGAACCGGAAGGTCCAATTCTGGGCTCCCCTAGAGTTAGTGTTGAAGACTCTGAACCCCAAATTGCTCCTGATGAGCAGGTTAGTGCCTTGCATGGTTTCCTCCACCTTTGGTGTGTGAATGGGTGAATGTAATGCACAATCTACAGTATGTAAAGTGCCTTGGATATCAAGGCGCTATCTAAATGCATCATTCACAATCACAGAAACTGAAAATCTGAAGGATATTTAATTCAGTTTTTTCAGCATGCTTTTCTTGCACTGACAAATTACATGACACTATCTGGGTTAGCCCCAAGCAAGTTAAAATAAATACTAATTATCTGCATGAACCACAGTATGTGAATCAGGGCAATAGGAAATACCACACAAATCACTGAGCTGAGATACTGCAAATAAATCAATAATGAACTATATAGTCTAACCTAAACTGACCTCAGTAGTTTTTTCTCTGTGACAATGGTACAAAGACTGTATACACTACAGTAAGAGCATGCGGGCGCGCACGCACACACACACACACACACACACACACACACACACACACACACACACACACACACACACACACACACACACACACACACACACACACACACACACACACACACACACACACACACACACACACACACACACACACAGACAGACACAGACAGACAGAGAGAGAGCAATCCAGACAGCCATCCTCTTAACTCTCTCCTGACTGTCCACCATGTGTTATATCTCTTAGTATGTGTTACAGTATATCTCTGAGTACATGTGTTATATCTCTGAGTATATGTGTTATATCTCTGAGTATATGTGTTATATCTCTGAGTATATAGTGTTATATTTCTGAGTATGTGTTATATCTCTGAGTGTTTATGAATACATTGTGTGTCTGTGAATGCCTGTTTGATCTCAGTCTTATCAAAGCACCATTTAAGACGGATGGATCCATGCTGAGTGACGTGTGACAAAGAGGCTGGTTCCTCAGTCGGAAAAAGACAAGAGAAGAGGGAATATGAACTCCTACGCCAAGAAGAAGGCGATATATTTAAAGTAACTATACTGAAATGCTTATCTGCTTCCCTGCATTCTGCCAAAGAGAAAGAGAAATCAAAGAGAAAAGGCGGGAAAGTACAAATACAAATACAAAAAAACAAAACAAAACAGAGTCAACAATAATGCAACGTATTATACATACTGTATGGGCAACTTGGGCAACTGATGATGGAGGGGCTACTCTCTTTCCATACTCACTCCAGAGGTTTGCATGTTTGGAATTGTAACAGCTGAAAACAATAATATATCAGTATTCCGATATTACCTGTCGGCCGCGGCGGGTGCCGCCAGTTGCCCATGTATGTACTAGAGTAACTAGACCAAATTATCTAATGGCGTAGATCTGCTGTTTTTGGTCAAGCATTTGGCATCGTATGACTGTACTGTAAGTATAAATGAAGCATCCGTGACTCCCTGCCGACTCAAAGAAAATCCAGGCAGATCTCAGACACGGAGACTGTCATGTGAATTATGAATATTTGAGGACGTTTGTCAGGCATTAAAAAATAAAGCTGTGAAACTTTTATGCAGCGACTCATTGGTTATTGATGATGCGTGGTGTCAGGGAATTTCTCCACCAAAACTGACAATTATAGAAGTGTGATTTGGGGGAACAGTTGCCTGGGGGAGATAGTGCCGGGGGAGTAGAGAACCTATGCATGTGTGCGTGTGCCTTTTATCATTATTTGTTTTGGGACCCATAAGAATTTTTTGGGACACATTTGAATGACCACCTGTGAGTCCCGGGACCCATTACATTTATTTACATCACTGCAATGTATACACACACACACCTGTGCAAGTATGTATTATGTATTTTGTGTAGATATGTTTACAGTATGTGAATTTGTTTGCTGTGCATGTCAGTACTTTATATGCATGGATGTTTGTACAATATGTTGTGTACTCTATTGTATGTCAACCTGATTTATACTTACTTGCGTGCCAAAAATAGCAGATCCATAACGCTCACAACACGATGCAGCATGAGGTGTTGTGAGCTTATAGATCGGCTAGCACCCACACGCACCAAGTGGAAATCAGGCTTTGTGTCCACACCGAAGGCAGTGGGGTGCCTCAAATCCAAATAGCTATTTACTATTCAGGTGAACTGGCTAGTTTTCCAGTGGAATGCCTCTCTAAAGGGGTAGTGGGGTCAGTCTCTGTGGAGTGATTCTCGCCTGCTGAGCTGGCATACACAATCTGGGTATTCCCACAGCCTCACACAGCGACTGGTGAATGCTGTCTTTTCAAACATGAAGTCCTTATAGACAATTACAAGAGCTGTTTATGATGTGATCGACCCGACATGTTAAGAACTACTCACACACATGCATACACTCAAATGTACATCCACACTCTCACGCACGCACGCACGCACGCACGCACGCACGCACGCACGCACGCACGCACGCACGCACGCACGCACGTACGCACGCACGCAATCACAGATTTCACACAAATACTCTGCCCATAATATGGGCAAATATTAAGATATATGATATATGGGCCCCATATATCATATATCTTAATATTTGCCCTTTCTTTTTCATCTGTTTTATCTGTTCTTATTGTCTCCACCAGGCCGAAGGCATGGGGAGAGAGTATGTTTTGCACTCCGTCCGTCCGTCCGTCCGTCCGTCCGTCCGTCCGTCCGTCTGTGATCAGCTAATCTCCGGCACCGTTAACCCGGTCGATGCCAAATTTTGCACACACACTCCCTGGATGCCAACGATGAACCTCTGCCCCAAATTTCCAGAACGGCCTGTTATAGCGCCAGATTTCTCAGACTCCATCCTGATTGGCTAAGATTGGCTTCCAAAGCAAGCAGGAGTGTTCAGTTTCAAACAAAATGCTGCAAATCATGAACACATCGTGTGATTTCCGTGAAATTGTGCACGCACATTCCCACTAGGCCGAGGAAGAAATACCACATGAAAATTTTCAACTCAGCCTCATGGTGGCGCTATAACTGGCCGAAAAGTGTTTTTACCTCTAACTGCACGGATCTGTGGATAACTTTGTATGCCAACTCCCTAGAGGCCGAGGAAAAACCTTTGCCTGGAATTTTTCACATCTGCTTTTTATAGCGCCACCAGGAGGCCGACATATGTAAAACACATTTTCTAATATTACTCCTTCAAATTTTATCCAAATTTCACGCAAATCGGTACACATGCTCTCCATAGTCATGTGATCAAGACGGGTTTGTTTGATTTCTCATAATCCACCCTCATTGGCTACGATTGGCTTCTAAACTTTTCAGGAGTAGCCCGCTTTGTACCCGTTTTGTACAAATCGCCACAACTACTCAACGCAGCGTCCGATTGTGGTGAAACTGTGCATGCATATTCCCACTAGGCTTTGGAAGAAATGCCACTTGACAGTTTTCAAATCAGCCTCATGGTGGCGCTACAACAGGCCAAGCCACATCACACACGCACGCATGTACGCACGCGCACACGCACACACGTTTATATTGCTCCTAAACATTTTGCCAAACATCACACTCACACTCCTATCCTCCTGGTGGAGACCTGTGCCCAGAAGGGCACTTTTTCTAGTTCTTAAGTAAGTTTAAAGCTGCAATTCAGAACTTATTTTAGTAAATTAAACATTGTATATTAATAAAATATAGCGGCAGTGGTTGTAGGTGGTCTCCCTACTCTTCCATTGAGAAGCAATGCTTCATTGACGTGTGAAGTCAAGATTTTTGAAATGACAGGATGGTGTGCCATAGCCAGTTAGCCATGATACAACCAATGATATTTCTCTCTATTTCAACTATAAGTCCCTCCATGTCTAAGGTGCCTCAACAACTTGGCTGCATTCGGAATACTTGCCTTGCCCATGGGTTTCATAAAACAAACGTGGCGTCAACACCTGGAAATAGAACAGTGGCATATAAGAAGTACGCATGACGGCATGTCGACTAAGCTAGGCGCTGTAGGCAGGTGCTAATAGCGCCGCCGGTGTGAGTTGGACATAGACAACTAGAAAAGGTGCCCTTCTGGGCACAGGTCTCCACCAGGAGGATAGGAGTGTGTGTGTGATGTTTGGCAAAATGTTTAGGAGTAATAGTTTGTTTGTTTCTTGCAACAATTTTCTTCATTTTGTTGAGGAAATGCAGAGCCAGATCACTCATAGCATCTCTTAGGATAGAATTCTGGATGAGCAGGACATGTGCAGCATTTTGTACAAAACGGGCTACTCCTGAAAACTTTGGAAGGCAATCTTAGCTAATCAGTGTAGAATCTGAGAAATCCAACAGGCTCGTCTTGATCACATGACTACAGAGATCATGTGTACCGATTTGCGTGAGATTTGGTTGAAATCTGTGCGACTAACATAAACAATGTGTTTTGCAGAAATCGGCCTCATGGTGGCGCTATAACCGGCAGATGTGGAGGGATGCAGGGAAAATGTTTTTCCATGGCCTCTAGGGAGTGCACATACATAAGTTGTCGATGCAGTTATAGGTAAAAACAGGAATTGGCCTGTTATAGCGCCACCGTGAGGCAGATTTGGGGAAAAAAATAGTGGCATGTCGTCCTCGGCCTAGTGGAAATGTGTGTGTATAATTTAATGGAAATTGGACACTGTGTTTGTGATTTGTGGCATTTTGTTCGAAACGGACCAATCATGTGAGCTTTGGAAGCCAATCTTAGCCAATCAGGATGGAAGATGGGAAATTGTGCAGATCTGTGTTGATCACATAACTATGGAGATAGTGTATACCGAATTGTGTGATGTATGGATAAAATGTGTACGAGTTATCTACAGAAATGTGTTTTGCCTAAATCGGCCTCATGGTGGCGCTATAACAGGCCGTTGAGGAATATTTGGGGCAGAGGTTCGTCGTTGGCATCCAGGGAGTGTGTGCAAAGTTTGGCATGGATCGGGCCAACAGTGCCGGAGAATAGCTGATAACGGACGGACGGAAGGACGCAAAACATACTCTCTCCCCATGCCTTCGGCCTGGTGGAGACAATAATAAGGTGTCCGTTTTTACTAGCACTGTTCACAGCCAGTGTGTTTCAGCCTTTAGTTCAGACCCTGGTGTCGGGCAGGACACCGACTGGATAACAACTAGGTAGGTAAGATACTTTTATTGGCAAGGAAAAACTGCTTAAAGTTCATAGCACAATATCTCCCTTTCTCCCCTGACCCAGTGGGAATACAGGCAGGAATTTGGTCCCTCGTGCAGGAGAGTGAGGAGACCCAGGTATTGAATCCCGGGAAGGGCATGAAAGTTATGGATTGCAACCTTAAAAGCAAATTGGAAATAGATTTGACTTGACCTTAAGGGGATGAGTTCTATTGTGCTGAAGTGAACACAGTTGGTAAATCTTTTCACGCCTTTCAGTCAAAACTCCCAACCACTGTATGATGTAAAAGGAAGTGGGACACAGCATTATTTCTCTCTCTCGCACACACACACACACACACACACACACACACACACACACACACACACACACACACACACACACACACACACACACACACACACATAGAGACACACTTTTCAGCGGAACAGAGGCTACGCAGTACGATCAAAGGCACAGATTTGTTCCATTGT
Source organism: Electrona antarctica (assembly GCF_951216825.1). Classification (NCBI taxonomy): domain Eukaryota; kingdom Metazoa; phylum Chordata; class Actinopteri; order Myctophiformes; family Myctophidae; genus Electrona; species Electrona antarctica. The sequence goes on along the minus strand of NC_136811.1, from coordinate 31,222,266 downwards.
TTGGATAAATAGCCAGCAGAAGCTGTTTCGGAGAGGCCTCTAAGCCCACCAAAGAGCTTTTCAACTCCACCCAGGGCCCTGCTTACTGAGTCGAACACACAACAATACGACAAGAGCCACAGCCAATTTGGTCCAATCTTCTAAAGCCACTACTTGGGCCAACTCACACTGTGTGAAGGACTGTGAAAATCTGCACGGGCAACGCACTCTGATATGGCAATTATTGATGCCCTGGGTTGGCTTTTCCTGAAAGGACTGCAGCCCTCAGATCATTATGATTCCATTGTAGGGCAATGGTTGAGTGTGCTGGTAAGATTATTGTGGTGCTCCAAATCCCCCATGAAGCTTTTACACTAGCGTTAGGGTTCCCAACTTTTGGAAATGTGAGATTTACCTTGATGAAACATTCTATAAGGAACCCAAAAGCAACCAATAACAATGGCAATAATGTGTAAGTGAAGAAAAATAAAATAAACGGTAACAGTCTCTTTCACCCTGTCCTTTCTCAGCTGTAGGCATTGCGACTTTGTGACCCTTTGAATTGTATCAACTCCATTCTAACTCTCACTCTAATAACCTTCATCATTTTTAATTTTGCACCGTCTGTCACCCTGTCAACAACAGTTTCTCTTTATCAGCTCTGATGATCTCTCTGCTCCACTTGCCTCCAGTGCTTGCTTCCTTGTTGTTTACTGCAAGTTGGGTGATAACTCTAGTTAGCCTACTTGTAGGCCTAAGTAAAAAATAAATGTAAGTGCAGTGATGCATTTGGCTAGTCACTGTTATGCCTGATTTATACTTAGTTGGGTGTGGGTATTACGCACCAAAAAAAAGCCATGTGCGACACGACACCTGCACGCAACCAACCATTACCAATAGTATTACTAGTGTAATGGGGGCGAGCTAACGCTGGGGGACAGGGTGGCATTCAGACGCACCGCTATTCAGACTACGTGGCTTCTGCGTGCGGTTAGGGTTAGGTTTAGGGACTAGGGCTATTATTGTGATGAGTCGGAATGGCGATATATGTGTCGGAATAGTGGGTTTCGGTGGGGGATTCAGATTTTTACGGGGGCCAGTTTCGAATTGCAGCCGTCCGTAGGTGCCCTTTGAGAGCGGTTTTGAAGGAGTCAAGGGATTTGCATGTCTTAATGACTGTTGGTAGGGCGTTCCACATTTTGGTGGCATAGGAGCGAAAATAATTTAGTCCCTTGTTTGTGCCGAATCTTGGTTGTACATGGTTCGTTGCACTCCCTCTGGTGTTGTGGGTGTGGACTTCGTTAACATTAAGGAAGTATCTAGACAGGTACATGGGTATCTTGGTGGAGTATCGGATCTTGTGGACCAGACCCAATGCAAGATGCTGTACTCTGTCGTCGACCCTAAGCCATTCCAGACTCACTGGGTTTTCACTGTGTAGTTGAAACGGGGGCAGGCAGAGGCTACTGTACTGTATGTTAAGGGTTTTCACAATGTAGTTGAAAGGGGCTGGTGGAGGCCAGGCTAATTGTGGTGGAAGTGTGTTGGGCTGATTAGGTTCACAGAGCAGAGAGCCTGTTTGACTAATGAGAGCAGCTGTTGAGAAGCTAGACCCTTTGATAGTGCAGGGAAGTCTCTCTGTGTCCTCAAGCACGTACTGTATGCTCACACACACACACACACACACACACACACACACACACACACACACACACACACGCACACGCACACGCACACGCACACGCACACACGCACACACAGGCTTTGTCCCAGGAGAAATAATCACTCAGAGGTGATCTTCAGTCTGTTCTCTTCTTGCTCTCATCACACGTAATGTCATCGTCAATCTTCCAATCACCCTCGTCCCATGTCAACACGTCACATCTTCTGCAGAACTATTTGCGATATTATTTATATACCGTTTTTAGTTACCATATTCAACACATGATCACTTCTCTATCCCTATTTCACCTATATAGTACAACAGAAAGTGTTCCACATAACTTCACTGTTTACAGCAATTGAAACAAGGAAGGCTCACGGTCTTGAGCCCCGTGAGGTGTGACCCGTGAGGTGCGCCCAAGCGAGCAAGTGGGATATTTATTTCACACGTTTGTTCATACAAGTATGTATACTACTAGAATTTCGCGGGCCTTCGGCCCGCTCATCCTAACGCGATGCGTCGCAAATGGGAAGAAGGCAATGGCAACCCATGATGTTTTCATTTATGCATTTGCTTGGAAAGCGCAAAGTTGCCAAGCTGGCTGAGTGGCCCTGTTTGGTTTTGTGTATGTGCGTATGAAAGCGAGCATGGCAAGGCGCAGGAACAGTATACTGTACTGTACTGTACTGTAAGTCTTTGTACTGTACTGTAGTCATGTGTACTGTACTGTACTGTTCTCTGTACTGTTGTATTAGTGTTTTTTTATTATTATTATTATTACATGGATTAATATTCAGATGTACTGTACTGTACTGTTCTCTGTGCTGTTGATATTATAGTTATTAGTGTTGTGTTATTATTTATTATTATTATTATTATTATTATTACATTGGTTAATATTCTGATGTGAGCTTTCTTTCTGTACTGTACTGTACTCATGTGTACTGTAGTGTTCGCTGTATTGTTGATATTATTGTTGTTATTAGTGTAGTGTTGTTATTTATTATTAGTATTATGATTGAAAGAGCATGGCAAGGCGCAGGAACAGTATACTGTACTGTACTGTACTCATGTGTACTGTACTGTTCTCTGTACTGTTGTTAGTGTTGTGTGCTTATTTATTGTTATTATTATTATTACATGGATTAATATTCTGATGTACTGTACTGTTCTCTGTACTGTTGATATTATAGTTATTAGTGTTGTGTTATTATGTTTTATTATTATTATTATTATTACATGGATTAATATTCTGATGTGAGCTTTCTTTCTGTACTGTACTCATGTGTACTGTACTGTTCTGTGCTGTTGTTATGATTAGTGTAGTGTTGTAATTGTGTATTATTATTATGATTATTAGCGTTTTGTGGCGTGTGTGTGTGTGTGTGTGTGTGTGCCATTTCAGCTGCATCGCGAGGCGATCCAAAATCCCCCCCCCCCGCGCACGCACGCACGCACGCACACACACACTGTACGTAGCTGTTTGTTGTTGCAGCGCGCGCGTGTGCGTGTAGTGTTGTTGTTGGTATCCATATATGCGCCTGGGTTTGTCCCGCTTGTACCACGCCAGGTGTCGACGCGGTCGTGTTAGCATTATGGTAAGTGTCCAAGTTAGAATCAGAGTGTGCGCTGTGTAGTTCTTCTTCTTCTAGTAAACAGAAGCCGTGTGTGTGTCACACCAAAAGTGGTGACCTATAGAATCCTGTACATAGAAGCATCACGCAATCGTCTCCCTCCCTGTGTGGGTCACGTGGTGGGCTGTGAGCCAATGGGAGAGGGAATGTAGTGTTGCCAGGTCCGCGTATTGTAAGCGAGTGGTAGTGTGTGTAAGTAGCGTGTTGAATGGCTTTTTTTTTGTGCTTGTTTTCATAGACGTGGCAAGAAATTAGGCGGGGGTGTCGGTGCTTGTGGCGTGTTTGTGTTTATTATTGATATTGATGTTGTTTGCGAGTGTGGACGGGAGCCGGCTGTAGTGGCAGTGCGGTGACAGTTTTTACGCGGCTGGTGTCGAGTGTGGCCGTGCGGCGCGACTTGAGGAGATAGGGAACCAACGACGCGGAGGGTAAGTGTGTGACGTGTTAGTGTGTTGTTGCAGTGTGTGTTGCAGCGTGTTGCAGCGTGTCAGTGACGTAGTAGCTGGTGCCTTTTGTTCCTGTCCTGGGGACACCTTTTGGGGACACCTTTTCAATTGTATATAAGATAATTGACACCCTTGGGAGAGGACACATGGGGTCAGTGTTTACTCAAGAGTACTTTTGCTTACTTTTTTTGGGATAGAAAACCAACAGGAACCCCTGTTGGCTTTCTATCCCAAAAATTCAGTGGAGAAAAAAAATACAAGACTTGAAATTAGCACAGAAAAATAGAGTGTATGTTTACTTTGACTCTAGTGACATTTCTCCTTTTGCCTGTGTATAGTCTCACATTTTTTATTTTTTTTTATGTATTTTTATTGAGGCTCTGAGATTTCACAACTGTTCAATCACAATTCAATGTATATAGAACCACATTTTTCTTTTTTCAACATAACATAGGAAAACAACAAGAACCACAATACGGACATTACAATGCACAGACAAAAAACAAACAAACACAAAAAAAAAAGACAAAACGAGTACACCACAGTCTTGACATGATTACATTACAGGTCACCAGAGTCTTTGTTATTCACTACCGTTCAATAAGGTACATTGAAGCACAGTCTAGAAGGGTCCAAGTCTCACATTTTGATTAAATGTGACTCAGCATAGAGACAGGACAGTACAGGAAATATTAACTTCTGAGTCATCATGGTGGCAGATGTAACATGATGTCAGGCTAACAAAGTGACCTTCCCGGGACACGGTTTTGGTTTACATTCACCTTCTGTTCAGTGTTCACTCTCTGCTCCTGGTCTGGTCTTGCTGTGATATTGTGCACACATGCTTGCTCTTTGCAACACCCACACAAAGGAGCAATTAGGGATGTCCCGATCACGTTTTTTGCTACTGATCATTTGATTTTGAGATCTGCCGATACCGATTTTTCCCGATCCGATCTTTATATTTTTATAGAAAACTTATGCCATATCACAATAGTATCATATCCAAAATCACAGACTATATCCATTCTAATATCATTATTGCAACTGTAGGTCTCAGTTTACTATGAAAACCTGCATTTCATGTCAGTCAGTCTGTCACGCCTCGTGACACGCTCCATATATGGCCTCTCCATATATGAAGATCACGACACTGACCTCATCAAACCCTGGATAGCCATACATGGAGAACACTAGATCATCACCTAGATCTGCATATATGGAGCCGGCGAGCAACTCTACCTCTTGCCTCATGGACACCATGTTCATCTGACCTCATCAAACCCTTAGATCTCCAGATATGGAGCAGACCTGTTCTGACATTCCATATGTTGATCTTTCCCCATCCGTCCTTCCTCTTTGATGTCTCCCTTTTGACTAATACCTATCCATTCAAACTCTAGACGGGCCCACCCCAAAGTCATTAGCGCAGCCACGCCCGGCAGCCGGAGAAAACTAGAGTACTCAACGGGCCCGGAAAGTAAGGCCCGGCCCTACCTGGGCCCTAACTGGGCCAGCCCACTGCAACCAAGCACTGCATTTCAAACAAGAAAACAAACCCAGGAAGAGAAACAGAGTAGAGAACAGAGAAAGGGAGTTAAAGGAGTGTATTACTTGCTGGATATTTTTATCATCAAACGTTTCAAGTGGCTGGTGCGCTGTAAATCTATCTGGTTCGATAAGAATGCACCCAGAGACAATGAAACTTAATTACACATTAATCTGATTATTACACGCAGTGTTACAAATGTAGAACTACCAGCTGGAAGCATTACCGGTCGGAGCAGTCAAGAACATGCGGAAATATAAGGCAGTACTCTCTATCAGGGAGTATGAGGCACACACGTTTTACAAAATGTGTGTAAAATGTGTACATTTTACAAGTAATTCCAAGTAAATTTTATGGGGTCACAGACAGCTTCATTTAAACTCCTCGAGTGAAGCACAACAACCCACAGAGCATCCAGTAAGTGCAAGGTCAGTGCTTGCATGGTCAACGTGCCAATGTGTCCTGTGGAATATGTGCCCTTGAGCTGATCCCCGACAGATTGAACACTATGTGAGTGCCTTACGTTTGTCTCTAGGCATTCAATAAAAATAATTAGAAAATCACCTTTCCAGCACCTCCTCATCATGGGTTGCAGTGAATACACGATAAAATCGTCAGTGTTAATTGAACTCCTCTCTCTGACCTAAATGAACACGGACAATTTTACTATGTACGCAGATGGAGTGCAACTCAGTCGCCATGCAGCCTCATGACTATTAGCAATTCAATGAGAGTAGAGGACGAGAGCTCTTAGGCGTACTGCTGTCTTCACACAAGGGAGACAAAGTGTTGAAAGAGAGAGAGAGAGAGAGAGAGAGAGAGAGAGAGAGAGAGAGAGAGAGAGAGAGAGACATTAAGTAGCAGTACCAGTGATGGAGTGGCAAACAATCGAGTAATGGAGAGTGACAAAGAGAGAGAACAAAGAGGAGAATAACGAACTAAAGAGAGTGGAGATATAAACAGAGGAGAAAGTCATCAAGGAGAGGAAGTAGCAGCACAGAGTGACAGTGATGGGAGACAGCATGAATTAAGTGGGGGACGACAGAGGAAAGGAGCTCATAAAAAGACACAATGAGTTCTGTTAATGGGTAGTACACACTCCAAAACCAACGCTCGCTGCACGACTTGGTCTGATGCACAAGGGAATTAGTATGAGCCTGGCTCCCGAATGAATAATCTTGGTATGACGCATAAGAAAGATATATAACTGCTGTCTAGTGAACAACACGCATCTCTTAAAGTGAATAATGCCTTTTTCCTCATTGACGTGGATACAGTTTGGAAACTCGCAAATACAAAACTGGATTCAAGGGCCCATGTGTAGGCTACATGAAACTTACCCCCAACACGAAAAACTATGAAACTTTAAAATTGGTTATTTTCGGCGAGCAATGCAGCCATATCATGAAGTATAAATTAGCCATAATGCTGACCCCTAAAAGCTTCTTTTAAAAATCAGCAACTGCCTATTTCTGAATGATGTGGTCCCCCCAACAACATCACCAGGGAGGATGTGGGAAAGCAGTGGCACTTGTGCTGATGTGCATGGGGCTAAGTGTATTAACACTCTCTCAGTCTTCATATTCTGTTATTGTAGCGCTGGCGACATGCAGAATGTGATTACAGCCAAGCGATAACAGGCAACAGATTTTGTCCAGGGGACCATGAATTATTGAACACACTGCAGAGAGAGTGTGGTCCTTTTATTCTCTCTCTCTCTCTCTCTCTCTCTCTCTCTCAGTCTACATCTTTATTTCAAAGTGTTCCACCTATGAGAGTTTCCCCTGCGTGGGACTGATTAATACGCCAGTCCAATCTGGGCCGCAGCGACCATCCGTCTGTATTAAAGAGCCGTGGCTTCCCCTCCTTCCTTCCTTCCCTCCTTTATGCTTTCCTTCTCTCTCTCTGTCTCTCTGTCTCTCTCTTACTCCCTCTCTTTTCGTGCTCAGCTTTCCAGTCCTGAGTGTGCGACTCTTGCACACCCACAGTGCGACAAATTCTTCATGCCGTAAACAAATCGCATGCAGATACATTGTCATGTAGGGCTTATAAATAAATACCACACACACACGCAGGCACGCAGGCACGCAGGCACGCACGCACGCACGCACGCACGCACGCACGCACGCACGCACGCACGCACGCACGCACGCACGCACGCACGCACGCACACACACACACACACACACACACACACACACACACACACACACACACACACACACAGTTAGACATTTGCTCACTTCTAAGATGTACTTGACTGTATTTCAAATCATGAGTTGAGTCTCTGTGTGTGTGCGCGCGTGCACGTGTGTGTGTGTGCGTGCACGTGTATATATGTGAAAGGGTCTAGTGTCAGTGCACTGAATTCATTCCATAAAGTGGGGGAGAGCTCATGAAAAGAACTGATTAAAAGAGGGAGAGAGCGTCTCTTCCCATCCTTCTAAATGACAAACACCCCTATGGAGCCACGTCCAACCATTTATATATCCTTGCAGTTAAATCAACACCGAGGATTTCACGGTGTGTGTGTGTGTGTGTGTGTGTGTGTGTGTGTGTGTGTGTGTGTGTGTGTGTGTGTGTGTGTGTGTGTGTGTGTGTGTGTGTGTGTGTGTGTGTGTGTGTGTGTGTGTGTGTGTGCATGTGTGTGTGAGAGAGAGAGAGCTTTTAAAGAGGTCTTCAGGTGCAGGACTCCAGGTCCCATTAAAGTCTCCCCTCAGTTCCATAATTCATAGAATAAATATTCAGTGGGTTGGGTTGAGGTCAGCCATGCCCTAACAATAACACTGCTAATGATAATGGAACATGCACACTGCACACACGCACGCACATGCGCGCGCGCGCGCACACACACACACACACACACACACACACACACACACACACACACACACACACACACACACACACACACACACACACACACAGTCACATACACACAACCTTCGAATACACTAACCCAGAGGTTCCTAAAGTGGTGGTCATGACTCCCCCGTGGGTTGTGGGACAACTTCGGGGGGAGGTCACGTAATGATTTCCAGAATGTGTGAAATGGGTCATGAAAATGTTTCAGAATGTGTGAAATACAATTTAAAAATAAATAGCATATTTTAAGCATAAACGGAATTAATTTAATAGTAGTAGTAGTCATTGCAAGGTGACAAGTCCTGTGTGGGTGATTCGCTGTCGCCAAAAGGTGGATTAGCCAAACAGTGCCCGCCGCAGGGCTCTGGGATTGCAAAAACTGATTTTAACACAATGTGTGCTTCCCCTATAAGCCAGAACGTGGTGCCAGTGCCAAAGTAAGTGACACTTACAAGACGTGTCACTTCCGCCCGCCCCAGAAGTGATAGCCATCCATATTTGAGCCAAATCTTCATTCTAGGCCAGGGGTTCTCAACCCGTGGGAGAACCCGCCAAATTATTTTGGGGGGTCCCCAAATTATTTAAAAAAAACAAACAACTGAATGGCTGGAAATGGAAATGAAGAGTTTACATATATATATATATATATAAATTACATATAGTACACATGTACATGCATACACCTTCCCTAATGATTATATCTGGTTTCAGTATTTATTTATGGTGTATTGTCTCTATTATTAAGGTTATTGTAGCAGTCAATTTATATTGGGGGTCGGGAGGGGGCGGGGCGGGGGTCCCGAGACATTGCCAAAGCATTTCCGGGGGTCCCCGGCCAAACACGTTGAGAACCCCTGTTCTAGGCTATGCATCGTTATGGGATGGTTTCACTTTCTTAGCGTGATCAAAGTTTAGACTTGGTGTCAAAGATGGCAGTTTGTCTCATTTTAAGGAGAAAAAGGACTATTAAGCGTGCGCACGGGCACATGCACGTCGGATCCGTGTAACGAACGAACGAACACATCTAACGATTAAATTAAATTAAAGAAAGACGAGTTCCCTCGTTTTGGCACAGGCGGGTTGTGCAAAGAAGAACGCGGTCCCGCGTTCTTGGCATACATTCGGTTAACGATACTGCTAGTTAAAGCCTGCGCCGCCATGTTTGTTTTGGTACAGGCGGAGGAAGCGTCACGCAGTAGTCACGTCATCAACTACATCTGTCGATCCCCGATGGCTGAAAAAGTGGGTTCAAAGTGGCCTGTTGAAGCCAATGGGTCTGGCTCTGTCCATTCTTTTTACGGCCTATGCTCAATAACAGCAATTAAACAAGAGCAGTAAGAGTATGCACTTGCCGAGTTTCTCTACAGAAAAGACATTCTGCAATTCTTCCAACTGGATTTGGCAAAAGTTTTATCTATCAAACGTGACCGGGATTGTTTACCAGGTTACAGTAGTATTAATGGAGGAACATGAACTAAGTGTGAAAAACCCATGCCCATGTATTTACGAGTTCCAGAATTATGACTGGATATGCTGTAACTGCCCTACAACACCTGTCATCCAAAGTTTGTATACATAAACCACCTCCACGGCTAGTGGGGGCCGCAAGTCTCTACCAACATTATTTTGGCGGTCGGGGCCGGACCCCCACACAGACCATTTGAGTCTCAGTCGAGACACTGTAATCCTGGACCCCAGACTATTGCGGACCCCCGCGCCGACCTCCGCGGGGACCGAGCGGACCCCCGCGCCGACCCCCGCGATTTTGACACATATGAGAGATGTTCTTTAATACCGTATTTCCTCAAATACACATACAGTACATAATACATACGTACCTTCCTTCAATAAAATTCGCCCCCCTATTAATTACCGCGGGTGGTGTTGAATTAAGCAATTACAAATCCTTTTATTAGCCTTTTTTTTTTTTTTTTAAGTGAGTGGTACCTTCGCTCCTGTCTGCCTGTCAGTCAGCTGTCACATCAGCACGCAGATGCCGGGCTCGCGCACAACACATTGAACACAACAACAAAGTGAACAAACTACACGTTGAAATCACATCTACCCTTAGGCAGTGAGAACCAAAAGAGCTTCACTCTAAGTTCTTCTGACTTGTTGAGAGGACAGTGAATAAAGTACTACTACTGTACCGAGTAGACAGACTGTGTGTGTGTGTGTGTGTGTGTGTGTGTGTGTGTGTGTGTGTGTGTGTGTGTGTGTGTGTGTGTGTGTGTGTGTGTGTGTGTGTGTGTGTGTGTGTGTGTGTGTGTGTGTCTCTGTCTGTCTGTCTGTCTGTCTGTCTGTCTCTCTCTGTCATTGTGAATGTACCCCTTTGAGGTAATTGGCTTGAGTTAAATTGATCACTGTTGCACTGTTCATATAAGCTGCATTGATATTATTAGAGGACATAGCCTACCATTATTTTATTATAAGTTTATTATTTGCAGCTGAACTTGTCATTATCCTAACTGTAGGCCTAGATACAGATATTTGAAAGTTAAATGGATGTGTTGTTTACTTGTTTTACATTTCATAGCACAATTCTGGAGATAAGGCAGCCGCTGGGAATTAACTGATAATTGATCAGTTCTTGTTTTGTTTATTTTCAGGCCCCCCTTCCTCTCCCTCCAGATGGCTCCGTGGCCTAGCTCGCCTATAAGAGGCACCGGCCCTGCATCTACCTCCCTGTGTTTGTTGTTGATAACTACTGTAACATGTAGCTCTGTCTCAGAAGAGGGGGAGTATAGGGACGGGGTGTATGTGAAAACAACAAAGTGAACATACTGTTTATACCTGCTCACCTCTAGACTCACTCTCTTGCATCAACCTGGGGAAATGTTTTTTTGTTTTTAGTTTTTTGCATAATTGGTTTTAAGAACAGCCACAGTCAGCTTACGGGGCTGTGTGGTTTATTTTTACATACACTTAAGCTCTAGAGAGAGGAATAGGCAGAGTAAGGGAGAGAGGGAGGAGAAAGAGAGAGAGACATTGACAATGAAGAAACGATCCTGAAAGCACAACAAAGACAACATTCTCCCCTTTCCTCGCCTCTTTTTTTCCATGGTGTGTCTGTGTATGTGCGTGCGTGCGTGTGTGCACTGTGCACATGCGTGCATGCGGGTGCATGTGTGTTCAGGGCCCAAAGGGCTGCTGCAACTTTTAGCCCCAATGTCCATCTAGCCTGGATTACACCAGGCCCCGCTAGCCTTGCATCACACACACACACACACACACACACACACACACACACACACACACACACACACACACACACACACACCCCATGCAGC
>NC_136811.1:31200840-31205840 GCF_951216825.1 Electrona antarctica | reverse complement strand
GAGGCAGGCAACGGTAGTTTCTGCCTGCAGGAAAACACCACAGCATCATCATACTGGGGATGCTAGAGAGAAAAAAGGCCAAAACTATAGATATAATTATATATTTTAAATTTTGGCTTAAAACTTGTCTATATCACCTTTAACATCCATGGCCATTCTAGATACAGCCATATTTGTATACAGTATGTATTATCTGGGCGCTGTGGGATTTTCTGTTGATTTTCTGTGTCATGTTTTTGATTGAGAAAGTAAAGCTTGTTTGGCTGTAGCAAATTTATCTGGATAAGAGCAATCGCTACTTTGGCATTTTGCGTTGCCACAGATAGAAAACCCATATATTTTTCCATAGAGATTTACGAAAAAAAAATACATAAATTATTTTAAGCCTGGAACCAAGCTATCCAGGCTCCTAGTGAATCATGACCAAAAAACATTAGATTTTGTGTCAAAAGATACCGTAAATCCTCATTTATAATTTTATTGGAAGGAGGCAGCTATAAGAAGGAGGCCTATATTTCTACTTTTCAAACTGATCATAATGAATAAATCACATTTTGGGTCTGTTAGACAGTTAGAACCCTGTAAAATGTACTGGACTCATTTATTGAAACCAAGTCCTCATAAAATATTAAAAACTGCAGTTGCGGGTGCTCACTGGTCATTTTAACTTTTTTTTATAACAATATTGGCATATTGCCTATGGTAAATACCATAATAAAATCAACACATTAATTTTAAAATATGATTCCCTGCTTTCATATGACATGAAAAAAAATCCAATGGCAGTCCCTCAGTCAAATCTGGTCACAGTACTATTTACTATCCTATTTACTAATGCAAATAATAACATAAAAATAAAATGTATGGTGTATGGTAGGCCATTTCCTATAATGTCAAAGCAGCTAATATGAACAGTGCAACACTGCAGTGATCCAACTATTGCAACTTCAACGGGGGGGATAGAGAGAGAGAGAGAGAGTTGCGTTAGAGAGAGAGACGCGAGAGAGAGAAAGAGAGAGAGAGAGAGAGAGAGAGAGAGAGAGTAAGAGAGAGAGAGACGCAGAGAGAGAGAGAGAGAGAGAGAGAGAGAGAGAGAGAGAGAGAGAGAGACGCAGAGAGAGAGAGAGAGAGAGAGAGAGAGAGGAGGGGGGTCACGTTAGCAACAGGCTAAGCTCACAGCATATCAGTACGTTCGTTCTATAACGGTAACGATCTACCCTTTAATAGAACGAACGTATGGTACATTTGTTGCATGAAGCGTAGATCTGCGAGCTCGCAGCACGTCATGTCACAAACAGAAACAGCTCTCACTTGGTTTTGTCATTTTCCTCCCTCCGCAGTTAGACTGCTGCTCTGTGCTGAGTGCTCTCGTTAGTTTTATTGTCCCTGGCCATGAAAAGTGCTTATAGTGGCGTTCTCTCCCGAAGTTTGTTTGTTAGTTTGTTGCGTTGTGCACGATCGCGAGCAATGCGACCACCGGCATAGTGACAGCCAGCCAGCCAGGGCAGCGAAGGTACGATACGGCACTTGAAAAAAACAAAACACAAAAAAACCCGGCTAATAAAAGAAGGACAGTTTTTATATACTTAATTCAACGCCACCCCCGGTAATTAATAGGGGGACGGCTTTTTATTGAAGGAAGGAATGTATTTGAGGATTTACAACAGGCTTCTATTAGCAGCCACGCACGCCGGCGCTAGAAGGTAGTCACACTGGTCTCCCTGCAACCGGCCATCATCAGGTACCGGCATCACACACTTAATGGTCTGATGTATAGACAATCCCCAGTTCGTCAACAGCGTGGCCCCCAGCCCGTTATGGACTCAGCAAATAGGCGCAACACCTAGCAACTATCAGGACCTCTGCTATACGTCAGGGTTGGTCCAGCACAAGTAAGTAGACTCCTTTATCATACAACAGCTGTGGGTGCAGCTTCAGTTCAGGTGGATCACCACCCATCACCATGTGGCCACACCCACCAGTTTATTAAGTATGCCTGGTTTTCCTGGTGGGTGTGGCCACAAACATGGTCATGTTTTAGGGGGGGGAAATCACGGCACTCCATCTTTAATAAATACCCATTTTTTTGCGATTTTCTAATATTCTTTGAAAACCTGTCTGACTTTTAAATGCAGTTTGAACCATGTGTTTGAATACTCTCTTGTGTGTTGTCGGTGTTCTCCGTGGAGCTTTGCATGTGTTCTCTCCCCATATTCTGGGATGCTGCTCCGGCAGACCAGAGTGAATTGGAATGATCTTTTCAGCATAAATCTCACGGCACATTTCAATAAGACTGCTGTCTCCCGACCCGGCCGCATTCTACAGTATACCTTCACTCCTTCAGCACACAAAAAAACAAAAAAATGGAGGGAGATCAATTGGCGACTCACTTGAAAGAATATTTTATCATTTTGAAAGGAGATTGCAGCTCGGTTCCTGTCAGGGCATATTGATCTGACAGCACACCGCTACTCCCACAGAACCATGAGGGACACCAACAACACACACACGCACACACACACACACACACACACACACCACACACACACACACACACACACACACACACACACACACACACACACACACACACACACACACACACTACAGAGCCTCCCTGATTGGCCAAAACAGAGAAGAGATGTTTTCTGTGCCTGAATTTCCACTAAACATGGCCTTTCCACACATCATTCCAGCTGCTTTGTTACCTAGCTCTCTCTTGTTTAATCACTTTCTATGCATTGGTCCGCTTTGAGGGCCCGTGGTGGAGTTATGACCTAAAGAGCCTACTGGGTCATCTGGTGCAGGCAGACAGCATCACACAGGGCCCCTCAGACACTCAGGCCCCATGCATGGTGGAGAAAGAGAGCTGAACCTCAATGTGAACCTCCTCAATTAACCTAACAACTGAGCTGGAGAGCAGCACAATAGCCCTTTCTTTCACTTAGCCTGAGCGCCTTAAGAGTCGTGGCTGCCATTCGGCTGTATTTGCAGACACCGCCTTTAGATTGTAATGGTTTTTGTCTTAGAGGGGGCAGTGTTCTGGGCCTTCGGGAGGCCAATAGAAAATAACGTTTTGTGTTTGTTTGGGTGCTGGGAGGTCCTTGATTGACAGCAATTATTGGAGGGTTAACGTAAAGGGCATGGGTGCCAGTGATTGTGTCTTATACCCATTCCTTTCTTCTGAAGCATTCAGACACATACACACAAAAGGATACACACATGCATGCGCGCGCACACGCACGCACGCACGCACGCACGCACGCACGCACGCACGCACGCACGCACGCACGCACGCACACACACACACACACACACACACACGCACAAACACAGTCACACACACACACCATATATACATGCATACGCACATGCACACATTGTACAAATGTGATAGTACCAGTCCGCCAACAGTTTATTCGCCTGCACCTTGTAGTGCAAGCACTCACACAACCAACTCCTTTAGTTTATACGGTGTCCTCTCACTATAACTAAAATTTTAAAAAACTGCAAATATTGATAGACAAAAGAGGCTTCTAATACTACAACTGAATTCACAAATAATTCACAGAGCAGCTTGCCTCAAACTAATTCATTTAGGGATTATTTAAATAGAAAGGCAGCAATCATGAGCTTAAATTCCCAGATCACTAACATAATAAAACTATTGTTGAGGAGTGCAACAATCAAAGCAACAGGTATGACATCCTGTGTTGATACTAAATTCTGTTTTCAGGTTAACTAATCAGGAGCTGTAAATGAAAGTTATAAAGGTTTCTTTCAACTAGTATACAATAACAGTCCTACATTATGATATTAGGTCAACAAACACAAACTTCAAGGGTAGATAGCACAGAGGGTGAAAGTAAAGGCCATTAGGGAGAAGAGGAACCAGAAGAGGGGAGGAGAGCGTCAAAGCAAAAGCGTAGCAAAAGCAAGACTTGTGCCCCTATAATGAGGCATGGCCGCTAACCTGATTAAATGTTATCAGCAATAAGACTAATTATTTCCTCTTCCTCTTAAAGACAGCTCGCTAATCCTGTTAGCAGCGCGGTAGTTTTTGGGGCCAAGCCTTAATTGGCACTGTAACGAAGAGAAGGAACAAGGGATGGAGTCTGGGATGAACGGAGAGAGATGTAGATGGGGACATGGGTGGAGTAACTGGAGTTAGTCATGGGGAGACAAAGGCAGGGATGCGTGATTGCGGTGGGCATGAAGAAAAGTGACGAATGGCAGATGAAGGGAGGGAGGGATAAAGCGAAGGAAGGAAATATGGAGGGAAGCATGAAAGGGTGTTAATAGCAGCAGCAGCTGAAATCTAGTCTACATTCTGAGTTTGAGAATAAATAGAGGAAAGTGTCATCCACTTTCTTCCAATCGTTCATTTTCACTGCACGAAATCAATTAACAAAGCTTGGCCTCCTTCATCGACAACACGCTTATTTACATAACGACCAAGGATGGCTGAGTTTGTGCACCGCCCTGTTGCTTTTGTGATTAATGCAAAATCTGCATTTCTTTTAATGCCATTTTATTTTTTGCTCTACTTTTCATCATCTTTGAAAGTTATGGATACAAATTGGAGCTTAGTGAAGTGTCCCTTAACGAGCATGGTTTGTAATGGTGTCAACTTTAAAAGGCTGGGGGATTCATTAGAGCTCAGCGGTTGAACTACCAAAGCCATGCTCTTAATACTGTTTGAGCTATAGGGCCGCACATCAGAACTATATTCAGCTAGTTAACAGCGGTGACGTACTGTAAAGCTCGTTAACTAGGACCCATGGTGGAGACATATTGTATAGCTAGTTAACTAGGACCCATGGTGGAGACATATTGTATAGCTAGTTGACTTGGCGCCACGGTGGAGACATCATCAATCATGTGATTCACCATGTTAATGATTTTTTTCAGACCTACAGTTCTAGGAAACACAGATCCATTTCAGTAGTATTTTTGCGACACCTCTGCTCAGCTCCATTGTCAGTTAGAACTGCCATTTC
>NC_136811.1:31175840-31198340 GCF_951216825.1 Electrona antarctica | reverse complement strand
CAGTATATCTGCCATTAATGTTGTCATTTCCAGGCGCATACTCATTGCAAAAAGCAACAATGGACATGCACAAATTGAATTGAGATGTCATCAATTCCAAATGCTCAGTTTTACCCATGTAATGCGTGCGGATGAGAAGCCTAAACTATCCATGCTTTTCAATATCCTCCCATATACAAAGAAAAACAGCACAGTAGTGGAATAGAGGAAGGCAATAGAAAGCAAATCTAGTTCAAATGAAGACCTGTGCAATATATTGGAGCTAGTTGATGTTTCTGGCCTTTAGCTGATGTCTTTACCCAGAGCAACTTTCAGCGTCTGACTCAATGACACCTTGTCACCTGCCTGGGTGTTGATGAACACACTGGCAAGTGTGGGGATTGAACTAGTGAGTTTTAGTATCTCCAACTCAACAAATCCTTTAAACCACAAATCTGTCACAACATGCCCTCGAATTCTTTTGCTGGTTCAACAACACGTACCAATACATCACGGTTTGTGACCTTTCATCATGTCTTAAAGACCTGTCATCTGTGTTATGAGAGAAGTCACATCTCAGCAATGTTTTCTGGGAAATGGAGTGTCTAATGTGCTCATTGACAGAGACATGTCAACATGCCTTCTGTTGTCCTGTGTCTAGTTGAACATGATAGGTTGAGTTCTTGCTCGAAGGCATTCCGGTAACCCAGATATGGAGATTTTCTTACAGTAGGTTACATCAAATTGACGTTTAATGAAATGGCACTTTAAGCTGCAAATGTATGACATACTGTAAACTTTAGAAGCATTAGATAAAGACAAATAGATAGTTGGTTGACATCTATTGACATTGGTTAATATTGAGGAAAATGATGAAACTGAAAGAAAATGAATATATTGAAATAGAAACATAGAGGTGTCAAAAGATTAAAGACTTTTTTCAGCTATTGGGTTTCAGCACCTGGACTACAAAATGGAGTCTTTCAACGCTAGTGTGGATGGCTGAGTATAAGCAGAACCTTCCCACATCTTCACATCTCATTTAACAAGGGAAGCCAGCTCAGAATTTTCCAGCGACTGCAGCGATGACAGAGCTGCTCTCTGTTTGTTTGCTGTCTGAACAAAGCCGGTGTGTCGGCTAGAGAGCAGCCTCCAGACACCTGCAGTTTACACAGTGACCTTTGAATGCCTTCAGTAGCAAGCAACATCACAAGCAGAATGAAGATGACACTAACCTACAACACAATCATTATATTGCCACTATTGCAGTGAACGTTATAGAGATAGATATTTTACTGACCCAGAAGGAAATTCCCATGTTCATGTAAGTCAGGTCAGTGTGCAACGCTACAGTAAATGTAAGGTTACACAAAAACTAATTTCTCTAAGAGCATACACGTAACAGTTTTACACCTGTAACCTGTAAAGCTGTGATGTGACAATAAAGTTGATTCTGATTCTAGAACAATGCTAATAAATAAGATATGCAAAGTATACAAGGAAAAATTATAATAAATACAGTAGAAGAACAATGTGTATGACTGTACTGTACAAATACGCCAAATACTATACAGCCGGGTTGTACAATAGCAGATGTGTAATATAACTGGAAAGATAATATAATAGAATTTAATGCAATTAGCAAAGCACTTCTGTAAGTTTCAACTGAGAGCAACCCTATGGAAAAGCATGAATCTGATAATTGCTCCCAATGGCTACAGAAATGTCATGCTAATCTCACTAACATACTAGACAGCACTATGGCTATAAAGTTGCCTGCAGTGAACTGAACCATAATGCAAATCTAAAAGTGTTTTATTTCCTAATGTCCCCGTGCCTTAGACTTGAACCCTGTACTTCAACAGATAATACACATATTAATAAAAACACCTGAAATAACCTGAAAAGAGCCTCAAAGTTGTTTGCCCTTTTGTCTTTGTTACCCACTTTCTTTTTACCATAACTAGTGTATATACCACCGTTGAACAAACACTGCCCTGAAGGCTGGAAAAACAACCACCATATCTTCACAGAACACTCACCAGCCTGCAAGATGCTTTGAAAGCCTCCTCCAACTCACAGGAACATCACAGAACACAACCTCCCGGGGCCTGGCAAGAACATTATTCTTTTTCATTTCAAATGCCCCTCTCTTCTCTCGCCATCATTTCCCCCAGCCTTCTCCTCAATTTGAACAACTCATTTGTATTTGACAAGTAGACACAAGCATGAATTAAAACAGGTGTGTTCTCGGTAAATAACTAACAAAATAACCAATAGTTACATTTGTACACTCAAAGAGTTATAAATTGATTTATTAACACTGAGGGCAGTATTATGCGTGTCTTAAGTACCTGGTCTTATTACTTAACTTAAGACCTGGAGGCGTGATCAATGCCATTTGGCCACTCAGAATAGCCAAATTACTTAAGACATGCATAATACTGCCCTGAGGGTCTTATTATGCATGTCTTAATTACCGACAGGTCTTATGTCTTAACTTAAAGGTATATTCAGTGATTTCACTTAATTCAAATATCACTTATTTTTTTGTTTTGTTGTGATAATCCTCCCTACTATAGAGTGTGCTGACCATATAAGGAGTTCCTCCCTGTCCCCAGTTAACCCCTGGGGTAAAAAAATAACGTTGGTTTCGTTTTTGGCTATAGGTGGCCCAGCCTTCCGCCAATCATGATCGAGCGGGGGCGTGCCTTGGTGTGCATGCTGTTGGCCTGTCGTGTGTCCCCCCCACTGTAGTGCTAGTTTTTTTCCAAATCACTGAATGCTCCTTTAAGAGATGCAGGTGTGGCCAATGCCATTTTGCTATAATGCATTATAGCAAAATGGCATATGAATATCATATGAGTGCAGTAATCTGCGCACTGCGGCAATTAAGGCACTATAGCC
This sequence comes from Electrona antarctica, assembly GCF_951216825.1. NCBI lineage: Eukaryota > Metazoa > Chordata > Actinopteri > Myctophiformes > Myctophidae > Electrona > Electrona antarctica. The sequence goes on along the minus strand of NC_136811.1, from coordinate 31,195,454 downwards.
TGCCATTCCCTTTAAGATCAGCACAATACGCAGTGCTAATGTGTTGTATGATTCATCACATTGAAAGCAGAGATGTCTGACCACATCTGAGTTCATAGTTTTTCTGGCCATAGGGTGCAAATTTCAAATTGTGCCACTGCACATACTATTAACACTGAGTGACTGCAGTTTCTTTCAGCGGTGAACTGTCCCTATAAGCCTTAAGTGTTCGCGTTCAGCTTGCAAAATAGGGATTGTGCATAAAATGGTGACATTATGACTTAAGTACCTGGAAATAAGACAAGCATAATAGGGCCCTGAGTGTTTTCTTGTGACCTCTGTGTTTGCCCCTCAGTTCTGAGCCTGGCATAGGTGGACGATATAGGAAAAATATACTTGCACTCACTCACGCACACACGGCCGCACGCACGCACGCACGCACAAAGAAGCATGCATAAACATACACAGATACACATGTATCGCTCGATTTGGTGTTACCTGACAGTTGTGAAAGGCTGGCATTGTGTTGCATCGTGTAAACACACACACACACACACACACACACACACACACACACACACACACACACACACACACACACACACACACACACACACACACACACACACACACACACACACACACACACACACACACACACACACACACACACACACACACACACACACACACACACCATAGGGCCCTCAGGGTGAGCCAGAGCCACGGTCCGCCTGTCACTGGCGATTTAGGGCCACCACGTCGCAGAACAGGCCCTGCTTCATATTGGATTACCGGCCCCCCTGTGAGAAGTGTTAGAAAGGTGTGCCATGTGTGCACGAGAGACACAGTGTGAAATAAATGGAGGAAATAAAAGACAAGCCCTTGTGTTGCTGTCTCTAAAGCACTTTGTAACTCTTGCACACTTTCCCCTGCAAAGGAAAAAAGGAAATGAAAACTAATAGTTTATTACAATTACAAACTGTGTGTGTGTGTGTGTGTGTGTGTGTGTGTGTGTGTGTGTGTGTGTGTGTGTGTGTACATGCGTGCGTGCGTGCGAGTACTGAAGTATTGAAGTAAAGCAGTCTATTGGTTTACAGGAGAACTGGAGTGCGTTTGGCTGACTGCCCTGAGGGACATTCACATACAGGTCTATGTAGGGCGCGCATTGGTTGTTCAGGTCCATTGTCACATTTTGTGTGTTGTATGTGTGTATGTGTGCATGCGTGCGTGGGTGCCACTGCATCCTCCCAGGTACAGGTCAAACACATGGTCAACAACACTGTGTTTGTAGCCAGTAGATTTAACTTCATCTCATAAGCCTATACAGTATGTGTTTGCCTGTGTGTGCGTGTATGCGTGCGTGCGTGCGTGCATACTGTGCGTGCATACTGTGCGGGTATGTGTCTATTGTGTTGTCTCACAGGCAGTCCATATTAGTGAGAATAGCTGACCTGTGTTAATCTTCCAGCCGTTCTTTCATCCAGAATCAAAGCGGGAGTGCAAGTCTGTTACTGCAGAGAGTCGTAGCCCACAAGAAACACCCACTCAAACACAAAGCATGCCCCCTTCATCCAGCTAATGAAAAGTGACTTCTCACAAATAAGAAAACAGAGGAAACAAGTAATGAAGAAAATTGAATTGCTTCAACCCCTTTGGGACATGTCAGTACTTGACTGAAGAGAAAAGGCCTGTTCTCCATCGAGTCTCGAAAACGTGGATGTATCGCTTAAAAGTTAATTCATGTGTGTGTGTGTGTGTGTGTGTGTGTGTGTGTGCGCGCGCGCGTGCATGTGTAGAGACAGAGAGAGAGCAAAAGGCCCTTCATGACCTCAGACCAAAGAGCTAAAATGTACGCTGAGCTAGCAGACAGAGGGAGCTCATTCCAGGCCTGTTTTCATTATGCTCTCGATTTCATCGCCTGCCCAAAAGGGGAGTGCTGGGAGGAGCTAGACAGGCAGATGCGGAAAATGCAGGTCAAAGATTTGTCCTTGGCCTCTAGGGAGTGTGCATGCAACGTTTCACGCAGATCGGTGCAGTTTTAGGTAAAAAATGTGAAAAGCTGCCTCATGGTGGCGCTATAACAGGTCGTTCTGGAAAATGTGGGGCAGAGGTTCATCGTTGGCATCCAGGGAGTGTGTGTGCAAAGTTTGGCATCGACCGGGTTAATGGTGCCGGAGATTAGCTGGTAACGGACGGACGGAAGGACACACACACACACGGACGGAGTGCAAAACATACTCTCTCCCCATGCCTTCGGCCTGGTGGAGACAATAACAGAACAAGGTAAGGGAGGAGTGGCTACACTGGCTAATGATTCTAGACAGTGAGAGTTGCTGCATGAGCGACGAATCACTCCAGAAATTCAGGGGAATATACAGTATAGATTATAATACAGTAAAACACTGTTCATTGAACTCTATGCATTGTATTATGTTAGATTATGTTTGTGTGCATGGGTGTTTGTCTGTCCTGTGCAGACAAACACCGTCCGACTGATCGATTTCAAACTTAGCTGCCGAGAGTGTGTTGTTCTCCCCTTTCACCTCCCCAAAAGAATCCTTGGGTATGACAATGGGTACAATGGGTATGACAATGGGTACAATGGGTATGACAATGGGTACAACTGGTACAATGGGTATGACAATGGGTACAATGGGTATGACAATGGGTACAACTGGTACAATGGGTATGACAATGGGTACAACGGGTATGACAATGGGTACAACTGGTACAATGGGTATGACAATGGGTACAACGGGTATGACAATGGGTACAACGGGTATGACAATGGGTACAATGGGTATGACAATGGGTACAACTGGTACAATGGGTATGACAATGGGTACAACGGGTATGACAATGGGTACAACGGGTATGACAATGGGTACAACTGGTACAATGGGTATGACAATGGGTACAATGGGTATGACAATGGGTACAACTGGTACAATGGGTATGACAATGGGTACAATGGGTATGACAATGGGTACAACGGGTATGACAATGGGTACAACGGGTATGACAATGGGTACAACTGGTACAACGGGTATGACAATGGGTACAACGGGTATGACAATGGGTACAACTGGTACAATGGGTATGACAATGGGTACAACGGGTATGACAATGGGTACAACTGGTACAATGGGTATGACAATGGGTACAACGGGTATTGCATAAGTGGAGGAGCATGCGTTCCCAACGGGCATCGTCCTAGTTGCTTTGAAGTAAACCAAGATAAAACAATGTGGATCTCAAACTTCATGTGGCCAACCTGTGACGTCATTGAAGATGTATCTATGATGTATGACTCCTAATTTGGTACAAGCCCTGTTGACTTCCTCTATAAAATGTAAATTAGATATTTCAATTGTCCTGGCTGAAGGAGAGAAGGCACATGAAGGCCATTCGGGTAATAAGTAAATTACCAAGGAGGCTTCTTTCGGCTCAGGCTGCCCGTAAGGTTGAGGTTACAGGGGCCACTGATCATGTAAGGTTTGAGCCACAAGAAGTGCAGGTGACCAATCTGCCAAGCGGGCTGGTGATCACTTCTTTGGAGAACTATTTCCCAGCCTCCAAGATTGGGGTGTTTGTCAGGGCTGGCTGTCGCTATGAGACACCTGACAATATGGGGGTTACACACCTCCTGCGACTGGCTGCCGGCCTGACAACAAAAGGTGCTTCAGCCCTCAGAATCTGTCGTGGCATTGAGGCAGTCGGAGGAAAGATGAGCGTGACAGCATCCAGAGAGAACATGGTCTACTCTGTGGACTGTTTGAGAGATGATATTGATACAGTGATGGAGTACCTGATCAATGTGACCACAGCGCCAGAGTTCAGGCCATGGGAAGTGTCAGATCTCACCCCCAGAGTGAAGATGGACAAGGCCCTGGCTGCTCAGAGCCCCCTGGTCTGTGTGATCGACGGTCTACATGGAGCAGCCTACAAGAACTCACTCTCTAACTCCCTGTACTGCCCAGACCACATGGTCGGCAACATCCAGTCCGAGCAGATGCACCACTTTGTCCATAACAACTTTACAACTGCCAGAATGGCTCTTGTTGGACTTGGTATAGACCATGCTGTGCTGAGGCAGCTTGGGGAGCAGTTCCACAACATCCGCAGCGGGCTTGGAACCACAGGAGCTATGTCCCAGTACCGCGGAGGTGAGGTGCGTCAGCAGAGCTCCAGCAGTCTGGTCCACTGTGCGGTGGTGAGCCAGTCGGCAAGAGTGGGGACCCCGGAGGTCCTGGCCTTCAGCGTGCTGCAGCACATCCTGGGGGCCGGCCCCCACATCAAGAGGGGCTCCAACACCACTAGCAAACTCATCCGGGGCATCTCCAAGACAACCAGTGACCCTTTTGATGCCACTGCATATCATGAAAGCTACTCTGACTCTGGTCTGTTTGGAGTCTACACCGTCTGCCAGTATGCTGCAGCCGGTGATGTGATCAAGGCTGCTCTGGCACAGGTGAAAGCTGTTGCCGATGGTGCAGTCACTGCTGCTGAGCTCACACGGGCCCATAACCAGCTAAAGGCCCAGTACCTGATGTCTCTGGAGACCTCAGAAGGGTTGATAGATGCTATGGGCACCCAAGCCCTGTCTGGAGGAGTCTACATTAGTCCTGACACTGTCACAGAGAGCATTGACAATGTCTCCCTCACTGATATCGCCAATGCTGCGAAGACGTTTGTGGTCAGAAAGAAATCCATGGCGTCCAGTGGCAACCTTGTAAAAACACCCTTCATTGATGAGATCTAACCTTCTTTCTCCCTGCCTCCCCTTGTATCAGATTCACTTTAAACAGCACAACTGTTCCATTTCATCAAACCACTGAAAGAAAACATTGTCACTGATTTGTCATATTGCTTTTTATTTTCCAGACAGACAAGACAGACAGACAGATTCACACACCGACAGACACAGATACAAACACAGACACTCTTATACCTGTAGACGGCTAGCCTCCTGCCGAGCAAGCATGTACTTTTGTATATATATTTATGATCTATTCTATAGCATGTTATGTGCATACTGACAGACACACATGAAAGAAATGTGTGAGGGAATGACTTCCTCAGGATGTTGCAGTAATATGATCTGGCTACTCTGGTGGGCCAGTGATAAAGCTGCTCTGTGTGTGTGTGTGTGTGTGTGTGTGTGTGTGTGTGTGTGTGTGTGTGTGTGTGTGCGTGCGTGCGTGCGTGCGTGCGTGCGTGCGTGCGTGCGTGCGTGCGCTGTGCGTGCGTGTATGTACGTGTGTGGGAAGGGGGTCCACGGGTGAATGATCCAACCTCTGGTCCCTGACAGAAAGTTGTGAGGAAGGGGGAGAAGGAGCATGAATGCTGAATGCACAGTGGTGATGTGTGTGCAGTTAATTCCGATATCTACTGAATCAATTGTAAAAAAAAAAAAAAAAAAAGTCTATACAGCTTTGCTCAACTATGTGCAGACTTGGCAGAAAAATGCAAATAAACAGCTTACATTTGAGTTAATGGAAAGTTAAAAGTCCGATTGCTCACTCAAACAATTCCTTGCTTTTGTCATCATCAGTGTCTTCCTGATAAATATCTTCTTAAAATGTCTCTGTCTCTGTTTTCATTACTGTTTCTCCCTTTAAAATGTATTTAATTTCAAGCATGTATACAATGGGCCATTGTATTGAAGGCCATTGTCATTTCCAGTGGGGCTGAGTGAAACGGTTATGTCTTCAGCACACTGTTTAGACATCAATTGGATTATCGCCCTTTCGCTCTGACAATCTTTGTCATTCTCTTCTTTGGCAGTTCTCTCTTCTCTCTTCCCTTGCTATATCTTCTCTATTCGCGTGTCTTTCTTTCTGACTATGTTGTCTCTGTCTTTCTCCTAACTGTCAGGATTGGGGCCAATGATTTCTCCAGACTTTGGCATGGGCAGCTTCAGGGCATTCTCTTTCTCCCTCCTCACCTTTCCACTTCAATCTCTCTCTCTTATCCTATCGTGACAGGACTTTGAAGTGCCTTTTTCAGAAGCAACAGATGATGGGCAGTATTTTTTATCTGGCAGCTCTTTGGACATCATGTGACTCTAAGGCGGGAGCCTTCAGAGATAGAGATGTTGCACAGCAAGACTTGGAGTGTTAATTTAAAATAAAAGTGTAAAAACTGACCCTAACTGGTAAATTTGTGTGTGTGTATGTGTGTGTGTGTGTGTGTGTGTGTGTGTGTGTGTGTGTGTGTGTGTGTGTGTACATGTGTGTGTGTGTGTGTGCGTGTGTGCGTGCGTGCGTGTGCGTGTGTGTGTGTGCATCTTTCAAGACACTTTTGTGTTTTTGATGTCACCAGGTGAGAGAGTAAACTCGCTTTGAGCTCTTGTTGAGAGTGACAGAGAGAGACTACATCAATATTATACTAGGCTGGCATATCCAGATGATCAGAGATGTCCGCCAGCTGGGGAAATCTAAATTCAATGAATGGATGTGGACGCCAGGTTGCCAGCGGTAGCAAACCTTTGCTCCCTTATTGAAAACCAATCCTGATACCTTCTTACATGAAGACACGCCCCGAAGTGTTTTGCATTGATTCTGTGATGCTGTTATTATTTTTTTCACACAGTTAAGCCGTTTGTTTAATTGTGATCAGTAGGCATACAGATCGTCTAGCTACAGGAGACTAATATATAGATAGCTTTACCAGCTTTAGTTAGCAACACACAACTCATGATGCAATTAACACCATGTTTTTGGCCTTCCAAAGATAATGTTTTTTCTGGTGTTGGACACAAGCGCGATCATCTAACAGTTTAGAAGGTAAGCATGGGTTATTTATTTCAATGAGAGAGAGAGAGAGAGAGAGAGAGAGAGAGAGAGAGATAGATGAGAGAGAGAGAGAGAGAGAGAGAGAGAGAGAGAGAGAGAGAGAGAGCAAGCGTGGTCTTTGAAGTTTCCGTTTCAAACCGAGATGGCGGGGGTTCTGTTGTGGCATGCAACATCGCAAGCCGTGTGAAATCAATAATGGCACAGAACGGTGCACAGAATCGTGCACAGTATGTGCGTGCGTGTGTGTGTGTGTGCGTGTGCATATGTGTGTGTGTGTGTGTGTGTGTGTGTGTGTGTGTGTGTGTGTATGGGGGGGGTCGGTCAGTCACCCTGGGACTGGCCTGCAGAGCATGCAGAGGCAGCGCTGGCACTATGAAATGAGTTGGCAGGGGGCAGCAGCCTTCTGTGCGGGTGGGTGGGTGGGTGGTGCCATCATGGAAATGGTATGGACTAGTAGGACTGCAGCATGTGGATCCAAAAAAGTTAAAGACCTTCTAGTGTGGGCACAGCATGAATTATAATACTGTAGTGATTCTGGTGGACCACACACGAATACACATTCTACAAACACCTCTGGTCCTGACGTTTTTCGATGTGCATAATAAAATGAAATGCAATGTGGAATGTATATGGAATGTATATCCGGTTACCTTCTGTGTACATAATAAAAAAGCGCAAAGTGCAAAGCAGAACATATATATTGTTTCAAGTGCATAATACATGTGCAGTGCAAAATGCATTATGTTACCTTCTGGGTACACGTGCAAATAGGCTTCTACTTCTAGGCTATTTACAGTATGTATAGTTTTCTTATAAGAAAAGTGGCAAGCTGCAAGACCAGAGGTGCTTGTGTATTACATAAAGTCAGTTTATGCAATAGGGCTGCATGTGCTTGCACATACAGTAGCTGTGGAGACTGATATGGCCTGTCAGTCGCAGCGCAACACGTTGTGAGCTTGTAGACTAGCTAGTGTAGGTGTGCGACACCAGACACAACCAAGTATGAATCAAGCTTTCGTTTATACTGTCTGTGGATTGAATTGTACTATATCTCAGAAGCATGGGTGTTGGCGGTGGCTCAGGGGTAGACTGGTAACCGCAAGCTTGCCAGTTCAAACCCGGGCACCCCCAGAGTTAGTGTCGAAGCGTCGTTGAGCAAGACTCTGAATGTGCAGGTCGGTGTGCAGGTTGGTGCCTTGCATGGTTTCCTCTGTCATTGGTGTAATGTGTGAATGGGTGAATGTAATGCACAATCTATGTAAAGCGCCTTGGATAAAGGCACTATATAAATGCACCATTTACCAAGCATGGAATGACACATCTTCCTAGTCTTCCTAGTTTTCATGGCTTATAGGCTATTTATAAGGCATATAATCTATTTATTTATCTTTTTAATTCTATTTTCGCCTTGGCCTAAATCGGTACTCCCAAGTGATCTCTTGAATTCTGTGGCAAGAAAAGTCACAAGGCACCTAAATTAGTATATACAAAGTATACTGTAATATTGCTTGGTAGCACCCCAATAAAAAACTGTGTAAATATGTCTTTATACTGTTGTTATATAATGTAATGCATGCACCTCACTGCCAAATTCCAAATATACCTCGCAATAGAACATTTTGAAAGGCAGCCAAACATACTGTTATGGAAGTACAAAACTTCCATAACATAGAATAAACTTTACTTATTATAACTTTACTGTCCAATAAAGCTCAGTGGATTAGAATGGGGAAGGAGGGGTGCGGGTGATAGGAAGTTCAGTGCAATACTTGCTTAGGCTCACAAAACCCTGCTTTTACTGCTGGAATTGGTTTCTGTGTTACTGCTAAAAAATGTTGAATGTCGCCCATATCTTCTCACCCACAGCTTAGAAATAGGTGATAACAAGCAACCGCGCGCGCACGTGTGTGTGCGTGCGTGCGTGCGTGCATGCGTGCATGTGTTTGCGCGGCTGTGTGTGCATGCGTGTGCGCACCGTCAGATGTGCATGTGGTGATGTGTCAACATGTGAGAGCACAGTGGCGTGTGCACATATGCAGATGGGATTAGAAGCGAGAGGCAGGCGAGGTTAAAAATACGCAGCATGTCTAGCGCTGCTCGCTAATGTGCTATAGCTAGCGCTCAGGTACAAGAGGCATGTATTAAAACTCTCTGGTAAACAATGCAATCGCCCCGGGGAGACTTCACTAAAACATAAATATACAAACATACACAAATGCTAAAAACCACACATGCAAGCATACAAATATGCACGTGCATACAATACAAACACACACACGCACGCACGCACACACACACACACACACACACACACACACACACACACACACACACACACACACACACACACACACACACACACACACACACACACACACACACACTCCTAAGGCGAACGCAAGCAGAAACTTTACATATGCAGTTTTTAAATATACACTGCATTCAGTGGAATTGAAATGAGAAGTATAAAAGAGAGAGAGAGCACACGCACGCACGCACGCACGCATGCACGCACGCACACACACAGAGATGTTGTATGAGCAGGTGAGTCAGAGGGATTACAATAAGCCTGAGCTGTTCACCATGGGAGGTGAACAGAAATATGCAAACGTGCAGGTGCAGAAGGAAAAAAATAGTAAAACACAAACACTTCAGCCCAAATAAACCTCTAAGTTAAAAAAGAAAGAATGAAAATAAATTCACAATAATTATGTGGGGAAAAAAAGATTGAGGGAGTTACTGTACTTCATTCACTGTCCTACTGGTGTGCATATGACATTTGCACATTTGGCCCAGTGGTTTGCGGTAGAGGGCAAATGATATCACCGGGTCCGAAACGGACCCGGTGATATCAGAACAGAACCGATCCGGATCCGAAAACATTCTAATTGGCCGCACCCGGCTCGGACCCGGACCCGAAAGTTTTGGATCCGGTTCGAAACGGAGCCGATAAAAACAGGATCCGATCCGAAATAAACCTACCCGGTCCGAAAGACCCGTTACACCCGTGGTGTGTCCAATCCTATATTATGCTTATTTTCACCGTGACTGTGATTATGAGACTGAAGTGAACACTGAACGTCAGCATCACCCCCGCCTTTACAAAGGAGCACTGAAAAGAGCCGATCTACAAGCTCGCAATGCGTCGCATGGTTAAGTACAGTTTGCACAGCACAATGCAGATTCAGAACAGAACTACATTTTCACGGACTTTCGTCTTATTATACTTATGTATGCTTATTTTCACCGTGACTGTGAAACACTGAAGATTTTCCCGTCTTCTGCATGTCGTAAGTAAGCAGTGAGTCACACTTTGTGCATTTAGCAGCACCAACATTGTTACCGTCTGCGTCGACAATGACAACAAAACTGTCCCAGACATCTGACTTCCCTTTAGGAGATTGCGTGCTGTAATCGTTTGCTTGTAGTTTGCGTTTCACCGGTTTCACCTCGCTCAAGAAGGGGGCCGCCATGATGATGTTCGTGTTAGTGTTCGTGTTGTTACTGTGACTGCACGCACACACTGTGGGCACGTTCGGAAATAGTGCACTGAGCGCATCAGCACACTGTGCAATGCAAACTAATAGGCGAGTGTGCTCCGGTGCGGTATTTCCGAACGCGCCCTGTGACACACCCACCACCAGTGGATACGTTCCATTTCCAAATCCTCGAGGCGTGTATTTTAGAACATAATCATTACAACGCAGTTGAACGCACGCATAACCATAATATGTCTATTTTCAAAACCTATTTTTAAAGTTGAAAGGTTTAATATATAATAAAGCTCGGGTCCTGCACGGGCATTTCGGGTATTCTGCATTTCAGATGCCCGGAACGAGGCCCGCAGCTTTGAAATGGAACCGACCCGTTCCCCGACGGCATGTCAATATTTTGCACCCGAACCGGCTCGGTTCTCGGTTCGGATCTCGGGTATTCGGGTCCGGGTGGACCCGGGCTGCCCTCTAGTTTGCGGGATCAACCACAGAGAAAAATTCACAAAATGTGAAAAATGTTCATATTGTGGAGATAAACACATTTAAAGCCCAAAAATAACATTGGAAATACCAGTCCAATAATGTGCCAGGTGGTATTGGAACAGACAACTTTTGACAACTAAAAATATACCCATGTGTCGGTATTAGTCTTCGAGTTTAAAAATGACCTGTAAAGGGTTCATTTTATGCGTAAGTTTCACCTCTGCAGCTCCGCCTCGCCCAAGGAAGTGGGAAGTGGCAGGCATTTAGACCGCTTGGGAGCCAATAATTCTCTCCTGATTTGTGTTCCTTATCCCCGCTAAGAGGCCAGTTCAGAGGAGATAAGCCAAGGGAAATACTTTTAAATGGTAGCGTGACCTTGACTCAAAGGGGAAACGAGAGTCAAATGCCACTTCATCCCTCCAATTTAACTGGGAAACAATTTCCCCGGGGCTGGCTGGAAGAGTGTGTCGAATTAGCTTCTGAGGTGAAGGAGAGAAAGAGGAGGAGTGGAGGAGGGATGGGAAGAGGAGGAGAGGGAGAAGTCTTGTCACTGTGGTGGAGATTGACAGACAGGCTAGCGCCCCTGAGACACAGGGGGTTCTAACAGGATTCTCCATGCAGCTGGGATCAGGCAAGGTCAAACACCACTGCTGGATAAGGCTAACATGCAGCTGCTCCTCTTGGGTCAAGGAACTGCGGGTTCTGGTCTTTTTCCTTGTCTTTCTTCAAATTAAAGTTTATATAGTATTTTTTGTGCGCTCGCGTGCATGTGCATGTGCATGTGTGGATTACAGGTTCAGAGTTTGAGTTTTAGCCGCAATTTGAAACAATAGATTTTTTATAATGGGTTGAATCAACACCCTCCATTGACAGGCCATTCATCCAAATAGAAAAGTCTGATCTGCTTGTATTAAACGACGTTAAACTCAACAACATTGCAGCTGTAAGGCAAGCTGGCATTATCCTCTTTGGATAGCTGCAATGTTCATGAGTTTAACGTTGTTTAATACAAGCAGATCAGACTTTTCTTTTGATTTGATGAATGTAGTCGGAGGGTGTGGTAACCACCCTCCCAACCACTGTTTGTGTGAAGTGGTCATACCAGTATTGCCAGATTTTGCAAGAGAAACAGGCGACCAGGTCTACGAAAACAAGCCTCAAGAAAATAGCACATCTACAAGCTTGCAGCATTATGCTATTTTTAACAACAAAAAAATCTAAAATCATATATCTTGGGGGTCCCTGGCACAAAATATTTTCAGATGGGGTCCACAGACAAATACATATTAATTTGACATATTAACTTGACATGAAAATGTTTGAGAACCACTGGTCATCATTGGGAAGCAAGGCCAAATAAGCGACTATAGGCTACTTTAGAAACAAGGCCAAATAAGCTACTACACTTTAGAAACAAGCCCAGATAAGGAACTACACATTAAGCAACTTTATGCTTCTAGCCTTCTACAGGCCGACGCTTGGAATAAACTCCCATTACACCTTAGACAGGCAGCCTCTGTTGACAGCTTTAAAGCACAGCTCAAGACCTATGTCATTGTCTTCACTCTTGCTTTTAGTTGAGTTTTAAATCCGTGTTGTTATTCATGTCCTCACTGTTTTGCCTGATTCACAGCTTTTTTAAGGGGCTAGTCTATAAACAGCTTTTGTCCCCACACGTCTCAAGATTTGCAATTGACAATGAATGGAGAAATTACGTCAGAATTTGAATGTGAAACCCGCAACTGTACAAGTGACTTTGCAGGACAAAACAAGCTCAAAGTTGCTTATAATAAGAAGACATGGCAACACTGGGCCGGGTAGGTGTGATGGTCAACAGGTGAGTGTCATTAGGTCAATTAGATTAACGACTGATAAACATCAGACAGAACTCACAGCAAGTTCAGAGAGCACTGAGCAGAGCTGTGCTGAGGCTGCTAGAGATGGCTCTGGGACTGCCTTTGAGGTATTTAACTTAAATGTAAGGCATGTGGTATGGTAAAACTAATACATGTTAAATTGTGTGTGTGTGTGTGTGTGTGTGTGTGTGTGTGTGTGTGTGTGTGTGTGTGTGTGTGTGTGTGTGTGTGTGTGTGTGTGTGTGTGTGTGTGTGTGTGTGTGTGTGTGTGTGTGTGTGTGTGTGTGTGTGTGTGTGTGTGTGTGTGTGTGTGTGTGTGTGTGTGTGTGTGTGTAGGGTGTCCTGGCTGTGTTTTCTGCTGGTCAGCATTGGATTCTGCTACCCTATGCCACCAAAAGGTAGGAAGTTTCAGTTCTCTCACACAGTCTGGTCCCCAAATTATTATTGTCTCCACCAGGCCGAAGGCATGGGGAGAGTGTATGTTATGCACTCCGTCCGTCTGTGGACAGCTAATCTCTGGCACCGTTTGCTCAATGGCAGCCAACTCTGCACACCCACTCCCTGGATGCCACAGCTGAACCTCTGCCCCAAAGTTTTCACATTGGCCTGTTATAGTGCCACCAGGGGTCCACCTTTTGACACTACAACAGATTTTGTCCAAACATCACGCAAATCAGTACAGTCTCTCTATAACCATTCAACAAAACGGGTTTTTCAGACTCTGTCCTGATAGGCCTATCTCACAGCCCGTTTTTCACGCCCACTTCCGGTAAATAGTGGTGACTTTAACATGAGCATTTACACGTTTTTTTTCTCTGGAGAATCTAAGTACATTTTCTAATGTAAAAATGTGACAGACCAATATTATTATGAAGCAAACAATATGGTAAATCAGCTCGAACAGATAGAACAAACCTTACCTTGAGAAAACAAAAGTTGTAGACTTCTTAAATTACCTCTGTTAACATGAAGCGTCTATGGAGTGACGTCACGCTATCACCACTAACCCCGAAAGGGGGCGTATTAAGGGGGGCGGGGAAATTCTGTGAGATAGGCTTATTGGCTAAGATTGGCTTCGTAGGAGTGGTCCGTTTCAGACAACATTCTGCAAATCATGAACACATTATGTGATTTCCGTGAAATTTTGCACACACTAGGCTGAGAAAAATGCCACTTGCAAATTTTCAACTCGGCCTCATTGTGGTGTGTGTGTGTGTGTGTGTGTGTGTGTGTGGAGAGATGTATACAGCTCAGGTGTTGTGAGCTTGTAGATCAACTTTTCTTTTAATGTATGTGGAAGTTCAAATTTGATTATTTCCGGGCATGACAAGTTTGGGAACCATTGCCCTAGACAGCAGTCCGTTCACCAGACCCAGAGCCCCAGGCTAAATGTTTAATCTCTGTTCACAGGTTCTCCTTCTGGAATTGGAGGTGACAATATAGGTCCTTCATGGCCCACCCAGCTCTTTTCAAGGCAGTTCACAGGTTCTTCCTCTGCAATTGGAGATGACAACAGGGGTTCTTCCTGGCCTAACCGTATCTCTTCAAGACGGTTCACAGGTTCTCTCTCTGCAATTGGTGATGACAACAGAGGTTCTTCTTGGCCCACCTTTATCTCTTCAAGACTGTTTAGCAACACTCCTCGTGAGTCCAGCAGCTTCTCCAAATGGCCACATTATTCTGAAGCAGCCCAGCGTTCACATCACACTCTCCAACCCCCCTCAACACCACGTGACATTGCGGTAACCCACAGTGTCTATGCCCCTGTTGTTGAGTCTACTTACTATGAACAACCTGAGCATGTTGGCTTCTACCCACCTGTAGAACCTGAGCCTGCTAGATACCCACGCCCACCTGCTGAACCTGAGCCTGCTGGATACCCACGCCCACCTGCTGAACCTGAGCCTGCTAGATACCCACGCCCACCTGTTGAGCCTGCTAGATACCCACGCCCACCTGTAGAACCTGAGCCTGCTAGATACCCACACCCACCTGTAGAACCTGAGCCTGCTAGTTTATACCCACACCCACCTGTAGAACCTGAGCCTGCTAGATACCCACGCCCACCTGTAGAGCCTGCTAGATACCCACACCCACCTGTAGAACCTGAGCCTGCTAGTTTATACCAATATGAGATTGCTCCTGTGAGGACAGATTACTCTTCATCTCCTCCAAGGCCCACAGATCACATCCATGATGCAGGCGACTTGGTTGGTACTGAACCATCTCTGTATGCAGTAAACCTTCATCACCTTTACCCAGCTGCCTCTCCTGAATACAGTACCTGGCCCAGCACTGACCCAGAACCTGAAGATGGCCCCAGCATTTCTGGAGAATATGAGATTGCTCCTGTGAGGACAGATTACTCTTCATCTCCTCCAAGGCCCACAGATCACATCCATGATGCAGGCGACTTGGTTGGTACTGAACCATCTGTGTATGCAGTAAACCCTTATGACTATCTTTACCCAGCTCCCTCTCCTGAATACAGTACCTGGCCCGGAACTGACCCAGAACCTGAAGATGGCCCCAGCATTTCTGGAGAATATGAGTTTGCTCCTGCGAGAACAGATTTCTCTTCATCTCCTCCAAGGCCCACAGATCACATCCATGATGCAGGCGACTTGGTTGGTACTGAACCATCTGTGTATGCAGTAAACCTTTATGACTATCTTCGTCGTCGCGCCCCCATTCGCCGATGATGTGTGGTGGTGATTCTTCCAGAAAATATTGGAATTGTTTTCTAAAAATAAAAGTGCCTTTGTATTTTTTTTTTTTAATCCTAAAACTTGTTAATCTTTTTTTTTTTTTTAACATGTTTGGTTTGTTGGTAACCTCACGTCACCAGGCTTTCCACCACAGAGAAAAGCCTGATATTTATTGTAAAACTGAGCTGTGTAAACCGGTTTAGAAAAAAATAGTTCATTCCTGAACCAATAATTTGATGCCTGGGTCATCGGTCAATAGGACATACCGGAGACTCCACCGATCATCAAATTATTGGCTGAGAATGCAACAATCTCCATGAATTCAAGGCTGCATGGGGTGTGTAATTGATAGAAAATGAGTCATGTTTTGGGTGAACTAATCCTTAACGTAAATTCAGGAGTGCTGTGGATAATTTCCAGGGGTGGCCTGAGCCAAAAATGTTGAGTACCACTGACATTTAAAGTGCTACAAGTTAGTAAAATAATGTAAATAGTAGCGAGCAATATCAACAGTATTCAAAATATGTGCTAAATGACATAGTACTGTCACTTGTACATCTGCGTTAGTAAAATGTTGACTTTTGTTGGAAAAAAGATTCAGCTGGAGGTCTGTGTGGCCAAATGCCTTGGTATGAAAAAGTTTGAACTGGTTTAACTACTGGTTTCATTTACTTGGTCCTCACTATCCATGACAGCCCACAAATGAGATGGCGTGAGTAGACATAAATGGTGTTATCTCATGAGAATATAGTGAGGACCAGATTGTTGGAAAATGGGTGAAATGCTCCTTTAAAAACTGTTACATTTTGTTGCATACTGTATACCAGATTGCAAAATAAAAGATGACGGTCCTTTCATCTTTCAATGAGTAACATTCACTCTAGTACTTTAGTACAATTTCCAAGGTACTTTTGGGTTCTACTGCACTACATCTCATACAAATATTGTACTTTTTACTGCATTACTAGTTACTTTGCAGATTTTGATTATTGATACAAAACATGACACACACACACACACACACACACACACACACACCCTTACCTTTCTTTGTTATCCCTACTGACCTTTCGCCCTTATGACCACTCCTTCTCAAACTCAAAAGTATTCACTCTTTCATTTTCCCCGTCCTTTTTCTCTTTGGTGCTCTTTCTCTGTCACACTTTCACACAGTCTAGTCCTTGCAGAAAGTCAGTCAAAGGGCCACAGTCAGACTTCAAAGCACACAACACACATGCACACGCACTCACACACCACTAAGCTAGTCAGACGAACACTTCAAAAGCTTGGTTTTACACACTGCAAATATGTGTTCAACTAAAGCACTATGTTGATAACACACAGCGAGGCAATTTCATATGCCCTCTCTCCTCTCTTTCTTCCTTTTCCCTCTCCCTTTAACTACTGTATCTGTTGGTCTGTCTTTCGTGCTCTGTTTCTCTCTTTTTTTTTCTTTTTACATTTTTCCCAAAGTGAATGCTGAAATGCAGAGGTGTGAAAGATGAATAAAGTATATTACTCATTTCCTTTTGGTTTCAGTGGAGACAGACAGAGTCACTGACAGAGAAATGGAGCGAGAGGGTGGCTTAGATGTCTGTGTGTTCATCAGTTCATGTCTGTGTGCATGTAGGATTTGCTTATCTCCATAAGCATAGCTGTGAAACATCCATTTGCTGAATGACAGTTTATGTGCTGTGAGTTCCCTCTGAGGCTTAAAGAACTGGATGGCTAGGCTTCTTTTTTTTGACACCAGTATCTGTGTGTGCGTGCGTGTGTGCGTGCGTGCGTGCGTGCGTGCGTGCGTGCGTGCGTGCGCTCATTTTTCTGGTAACGGAAGAACAAATAACAAATAACTCATCAGGTTATAGAACATTTAAATTCCATTGGGGTACATTATATTCTTCCCTTGCAGAGTTACATTTCTCTCTCGGTGGCCATTAGTGTTTCCTATTCAAACAGCCTAACAGCTACTCATTTTAACAGAGCAGCTATCTACAATGCGTGAAAAGGGTTAGACCACACAACATATCTGACACCTCAAATGTATGAAAGAGCAGCCTTCTACAGTCTAGAGCAGTGGTTCTCAACCTTTTTATACTGAAGTACCACCACAGAAAATATCTGGCTCTCCAAGTACCACCATAATAACTGAGCGTAGACCTGCCCCATTCTATTCAGCTATTAACACAGGAGGAAAATGTAATTTATTCTTTGAATAATTTTGTTTTTGTTCCATTCCTAAGCCTGATAATATTTCTAAATGTGATTTATCCATTCTCAAATCTTCTATTAACGGCTAGGTGTGCTGTCATGCTCATTTCAGCACGGCTGTGGAGAGCCTATTTCAATTGTTTGGTCAGAAGACCTACCTGTAGTAATATAAATATTTCATTCCACTTGTGCCTTAATATAAATATCTCGCTATATAGGCTACGCAATTAAGGGTGCATATAACTACGTACATAAGTTAGTTGATCGTCTTTCACTGTATTGTCTGCTGATGCTGCAACTTACTACACCCAGAGACAAACGCAAAGAAACATACTTTGTAGACATAACACTATAAGTACATTAATCATAGCCTTGATACAAGACTGTCATATATTACTGTTTGTCTATGCAAAGCTAATCTTGGACAACATCCAATCAACTCCAAGTTGGATTTGCAGGTTTAGGGGCCATTAGAGTGCACCTCCAAAAGTACAGTCACTTCTGGCCATAAGAAGTGCCATAAAAATAAAGTATTTACACGACACTGGTTGCTTCCTGAGGCCCCCACCATAAAACAATGGATAGATATAGTAAATGATATTTATAATATGGAACAGATCACTTTCTCTCTCAGACTGCAGAAGGAGAAATTTATAAAGTTTTGGTATAATTGGGTGGAATATATTATTCCTTTGTGACCAGATTTTGTAGTGGCAAGGATTGAATGATTCTGTCTTACTCATGTCTCTCTTTTTTGGTTCTGTTGTTTTTATTTGAATTACTGATCAGTTTCAAATACTCCCTTATGTCTCCCTATGAGTATTATATTGTATTGTACTTTAATTTCTGCACACATCATCCATCTCTCCCATATGCTTTATTTTATTTTCATTCTTTTTTGTTCCTGTCTAAAAATGGATGTCCCTAAAAAAAAAGAAGAAAAAAAAAGAAGTGCCATAAAAGCGATGTATGGCCCAGGTGTGTACTGTACTATGATTATGATGTAAAGAGAATTCCTGCTCAGGAAATTTACCCTGGATAAAAACTGTGTGACTTTCTGATGTCCCCGCCTCCCACTCACCACAAATCATCAGTAGAGGGAACAAGAGACGAGAACGATTGGGACGAGCGAGTGAAGAGAGGGAGAGATGGAGAGAGAAAAGGTACGGAATCCCCTTGTCCGGTGGTAATAGATGAGGGATTATCATTTGAGCTGTGAATTATAGATGATGGGAGAACTGTGTCTAATGTGAAAGTGCCATCAAATGGAGCCACAAGGCTGCTTTTCAATTATTAGAGGAGTGCGGGCAGCAGATGAAAAAGCCTTTGATTGGAGTCATCAATCCCCTCTGCCCGGTACGCCACCCCCTCCCCTCTTCTCCCCTCCCTCCCACCAACGCAGACATAAAGAGAGAAGGCAGGTCACTTTTTCTCTGAAAGAGGATTCGTGAGTTACTCGATTCCTGAATTGCCATCAGGGAGTCATTTTCAGCTAGGAAAATACAGTACTTTTAAAATTTTAAACTCTTCAGTTTACAGTACAGCATCTAAATAACTAAAATCACCTAAGGAATTAAAGATTCAAACATTAAAATAACTTTGCTAACAGTGACAAAGACAAGACATATTCTCTCACTCTCTTCTTTTAGTATTTGGCAAACAGATGCATGTTTGTGTGTGTGTGTGTGTGTGTGTGTGTGTGTGTGTGTGTGTGTGTGAGTTGGACGGACTGTTGTAGCAATCTACACAAACAGCAATCCAGTCAACAAACATACCTCTGTATTGATTCAAAAACGAAATACGTAAGAACAATCCCTCCTATTCACACGAATGCACGCAGCCACTCACGCACGTCGCACGCATGCACGCGCGCGCACGCACGTGCGCACACACACACACACACACACACACACACACACACACACACACACACACACACACACACACACACACACACACACAAATATAGTCAGAAAGCACATCACATCACTGTGGAGGCCTGTGTTAATTTTTTGTTTTTTGAAGCTGCTTAATATTTCATTCAACAGCATGAATAATTTACATGTATTTCCATTGGGATGCT